>NC_057354.1:34121511-34444220 GCF_016509475.1 Prionailurus bengalensis | reverse complement strand
ACTGTATTTAATTAATGCAAATCCATGCACCAGAAAATAAATAAGCATTTTATTTCCTCCAAACAAGGACATATGTATATTAATATCTATGCAAATAATAGAATGAAAGATTTTAAACTGTAAACATGTCCATCTGCCTTGTCAATTGAAAGATGTTAGAAAATTAATTTTCAGAAGAATGTATGGCTATTAATACTACCTTTATCATTGACTGTGACAGTGCTGGCAAGAATAAGAAACGATTTAAATGTCAGAATATTTCATGTCAAGTATTTCTCCTTTCTGGAATATTTTAAGAACATGCATTTTTACTAGTTACACTATCTTTAGACCCTACCTGTGACACATGTTAAATTTTTGTTATCAGTTTATGTAACAGCATTTTTTATGCCATACTCACTATCCACATTAAAAAGGAAAATAACTTTAGTTGTAACAATGATATATGTTAAATACATTTAACTACTGATGCAAAGGCATTAACTATACATTTTATTTTTTTAATTGATTACTTGTTTTTTGGAATGGCCTTCCTCATACCCTTAGAAGAAAGTACCAACCTTAGGAAAAATAAAACACATGCACAATGGAAGCAAGAAAAATTTGAAACATGCTTATAGATATCTTTTCCCCCAAAATGGTGGTATATGGTATATAGTGCTGTACTTCTTAATGTCTTTTAAAAAGAAGACTATTTGTAAACGCATGTCAAGACCTTAAAACTGCACACTGCAAACCAGAAGCCACTCTCAAAGCCTCAGTTTCCTCCTCTGTAAAACCAGGAAAGCAATAGCTTCCAAGATTGTAGAATGTCTACCGTGTGGGAGTTGAAAACTCTTTCCTGATGTGATCACTCACTTCCCGGTTAGAATGTCTGTGACCTTGACTCAGTAACCTCAGAACTGCCTTGGTCTAGTCTTAGATAGTCACTGAACTCATCTCCTAACTAAGACTCTCACTCCAAGAGCCCTTCATTTATTTGTAAGGCCCTGTCCAGTTCGGAAACTCTTTGATTCTGTGACTATCATATTAATCTATCCTTTAAAAAAAAAATTAGGGGACTCTCAAGTCTACAGGAGAGTTATGCGGCAGACCAGAATCATGGCATGAGGCTGTATCCTATGATCTGTTGCATGGAATTTAGCACAGACTGGTATTTCCCTTCATCCAGTCTGAAAAACCTAGTGGGCCAGGGTTGCTGTCTAGTACCTCAGGGTGGACTGTGCAGCCAGCTGGCAAAGGTTTCTTTCCAGAGTAGCTACAGCTAGGGGGTGGGGGACAGATTTCGGCATGTCCTCATGGAAGACACAGTGGAGGTGACTTGTATCCAGCTCACTGTTTCTGATGCAAAGAGCACAGCTGTGTTTTAGCTCCTTCATCAAGCACACACTGAGTGCCCCCGATGCATCGGTGCTGGGCACCTGAGGAATGCTGGTGTCCAAGGCACTGGCTGACAGAGTCCTTCTCAGTCCGGCTTCACTACAGAGGAGGGGGTTACTGAGCCCCTAAGTGAAGAAATGAATTTGCAGTTAGAAATTATGCCACGTGGTATTGGTTTGGCAGTTGGTCTTTGTTGTTGAAAAGGCATTATCTGTCCCAGGCCATGAATGCAATACGGCCTCTGTCTTGTTGGTCCACGCTTCCACATTAGGTTTCTCTCATGCAGCTGGCAGTGTGAGAAGAAGTGGGGGGGGGGGGGTGACTGGGGATCATTCTCAGGCATACCAAAGGGAGTGTCTGGATGGGAACTGTCAACATTTCTCAGAAATCTTAAAAAGACAATACACATTGTGGATGAAGGGCTGGGGCCGGAACTTAGGGCAAGAAATCAGAGAGGAAACCCTTCTTTCAGGCTACATGAGGAAACAGTGATGCATTTTATGTTTATTTAATAGAGCTGATGCATATATGGACACAAATATGAATAGGAATACCAATAGCCAAAATCTGGGGAATGCTCCAGGCACTGCTGTGAACTATTTCAGGCATGATCTCATTTAAGCCTACTAGCGAGTTAGGAATTACCTCATGAATCCCTTGTTGCTGAGGAGGAAACTAAGTCTACTGAAGGGTGACTCACTTGCTCAGGGCCATAAAGAGTGACTCCAGGACTTGGATTCAGGCCAATGACATCTGAGCATGGGCTTGTAATCACTAGCTAGGGGTGTATGAAAAAAGATGAAGGACAAAGATTTGGTAAAAGTTTACCTTCTCAAACTGCAGAGAAAGCAATGCCTGTGGACTGTGAACTATTTGTGCACACAGTAACCTCTCAGGCATGACTTCTGTGATTGTTATCATTCTGTGATTCCTACCATCGTTGCTCATATCAGTGGATCTTGCTAAGCTCTAGACTGTCAGCAGCGCTGTTAGCATCTTAGGAACAACTGGTTACTGACATGTCTTAAAGATCTTTACAATCCTAAAGACTAGAATAGCATACAGAACCCAAACTAAAAAATGAGTTGTATTGGCTATAAAATATTTGAATGCTCCAGAGAACAATGTATATGGTAAGAAAGAGAATTTAAAGGTATCTTAAATGTTCTGTGTACTTCCTTAGACTCTGCTTCTTTCTCTAGCTTTTTTTTTTTTACCTCATGGGCTGATTTTATAGATGTTTCCATTCAAAGTGACCTGTTCTTAAATTAATAAACTTATAAAAGAATCACCAGCATACCGAATCCAGTTCAAATGTGTCATGTAATGTTTTCTGAATCCCTTTAGTAAGTTTCTTACATCATGATTTTCATTAAAAATGTTATCAGCAGATTGTTTTTAAAAAGCAAAAGACTGAGTTATCTACCTAGTATCTAATAGACTGTAACCTCAAGGAGAGCAAGGATGCAGCCTGTCTCATTTATCAACATGTTCCTACCACCCAGAACAATGTGTACCACATATAAGCATTTAATATATATTTGTTGAGTGAATTAATGAAAAAAATCACTAAAAAGAAAACTTTGTGAACCACGTAGAAATCTTCACAAATATTTACCTTTAAATGTGCTTCCATTTTTATCCAAAACACAGCAAATTAACATACCTATTCCATTGTTAGAAATACAGGAGAAGTAGATCTTTTGAAATATTATAACATAATAGAGATATTGACACACATACCAAAAAATACACACATACCAAAAAAGATTGTATGAATTAAAATAAGAGGTTAGAGTAGGAGAGAGCCAAAGCATAAGAGACTCTTAAAAACTGAGAACAAACTGAGGGTTGATAGGGGGTGGGAGGGAGGGGAGGGTGGGTGATGGGTATTGAGGAGGGCACCTTTTGGGATGAGCACTGGGTGTTGTATGGAAACCAATTTGACAATAAATTTCATATATTGGAAAAAAATAAAAAAAATAAAATAGCAACCCAGATACCCTACATTTTGTGAATCAAAGTATAGAAATATGTTTCTCTGCTATACAGCTTCTTTACCTTCTCTTCTGTGAACATATGACACAAAATACTGGGCATTGATTCTGTATGTATTTCTGGCCTTCTAATGACAAAATAAAACAAATTGTATAGTTGTTTGACTTCCCCCTAATGCAACTCCTGCTGAGTATTCTGCCTTCATGTTGTGTTAGTGTTCAACAGGCCAGGTGGACAGATGAGAACGCATCTCTGCATGATGTGTGCAAAAGAAGAAAACAGGAAAACCCCATGAAAAAAGGCAATGCCTGTGCCTTCCTCAGAATTATTATTTTGTTCTTTTTTTCCCTTACCTAAAATATCCTGTAAGTGCCTAAGCTATTGTAGTTCTTACTCGTTAGGGAAGTTGTAGTAAAATACATATTTTCTGAATGAAAATCACATACTGGTTCAAAATTAGATGAGCATTCATCTAAGCACAGGGGTAGACTCCAAAAAAAACTCACGAATATTCCATCAGCCATATGAATTTGATTTTTCTCATTGGTTTCCAACCCTGACAAGGGATAGCAGAAGGGTTATGGATAATCTGGTCAATTTTTATATGGCATGCACTTACAATAATAAAACAGAAGCCAGAATGTTTGCTTTCCAATGTCCCCTGCTGTATTGGGACCCCTGCCACTACCACCATGTGAAAAAACTGGGCTCAACAGCTAGAACATGAGCATGGGTGAGTCACTATAAGAGGACCATATGTCCTTTATAATGCAGCACAAACAGTAACTCTCTTCTTTATTGGATGTAATCTCTATGAAGACAAGGACCTTTGACAACCTTATTTTAGTGTGGATCCCCAGCTCTTAGAAGAGTTCATACTTATCAGTTACTCAATGGCTATTTGTGGAGTGAATAAATGAATCCATTTCATAGAATTATTTTGAAGGTTAAACAAAATAGTCTATAAAATGAATATTTCATTTCTTGGCATTAAGTTTATTATAAGAATAGATTTTTGTTATTGTAGGCTATGTTATCCACCTAAAAGATAAACAATGACCAACAAATGAAAAGCTATTTAGACAGTCATTATCACATAAAAAGACAAATGTGGAACATAAGTACTTGTGAAGAGTATGATGTGCTAGACAAGCAAATGAATGCAGTGATTAAAAAGAAAAACTCACTAATAAATAAGGCTAAATTTCTATAGTTAATGTGCTTCTTGACTATTTGCTATTTATTAACTGATTTAAAAAATTCATAAGAAATTCAGATATTTTCCATACCTGGTTTATTCAAAACAAAGTCTGCATCTTTACCAAGAAAGATATATTATTAATCTTACATTTTTTGGATCATTCACACAAGTAATCCTATTAATCAACAATGAATTAAAGTAATGCTTGAATTTACATAAAATCACCTAAAACTATAATCCAACAGCCACAACTGATCCATTTTATGGTAAAATGCATGGTTAAACCTTTTATAATTAAGTGGTTTGTAACTGCTGTGAGCAGCCTTCAAAAACTTAGAAAAAAATTGACTTGTTTTTCAGAAAATGCCAAGGATAAGATGGGTATTTTGGATAGTAATTTTCTTCTCAAAACATATTTAATAATTGCTGGCAGAATTGTATTCAAATATTATCTTCTGAATTGCTTTCCAAAATTACTTTAGACAGACGGTATTTACCTAAATCCTCATATATTATTTTAAAGTTCAGTAACAAATATCAGATGGGTGTTTCAAAATATTCAACAATGCATTTAGTAAATTAACAAAATTTAAACATTTTGCTATTGATATATAGGCAGCAGTTATACACCAAATAAGATGCAGATTTGCTGTTTACTTCTAAATATCAATTATTTTTCTACATAGAGTACATGATCCTAAATAAAAAATTTGTAGATTTTCCCTTCATTTCCAAGCAATTAAATTCACTAGTACATCTAATGTATACTTATCAGATTCATCACATACACATACATTATATGTACCATTCACTGTAATCATAGTAGTCCTTTAAAATTTTTCTGTTAGGGCACCTGGGCAGCTCAGTCGGTTAAACTTCGACTCTTGATTTTAGCTCAGGTCATGATCTCACAATTAGTGAGATCGAGCCCCACACTGGGCTCTGCACTGACAGCTTGGAGCCTGCTTGGGATCCTCTCTCTCCCTCTATTTCTGCTTTTTCCCTGCTTGTGTGCACGCTTTCTATCTCTCTACCTCAAAATAAATAAATAAACATTAAAAGAAAGTTAAAAAATAAGATTTTAGGGGCGCCTGGGTGGCGCAGTCGGTTAAGCGTCCGACTTCAGCCAGGTCACGATCTCGCGGTCTGTGAGTTCGAGCCCTGCGTCAGGCTCTGGGCTGACGGCTCGGAGCCTGGAACCTGTTTCCGATTCTGTGTCTCCCTCTCTCCTTGCCCCTCCCCCGTTCATGCTCTGTCTCTCTCTGTCCCAACAATAAATAAAAAACTTGAAAAAAAAATTAAAAACAAAATAATAAGATTTTATGTCAAGTAGCCTTTTAATATGTTCAAAGTAGTTCAAACCTAGTACACAGAGACCCCATATAACCTAGTATTTCATTTCTTTGACTCAGTTCTTCCGTCTAAAAATAAGAGCATTATCTCTTTCATTACAATTAGCTTTATTATAACAAATGAGCACGAAGGCTAATATTTAAAGTATTGACAGGAATATAAAGGTATGGTGTTAGATATACCACTGACCAAATGACTATATTTTGTGGAATACAAGCCAACTTAGTCAGTGCTTTGACTTAGGGTCCATCTACACAGTCTTTCCCTGACTAATTTCCAAGTCACACCAATGGTAGATCACATTTAAGAATGCCCTTAGAGGGGCGCCTGGGTGGCGCAGTCGGTTAAGCATCCGACTTCAGCCAGGTCACGATCTCGCGGTCCGTGAGTTCGAGCCCCGCGTCGGGCTCTGGGCTGATGGCTCAGAGCCTGGAGCCTGTTTCTGATTCTGTGTCTCCCTCTCTCTCTGCCCCTCCCCCGTTCATGCTCTGTCTTTCTCTGTCCCAAAAATAAATAAAAGTTGAAAAAAAAAAAAAAAAGAATGCCCTTAGCAATCCCATGCCAAATAGTAGCCCGAGAAGACAATCTCTCTATAAGTGGCTTTAGGGTGTGGCCTATTTACCTAGTCCATCAGCATTTCCTCAAGAGGCCCATAAGAGGGAACTGAGAAAATCTCTAGTTATTACTCATTGCAAAATTGGGATGCATATGAAGTATCCCACATTTTTGGAAGATCAATTCTCTTCATTTATTTTTTAAAGTTTATTTATTTTGAGAGAAAGAGAGAGAGAGAGAGAGAGAGAGAGAGAGCGCACCAGCAGGAGAGGTGCATAGAGAAGAGAGAGAGGATCCCAAGCAGACTCTGTGCTGTGAGTGCCCCAATGTGGGGCTCAATCCCAGGAACTGGGACATCATGACCTGAGCTGAAATCGAGTCAGACACTTAATCGAGTGAGCCACACAGGCGCCCCGGATAAATTCCCTCTAGATGTTATCAATCTGGGACATACCTTTATTACAATACAATGGAAAAGCCTCTCATTCAGTTGTTTACCCTGAACATTTATTATGTGTCAGGAATCATACTAGGCACTGAAGATAAAGCAGCAAATAAAAAGGCAATATATATGTTTTGTTACAGCTTACCTCCTTCAGGAGGCAGACTGGAAACAAAAAATAAAACATAACAACTAAAGATGGTAATATCCTATGTGGGAAGTATACTGAAAAAGCAAATAAGGGAAACATAAAAGTGGTATGTAGGAAAGGATGCTATTACTTTCAATAGAGATCACAAAAGGCTCTTTGGGGAAATGACATTTTGCTGAGCTGCGAGGATCTGGAAAAACTGCAGAAAGGAATAGCATATACAAAGGCCCGGAGGTAAGAAAGAGGTTGGTTATTAAGGCCAATGTAGTTCGGTGACAAGACTGGTGAGAAAGGTAGGTAAGACCAGATCAAATGGGGCCAGATTCAAATTTCATGGGTATCAGTCCTGCTTCAAACACCAACCAAGCTACAAATGCAGGGTCTGAAGCCAAAATGTTCAGACCCCATTATGTATGTATGTATACATATGACCCCATTACATACTGGCTGTGAGATCTTGGCTTAATGTCTCTAAGACTTTGCTTCCTTAAATATAAAACAGACATAATGATAGCATTTATTTCATAAGATTGTGAGGAGATTAAATGGATTTATGCAAATGAAGGGCTTAACATGGCAAGCAGCCACAGTAAGTGCTCAATAAATGTTGATACTATCTATCAGTTCATTGTTGATGGTGGTATTTTTCTCCTTCTGCTCATGGGTTCATGTCCCTTCTTCTTCATAAATTTTTAAAAAAATAATTTTGAACTAAATCTCAGAGTAGTCGGAAAAAAATCTCAGAGTAGAACAATAAAAAGGAAAACAAACATACAGTTTGACTTTCTCACATATTTGGACTCAATCATTATTATAAAAACCCTGTGACATAGAGAAGTACCATTTACAGATCAGGAGACTGAAAGGCAAAAGTTAAATTCCAAAAAAGTTAAGGTCCAAAAGAATCCAATGGTAAAGCTAATATTGTAAACCATAGGTAATGGAGAAGGAAGGAGGGAGGAGTAGGAATAAATTTTGTTGGAGGGAAAACAATTCTAGAAATTTTCACACAATAAGGGAAGAAGTAGAGATTTACACAGAAAGTTGATAAGGAGAGCATTTTGACACATTTAAAGAGCACCCACAATTAGACTGAGAAAAGCCTATTTTCTCTCCTTTTTTAGTTCCTAAAGTACTTCATTCAATCTGGCAGCTGGCTTTCTGACTAAAGATCAAGCTAGCTTCTGACGTGAAAGAAAATGTTCAAGTATATAAAATACATTACTAATTTTAAAATATTGTGATGGATCATAGCATTTTCCCCACTACAACAATGCTTGACCTATCTTGTCTAGAATACATTCTTATGTAATTTGAGTTAATTTCCTGGTAATTTTTGTCTTAGAATTCTTAAACACAAAATAATTCAACCTGAGAAACCTCTGAGCATCTACAGAAAAATTTGAGAAAAAGATATATAAACTTTTAAAAAGCAGAAGGAAAACAATGTTCCCAAATGTTTTCTTATAACCTTCCAGTTTGTCAAATGCTCAAGATATTATTAATTCTTTTTCAGAATCTTCTAGGGTGTGAATGTAGACTCTTCTCTCTGAGGTTCACCTCTGAATCATGCTAAAGCATGCAGCACTCTGAAAACTTTATGAGAAACGAAGCATTATAATCCCATTTGCTAGGTTTTAAAAATTATATGAAGATTTAATAACTTCTCCTGATACCCAAAGCAAACCAGAGCCCTTCATCGATCCTAAATAGTATTACCTTTGGAAGCTGCCATAAAATCAAACCATTAGTTAAAATCCAATGGTCTAGAATTAGGTGAAAATTGAATTCATTGTACAACCTAGACAAGAAAAATTTACCCTATAATATATTTATTTTGGTTCTGAATTCAGAGGTTGTTGCTGAAATAAAGTTTTTTCAAAAGTCAGTATTCATATTCTACCATGTTGTCATCCAAATGATAGAACGAGAAATGGTGTCTTTGACGAACAGAAACTGAGCAATCATTGAAAGATGGGTGATGCAGGATTGACCGAAACAAAATCACAGTGCAGGGGTAGACTTTTACAAAAAGAGAGAGCTTCCCATGAGTATCCAAGCCTCACAGGTGTCAGGTATGGGGTGCAGAAAGGGATCTTGGATCCATCATTAGGAGGTATTCACATCAAACTCATTTTTTTTTTTTTTTTCAACGTTTATTTATTTTTGGGACAGAGAGAGACAGAGCATGAACGGGGGAGGGGCAGAGAGAGAGAGGGAGACACAGAATCGGAAACAGGCTCCAGGCTCTGAGCCATCAGCCCAGAGCCCGACGCGGGGCTCGAACTCACGGACCGCGAGATCGTGACCTGGCTGAAGTCGGACGCTTAACCGACTGCGCCACCCAGGCGCCCCACAAACTCATTTTAATGACTACCTCTCTCCTAGGAGGTAGATTGGACATAGAGAAGGTGATACCAGGGGAGTTTTATTTTATCTGAATTGTTTGACTTCTTTATAATAAGAATGCTAATACTACTCATACATTTATGTAATTGAAAATAATTCAAGAAATAAACCAAAATAATGGACATATATAAAATACCCTTTGTGTTTGAGGCATGAAAACAAATTTCCACATTCAAGACTAAATCATTATATGAAAAATCTACCTCTGGGAATATTTGCATTTAGGTTTAATCCTATTATATATTCCAAGGCAGACATTCTTAGTTCCTGACTTAATGTCTACATTATCATTTGTGCACAGAGGAAATGCATCATTTTCCCCCATTTTATCACACTGAAACTATAAGCCAATAAATTATTCTCCAACAGAGGTGCAGGAGGAAATCTGACTCAACAAAAACAAACATTTCCTGCTTAAATTATTTAGAATTATGCCATGTTATTTTTTAAAAACCAAGAAAAGACACTTAATTATGCCAAACATTTACATAAAACTTTCTTTGGTGCACACTTACAAAAGACCCATGTGAACGGTTTATCAACATCACTAGAATTCCACTTGGAAGATGCAGTTAACCATTCAAACTACATAAAAGAGGGTTATTCACACATACAAATAAGTTCTTTATACATCAGAAGGGCCAGGAGCCTAAACAATGAACTCTATGTAAGTAAATAAAAGTGGGCAACAGTTGGGGGTGGATTGTTTTTTAACAAACAGAGGGGCTGGTTGGAAAAAAATGGTTGGCAAAACAAGCATTCATTAAAAATGAGCAGGTCAGCTAAGTAAATGATGTGGCCAAGATAAATAGTACAATTTGGAGACAACTTCTTTAGCCCACCACACCTTGAAAAAGATTATGTACTCATTTCTAAATCAATTTAGTTATTTCTGCTTCTAGCCATAAAGGAGTAATACGCATCAGAATTACCCTCCTACCTGAAACAACAGCCAAAATACATGAAACAACCATTTGCAAGATATAGTGAACTCTGGATGAAAGAAGTAAATGAGAATGAGAATAAGCCTATACATATATATATATATACACACACACACACACACACACACACATATATATACACACACACGCACACACACATATATATGATATAACATATATATACATACATATATATATGATATAACATATATATATACATACCTATATATAGATATACATATATACAGATATACATATATAATATAACCCAAAGACAGGCACACACCCCTGGTTTTACTGAACTTTGCTTTATTACCCTTCACAGATAAGACATGGTTGCTCGTTTGTTTGTTTTGTTTTATAAATTTAAGGTTTATGGCAACCCAGTGTTGAGCAAGTTTATAAGCACCATTTTGCCAACAACATTTGCTCACTTATTGTCTCCAAGTCACACTTTGGTAATTCTCACAAGATTTCAAACTTTTTCATTATTATTATGTTTGTTATGGTGATCCACAATCAGTGATTATGGCTCAGATGACGGTTAGAATTTTTCAGCAATAAAGTATTTTTTAAATTAAAGCAAGTACATTGTTGTTTTAGACATAACGCTATTGCACACTTCATAAACTCCAATATAGGTAAACATATGCTATATGCACTGTGAAACCAAACAATTCCCTTGACTTGCTTTATTGAAATATCCACTCTATTGTGGTGGTCTGGAATCAAACCTCCAATATCTCTGAGACATGCTTATATTGTCTAGAGAAAGCTCTAGTGCAGGAAGAAGGGATTGCAGAGATTCCCTGAGTTGAGGAAATGGGACTGAGAATCAAGGCAGACTAACACAGGAGTACTAGAGAAAAGAGAGCTGCAGAAAGAAAGAACTCTGGCGATCTGCACATGGCCCCTTCTGGGTATTCACCTGAGTAATATCAGACCATGCGTATAAGGATTCCACCCAAGGCTGAGGCAAGAACAACTCATGAGGATTAAAATGATGGTCAGCACTCACACAAGCTGGAATAGTACTTATTCCCACCAGCCAGACTGGAAAAGCTCATTCGTGGGATATTGGGGAGAGTAGACAAAATGGTATTTTCTCAGTAATGTGAAATGATCAACAGTAGGCTGACCACCACTGTAGTCTAAAAAAAAAAAAAAAAAAAAAAGACCTTAAAAGCAGGACTCAGAGAACTAAACAGTTTTTTAGTAGCTTAACTTTGTCCAGAACAAAGCTAAAAATATTGGAGTAGAGAAATATCCAGCATCCAACAATATAATATGTATAATGCCTGTTAATCCATCAAAAATGACCAGATTTTCAAATAAGTGGGAAAATACAATACATAATGAGGAGACAAATCAGGCAATTGAAACTGACCCAGAACTGATACAGATGTTAGAAAGAGCGTACAAGGACATTAAAGCAGTTTTCATGACTATCTTACATATGTACAAAATGTTAAGTAGAGACATGGTGATATAAAAAAAAGACCCAAATCAAACTTCTAGGAATAAAAATTACAATATGTGAGATGAAGACTCTTCCTACAAAGAATACTTCAAGCCCAGATGACTTCACGGGTGAATTCTACCAACCATTCAAGGGAAAAATAATACTAGTTATTTATAAACTATCTTAGAGAAAATTCAAAGACAATTGAATGTCCAACTCATTTTATGAGACCAGTTTTACCCCCATGACAAAATCAGACAAAATGAAAGAAAGCCACAAATCAATGTCTTTCCTCAATAAGGGTGCCAATTTGGAAACAAAATTTTAGCAAATTGAATCCAAAAATACATGCAAAGAAGAACACTGCGTGATCAAGTGAGGATTTTATCCTGGGAATGAAAATGTGGTTTTAATCCTTTAAAAACTAATCAGTGTAACTCACCATAATAATAAATTAAAAAGAAAAGTCATATTGATCATATCAAGGGGTATAGAAAAAAAATGACAGAATCCAACACACATTCTTGATAAAAACTCTCAGCAAAATAGGAACTTTCTCCATTACATAAAGGGCATCTATGAAAAGCCTGTAGCCAGTACCATGTTCAATCATGAAATACTAACTGATTGCCCTTTAAGATCAGCAACAAGACACTTGTAGCTGCACTTATACCTGCTCTTCAACAATGCTCTTCTTCTAGAAAAGAAGAACATGGTTATCTTTGTAGAAAATCCAGTGGAATATATAAAAAGTTATTACAATCAATAAACAAATTTAGAGAAATTATAGGATTCAAGATCAATATACAAAAATCAACTTTATTTCTATATGTTGGCAACAGATAACTGGAAATTGAAATGGAAAAAGCAATAGTGAAAACTATGAAATATTTATGGATAAATCTAAAAAAGAAAGATGTGAGACTTGCACACTGAAGAACAAAGAACATCACTGAAAGTATTTAAAGAACTAAAAGATGTGCCATGTTCAAGTTTTTAAACTATACATTTTCTCCAAATTCATCTATGTATTCAACACAATCTCAATCAAAATCCCAAATTCTTTGCAGAAATTGACAAAGTGATTCTAAAACCCCAAACTCTGGCTGAATGACCCAGGAGATGGCCAGGCAGAACCACTCAGTGTCTCTGAAAACTTCTGCTGGGAAATGGATTACATTGTTTCTATTATATCTCATTGTTCAAAGCAAGACACAGTATTCCAGTCTTACAGTAATGGGGTAGGAAGGAGGATACTTTTGAAGGAAGAGCCTCATTAAGAAAAGACAGATGGGAAGGGACAGCAGATATTTTGACAATATTACAACCTACCAGAGTTCTAGAGTTCTTTCTTGCCTGGTTCAAAACATTTTATATAGTGTGCAACTGGATTACTTCTTTGTTGCCTCTAGAGATGACTGGATCACTGTGAATGAGCCCTCAGATGCCGTAAGGAGGAAGGGTTCTTCATTAAATAAGCCAAGGATCTAACCTAATGGAACCGCTGTGGCACTGGAAGTCAACAGAGAATCCCAAATCTGCAGACAGGACACAGCTCCCCATTAGATTCAGATATGGAAGACTCCAGGGTGACCACGACCAGGCTACAAAAGTCTCTTTCAAACCCGTACTTCGAAA
Organism: Prionailurus bengalensis; assembly: GCF_016509475.1. Taxonomy (NCBI): domain Eukaryota; kingdom Metazoa; phylum Chordata; class Mammalia; order Carnivora; family Felidae; genus Prionailurus; species Prionailurus bengalensis. The sequence goes on along the minus strand of NC_057354.1, from coordinate 34,430,687 downwards.
AGCGAGAGCTTAGATCTATCCAGGCACTGCTGCTGGCTGCATGGCTTCTGTTCTCTGGATGACCTGAGACCACCAGGACACTGCCAAGCCCTGTGCTGTTTCCATGTCTTGGACCCACCTGACTTCTGGAGGCAATTACAGTTTTCATCACTTCCCTGACCAAAACCAGAACTTGCTGCAACATAAACATTTGAAAAACCTCCTAAATCAAAGACACCTTTCAGACTCCCAAGAATGTAGTGGAAGAAGGAGGTGAAAGAGAAGGTGTGGAGCCAAGTTATGCTTTTTAAAAAATGAACAGTTATATAGATATGAAGACATTTACATTCCTCATAACTGCTTATCTCTCTAAGTAATCCAGGTGGAATACTGTAGCTATGTAATAGTCACCTTTAATGAGAATAACAGTATTCAGCTCCTGGCAGAGTTTTTCTCTAAATTCCTTTCGTACTTGGCTAATTTCACTGCCAAAATCATACCTTGTATTCTACCATGTGGTAGGCAGGTCTAGTGCACAGATACTTACTTATAAATTATTTACATATCTGAGCTCACCTTCAAACCCCATCCCCTCCCCATAATAGATTATGGTATCCTCTTGGGAGCAAATTCCATGCCAAATTCTACTACTTTAGGTTTCCACCCCTTAGCAGAGTTACACTTACTCTTCAGGTATTCATTAAATATATGAGGACTAAATTATTTAATCTTGTAAACACTGCTTATCAGCACCTCATAAAATGAGGTATTTTATTTAGGAAAATGTTTCCAAATCTCCATTTGTCTTCTTAACATGCCACTGCTGAGATTAAACAGGACTATGAACATTCCCCATGTATATTTTTCACAATATAAGCTATCAATTAAATGTTGATCTCTATGACAGCACTGTCCAGGACAAAGTCATTAAGTCTAAAATTTACATAGATTTACTGAATACCTCTCTTTGGAGTTTTACTGTATAAAACTGTGTAGCAGAAACAGTTACCAAGTGCAGTTCAATAAATTTTGATACTATGTTATGATGAGAAGTCAGAAAAATTCTAAAAATGCCCATTTGTTACCTTCCAGAGCAATTAAGTTTTAAATGATCTGGGTGGGTCTAGGATTTAAATACTAACCATTGCTAAAGTGAATTAAGGGTTCCTTAGAGAAATTTCCATTACTCAAAAAAGTAAGGTAGATTGCTCTAGTTTGTTCAGGTCATTCCAAGCATGAGCCTTTCAGTTGACAGGCAGCCTTGGTTGTAACCCGGTGTCTGATGTTTCCATAGTAGTCATTTTATCTTGGTTGGGTTTCCTAGAATCAGAGGCTGAGATGGAGATTCTTGATTGATGGAGATTCTGTGATTTCTGATGGAAAGCTCCCGGGAGATACTTGTAGGGGAGTGAGTGAAGTGGGACAAGTAGGGAAGAAGCTATGCAACGATTTGGAATCTATACCAAATCCTTGAGTAGTTCTGTAGCAAAAGTCCCAAGTATAGGTAAAAGAGTTGCACATTTACACCCTCGTGTAAGTCAGGCATTGCCTGTGTTACCACCCCTCGGTGGAATATAACGTAAGGCAGCTCAGGGTGAATCTTTAGCAGCCAAGTACATCATAGCCGAGGACTGGGTGCACCAGCCTAGTGACAGGGATATGGGCAGGGTACCAACACCTCTCATATTAAAAAAATCTGGGGTGCCTGGGTGACTCATCTGGTTAAGGGTCCAACTTGACTCTTGATTTCGGATCAGGTCATGGTTGGTGAGACTGAGCCCCTTGTTGGGCTCTGTGTTGACATCTCGGAGCCTGCACTAGATTCTCTCTCTCTCCCTCTCTCTCTGCCCCTCCCCTGCTCACGTGTGCAAGTGCTCTCTCTCTTTCAAAAATAAACAAACATTAAAAAACAAACAAACAAAAAAACCCTTCCACTTTCTGCTTACCACAGTGCTGTTTACAACAATAAGGAACTACCAACAACCTAAATCTTTAATAAACTTCTAAATTCAAATATAAAGTAACCACTAAAGATAAGGTTTTAAATAGTTTTATTACAGAAAATGTCAACTGAACGAAAGTATACAGAAGAAACACATAAAGATCTCATAAGTACTCATCACTCAACTTGAACAAGTATCAACTAAACATTACCTTACTTTATCTGTGCCTCATTCCCCCTCCCTGAATTACTTTGAAGTAAATCTCAAACATCATATCTTTTCATCATAAATATTCATGTCAGGTTTTGAATAATTTCTGATCAAAGGTTAAATTTGCATGTTATAATAAATAAAAACTCAACTTACAAATATCTACATGAAATATTATCCTAATTACTTTTTTGAAGTATGCAGTTTGATGTATTTTGACAAATTCATATACTTGTGTGACCATAAGATATAAGATGTTTCCATTACTCCAAGACGTGCCCTCACATTTACCATCCAAAGATAAACACTGTTTTTATTTTCTTTCTTCATGGTGTAGTTTTTCAGTTCTAGAATTGCATAAATGGAATAAAAAAATGCACTGTCTTGTGTCTGACTTCTTTTGGCGTATTGTTTCTGAGATTCACTTGTGTTAATTTTCATATCGGTAGTACACTCCTTATTTACTACTAAGTAGTATTCATTACAAATGATTACACCACAATTTCTTTTTCCATTCTTCTCTGGATGAGCATTTTGTTGGTTTCTAGTTTTGGCTATTATTAATGACGCTGCTCTGAACAATCTGGTAAAGGTATTTTTGTAGATATCCTTTTTTATTTCTTTTGGGAAAACACCTGCATTACTATGTAGATATATATTAAACCTGATAAGAAATTACCAAACAGTATTACAAAGTGTACTTTGCACCATTTCAAACTTCCACTCGTGGTGCATGAGCAGTCTAGTGGCTCCACATCCTCACCAATGCCTGGTATTACCAGTTGTTTTAATTTTAGCCTTTTGAGTGGGCATGTAGTACTATGTCACAGGCTTTTAATTTGCATTTCCCCGATGATTCCCTGTTGAGATCTTTTTCTTGTGCTTAATGGCCATTTATTTATGAAGTGTCTGTTCAAATCTTTTGCCCATCTTTAATTGGGTTTTCTATCTTTTTATTTTTACATTGTAGGAATTCTTTATATATTCTGATACAAGTCCTTTGGCAGATATGTGATCTGCAAATGTTTTCTTACACTGTGTGAATTGCCTTTTCTTCCTTCTTTTTTAAATTGAGGTATAATTGACATTATGTTATATTAGTTTCAGTTATACAACATGATTTGATATTTATATACATTGTGAAATCACCACAAGAAATTTAGTTACCATCTGTGACCAGTTATATATTTTTTTCTTTTTAAGATTTACTATCTAGGGGCACCTGGGTGGCGCAGTCGGTTAAACGTCCGACTTCAGCCAGGTCACGATCTCGCGGTCCGTGAGTTCGAGCCCCGCGTCAGGCTCTGGGCTGATGGCTCAGAGCCTGGAGCCTGTTTCCGATTCTGTGTCTCCCTCTCTCTCTGCCCCTCCCCCGTTCATGCTCTGTCTCTCTCTGTCCCAAAAATAAAATAAACGTTGAAAAAAAAAAAAGATTTACTATCTAAACAACTTTCAAATATGCAATAAAGTATTATTAACTATAGTCACCATGCTGTACATTTCATCCCCAAGACCTATTTTGCTTTGTAACTGGAAGTTTGTACCTTTGGATCCCCTTCAGCCATTTTGCCTACCCCACTTCCCTCTCCAGTCTGGCAACCACCTATCTGCTCTCTGTGTCTATGGGCTTGGTTTTCTGTGTTGTTTTGTTTGTTTTGTTTTTTAGATTACACTTATAAGTGAGATCGTATGGTATTGGTCTTTCTGTCTGATTTATTTCATACAGTAGAATGCCTTGAAGATTCATCCATATTGTCACAAATGGCAAAATTCCATTCTTTTTATGGCTGGATAGTATTCTGTTGTATATATGTACACCAAATTTTCATTATTCATCCATCCATCAGTGGGTCCTTACATTGATTCCATATCTTAGTTATTGTAAATAACGCTGCAATAAACAAAGGGGTACACATATCTTTTCAAATCAGTGTTTTTATTTTCTCTGGATAAATACTCAGAAGTAGAGTTGCTATGGTGGTTCTATTCCTAATGTTCTGAGGAATCTCCACACCATTTTCCAGAATGGCTATGTCAATTTATATCACCATCAACAGTGCACAAGGGTCCCTTTCTCTCTTCATCCTTGTTATTTGTTATCTTTTTGATAATAGCCATTTTAACAGATGTGAGGGGCTATGTATATGTAGATCTGCAGAGGGAAAGTGGTGGGAACAAGCCAAAATTTTAAGAAAAGTCTGAGAATTGTGAGTTTATACTTGTTATTTTTCAAATTTTCCACAGTAGCTACATATTTCCTAATCAATCCTCAAATGTTCTTATAAAAATAAATGTTTATGAAAGTTATACCTTAATAATGCCTTTGAAAACAAAATAAATGGTCATCTTACTTTTTAAAAATTTTTAATATTTATTCATGAAAGAGAGGACAGAGAGACAGAGTGTGACCGGGGGAAGAACAGAGAGAGAGGGAGACACAGAATCAGAAGCAGGCTCCAGGCTCTGAGCTGTCAGCACAGAGCCCAATGCAGGGCTTGAACTGAAGAACCCTGAGTTCATTACCTGAACCAAAGGCAGACACTTAACCAACTGAGCCACCCAGGTGCCCCTAAATGGTTATCTTAAAACAAAAACAAAAACAAAAACAAAAACAATACCTCACTTTCCTCAGGTCCACCTCTGAAGTGGATTATATTGTGGATAATTTCATCAAGGCACCTTATTATTTGAAAAGACAGACCTGGGGTCACTGTAGAAGTTCTCTGAGGAGCTTAAGAACACACCAGACCTAGAAGCTCCACATGTCCCTTCTTCTCCTCCCATTCTGACTCAAACCAGCAAAGAAAGACTTCATGCCTCTTCTGGTGTTGAAGAACCCAATCATCCCAAGAGAAGTAGAAAACAGCCAATCTCACATTACAAAACAGTGCTCACAAAACCTTCTAAACCTGGGGAATCACCACAGATGATTATTATAAGGCAAGTGGTAATCTCCTGCATGAAGCCCAGTATAAGAGTATTTGGAATCATTTCTTCATCCTCTGGAAGCACTAATACAGATGTAGCTGGGAAACCTCAACTCCTTCCTTTCAGAAATCGGCCAAACCAGTACCCAAGGGATAAAAAATATTGCGTATCACTTATTTTGCAAACTCTAGGATTCATTCACAAAACACCTTTGGGAGTCCTGGGGGGCTCAGTTGGTTAAGCATCTGGCTCTTGATTTCAGTTCAGGTCATGATCCCAGAGACCTGTGTTGGGCTCTTTGATGGGCATGGAGTCTCCTTAAGATTCTCTCTCATGCTCTCCCTCTGCCCCTCCTCTGCTTGCTTGCTCTCTCTCAAAAATAAAACAAAACAAAACAAAACCCCCAAAACAAAAGCAAAAAAAAAAACCAAAACAAACAAAAAACAAAAACAAAGAACAAAAAAACCCACAAAAAATTTTTCAAAATGTTTTGAAGAAGTATTTTTACTTAAGTGTAAAAAAATATGAACCAAGAAAAAAATAACCTGAGAATAGCAAGGACTCCATCCACTGATTTTACCTTGTAACTGGATAAGCCTTTGAATTCTCTCATTCCCCCCATACTTCTCTCTCTCTCTCTCTCTCTCCCTCTCTATCTCTCTCAAACACAAACACACACATGCACACACTCAAAGTCACATAGCTCATATCTGGTAAGGTGAAAAAGAGAAATATTAGGAATAAGTTGTCTACACAAAACGGATGAAATATTCCCATTTCTGTCAAGATCTGTATTACTGCATATCCAACAAGGTTCCTTTCCATGATAGAGTTTAAAGGGCTGAGACCTCATGAAACAGTAAACCTTATGTCACTTGCATCTTATTTGTGTTAAAATTCAGTGCAATATTTCTATTGCTCACATCAGAAGTACAAAAGTGCCTAGAAGGTACTTTGATACAGAATGTCAGTGAACAAACACAGTTTTACATACCTGCAAAAGTGTCAGCAACTCTGAAGATTTTGGAATAAAATAAGTTGAGAGGAAAAATGAAAAATGCATTTAATACATAGCTGATATTTTGTCTTTCTGATTCTCAAGTGCTTTTCCAACTTGAAAATCTAAACCGGGGAAGAACTGTGGCGTTTGACAAATATATATGTCTGGATGGGTTAGAATCACAGATAAAGGGGAAAAAAAAGTTAGAGAGGGAGGGAGGCAAACCATAAGAGACTCTTAAAGACTGAGAATAAATTGAGGGCTGATGGGGGGTGGTAGGGAGGGGAAAGAGGGTGATGGGCATTTGAGGAGGGCACCTGTTGGGATGAGCACTAGGTGTTGTATGGAAACCAATTTGACAATAAATTTCATATTTAAAAACATTTTTTTAATAAAAATAAAGTAAAATTAAAAAAAAGAATCACAGATATCTGAGATACTCATGGTGGGATTCACCTTTTTATCCTGTTTTTCTGTCATGAATGGATTAAGATTTTTAAAAATTAGTGGACCAGGATAGTTTGATCAATTTATCACGCATCATCATGCAGTAGGTAAATTATATAATTAGAATATGAATGCCCAGAGTTTGCCACCTCTATGGCATTGAGTTTAATTCATCCATCCAGTAGATATCAAACACTTATTATGTGTCAGGCATTGGTTTCAGTTCCGGAGATTCCACAGTGAAAAAAATAAAGAACCTGCTTTGATGGAGTGTGCATTACAGTGGTTTGTTCATAACACATTAAGATATATTATGAAATTTCATAACAAGCTTTCTGCATTCTTAGACAACCACTCAGAAATTCCAAATAATGGGTATATCCATGAAGCTACTTCTCTTTTATTCATTTCCATGAAGAAGAGAGGTTTCACTTCTTTACTCATCAAAAGAAGGATCCTTCTACAAATGCTACTATTGACAAATCTCAGGACCAAAAGCCTTTACATTTCAAGTAGAAGGTCTTTGAAAGGATTGTAATAAATATAATCTGATACCCTTTCAACACTTAGGGCAATGGGTTTAATCAGTCAATTAGATACAATCCCAGTTTGTTACCATTTTCTTTGGAGAGAATGACACATCTGTCAAGAATATGTTTAGTTTATGCATTAAACTGAGTAATAAATTAATTTGCCTATTACAAAGAAACTGATGGAGAAGGTGGTAATATAAAAGATAATGGGGAAGCCAGTTAGAGAAGATGGATTTGTTATAAATAATAGAATAATTCAAGTTTTAACAATCAAGATCTTACTGTATTTGGCACCTATTCCTTAGCAAGTCAGTTACATATTAACTCTTAGCACACGTCCTCATTTAAAAAGCCATCTGCATTACAAAATAGCACAATGTCATTTATTTCCAAATGGCGAACATTTGAAAATAGCACTTAGAACAGCTACTTTTAAGAAATAAATAATAGTACACAGAAACTTCTTGTATGTCTCCCATTGGTTGAATTTCCAAGGGAAACAATGACTGTTTGGGTCTTATCCACTTCAGTGCTTCCCGTCTGGTTTTTACTCTCAAAACCACACAGTGAGCCTCTGCCAGTTACAAAATCATTAGTATTCAATGTAAAACAAAACCATATACCATACAAGTCACCTAAAGTTAAAGACAGTAAAGGTCTAAGAGTGGTGAGTCAGGCACTTAACTAGGAATTCAAGAGTGCTCCAAATCATGTTCTTAATGAAAGAATTGAAATATCAACTACCAAAATCAAAACATAACCTCTCCATTATAGATGACTACTCTGATAAGAGATTAAAGTGTGAGAAAGTGGACTACTTTTCAATTAGTTAAAATGCGATGGCAAGGGGGAAACCATGAGTTACCTAATGGAACCCTTTGCTGAGTTAAAAGTATTCTGCTTGTTTCTATTAGGTCAATGATGCAAGCCTGTGAAAACTGACAGTTTTGGCTTAAGATACAGTTAGGTAACTGGGGATGATAAAAACAAATGCCAGCAACAAAAGCAACAACAGCATTCTCATTCTTATTATCAAAATGCCCTGGAAATGCTTGGGGCATTTTATTTTCAGCATAAAATACTCCAGAGAATTCTAGGCCTACACTGAAATTAATTTTTCTAACTCCGCCCAGTTTTTTACCCACTTGACACTGATAAACATTAAGTGTGCTGACATTTGCATTCAATTCAGTGAAGTTTAATTGCTATATTTTCCTTCTTCGTAACAATGGGGGGGATTAACAACAACAGGAAACTTCCTAAAATAGCTACTTTAACATAATTTACATTTGCTAATACAACATTGAAACATCATGTATTCTGCCATTAAAATGTTCCTTTGCTACATATTCAAATAAAAATTAATCTATAATAAGTTAACATAAGATTAATTTATCCTACCAATCCTATTTAATATACATTTACAAAAAAAATGTTTTAAGCAAGCTTTTCTACAACTGATTTTAAAACCATTTCCAATCCATTCTGCATATTCTAGGGTTTATGGCATAGACTCAGTATTTTGGATTGTTAGAAAACTTTTCAACTCTTCCTCTTGATTTGGTAAGCTGGAAAAAAAAAATACTGCTGAAGTTAAATCAAACCAGGATTTCTTAAGGCCTCACTGATTTACTATCCTAGTGGTGGATTACAGATGCTTACAAATCCCTTGACACATCTCTAATGGAAAGAAGGGGTCTATGTCTCCTCCTCTTGATTCTGAGTGGGCTCTGTAGGTGCTTTGACCAATAGAATGCAGCAGAAGTGATGCTGTGCCAGTTTCTGGGCCCGTCTTGGGACATTGACAGCTTCCTTTTCCCATCTCCTGGAACAACACCCTGAGCCACAGGAAGTCCCATTACCCCGACCACTCTGAGGTCACCACAGTTGGAAAGGTCATGTAAGAGATTCCTACAGGAGGTCTGAGACCAGGGAAACAGATACGCTTGACCAGGTTCAGCTCCTTCCAGTTCCTGGGTCACTATGGAACAAACACTGCAGAGTCAAGTCTTATAGACCATGCTTTGTCCATGGCCACAGCAGTAACAATGATAAAATGGTTACGTTAAGCCTTTAAGTTTTAGAGTAGTTTAGTATCTGCAGTAGACAACTGAATAACTCCATTCTGGTTTCTCTACTTCCTCTGGATATTTCATGTGCACTCTGTTTTTCAGTGTATTCCTTCAACATCAAGGGAGGGTTCAGACAATACCTCTGCAGGTTATAAATCTGTGAGTTTGGAGCAGAGGCCAAACATCTACACTTTTAATACTTTTCTTTGTGATTGAGACTCACACCAACATTGGAGAATGACTGGTATAGTATAATTAGCTGTGCTCATTCAGGCCCAAGTTCACCTGATGAGGCCATCTGGCTCTGACCTCCTGTGCCACACTCTGGCTAATGTCTTTCCCAACTTACCTTAAAAGAGTCTGGGACAATAAAATTTATTTATGCACATAATGGATTTCTGTGTGACTAATGAATCCATATAATGCCATTATCATCACCAAAACCTGATTCTTAGTGAACATCTGCCATGTCCGGTCATTATCTTATGTCCTAGGAATGAGAAGAAATATTTAAGTATGCTACAGTTTCTGCCCTTAAGCAGCTCACAATTTATTTGGCATGCTAAAACTAATCATGAGACTAAGAACAAAGGAAAACTTCTAAAAAATTAAATACTTTATTAAAAAGCTTCCCCCTGCCCTTCACAGTTCCTATCAAAAACCCAATAAAGAGAAATGAGATGTGTGTTGGAACAATTGGAACATACACAATTAAATCTACTCCTTTTATCTAAGTTCTATGTTTGCATGAATCCAGCCTAACATAAAGTTCCAATGTAGACCATGTACCTTTGTGCCCTATACAATATTCTATTTCACAACTTTGCCTTTCATTTGCTGGGAGACTTGTGTTCCCAAGTTTGCTGGCGTGGAGGCCCTGCTCATTGTGCGAGTCAGTATCCAACTGAATGGGCTCCTGGGCAGTACTAGTCTGATAGAGTTAAGTGCTTGTTTTTAAAAGTCTTCTTCTGAAGCACTGGGAAGCACCCTCCTGTCACATTCCTCTCTCTTTATTTTGACTTCCAGCAGTCTTAGGGCCATCTAACAAATTTGTAAGAACACTTATTCACTTGAAACTATTTATCAAGTGTCTTCTTATATATCAGGCACCATTTCCAAAACTGGAGGAAGCAGAGGCAAGCAAGCTCAACAAGACCCTTGCTCTCCTGGCACTGGTATTTGAATTGGGGAAGAGAGGTAACAAAACATAAACATACAGGTGAACAAGAAACTACTTGATTTTGATAAATCCTCTGATGAAAATAAAGCAAAAGGAGGCGGCAAAGATGACTAGAAAGTTATTTCAGACAAGGTGGTCAGTGAGAGCATCTCTGTGAAAGCTGTATCTCGGAAGAGCCACGCATGACAAGAAAGAAGCCATCTAAAGATCTGGGAAAGTGACTCTTCTAAGAAGAGGGAAAAAACACGTGTGAAGGCCCTAAAATGGTGAGCCCTCGTGGCTGTTAGGTCTGTGCATTTGTGTTTTATTTTCCTCACTCTTGGTTTCCTAATTTATTTGGTTCCAACTCCTATTTTACCATTGTTTTGTTGTATATAGTTTGCCTTACGTGTCCTTGATCCTTTATGGAATGAAGAGAGACAGTCAAAAGAATAAATGGTTCAAGATACAATTCTTCACCTGAATTGCGGTAGCATTCTGCAACAGTGTTTACCTGGAAAATTTCAAATTGCATACGTGGCTAGCTTTATATTTCTATTGGATTATTTGTTCTAACTTGAACTCAAATCAAATGCCCCAGGGCTGCTTATAATTTTAAGGCATTAACTCAATGCTTTTAATTAGAAGGACTCCAAAGAAGACCTATTTGTTCATATACTTATGATTTGAGGCAAAGAAGGGCTAATCAGGCAAGTTACTTGCCTGACAGTTAGGAGGATGTTACTGAACAATATGTCACTGTAAAAAAAAATGTGTTCAATCCATTGACTTTTGAGAACCAATTAATGTTAACTGTAATGATTTGATAAAACAATGTAAAGCTGGTATGTTAGCATGTGGCATGTGGTTAATGAAAGTATGCAAATATATGTGCATGTATAATGTCCATATGAGTGCCACATTATGGAGTACAACAGATCAGCAGTGGGAAAGAATGAAATAATCAGGAAATTGTATGCTGAAGATGGAGGGTTCATCAGTTATGGAGTCCTGCTCTCTGCCAGGTATTTTGTACCCATGAGCTTGAATACTAACTGCAGGTGGAATTATTATCCTCAGGGTATGATTGGAGAGATTGAGGTACAAGGCTAGTTAAATAAAGGTCAAGGGTCATGCATTCTGGAAGAATTAGATCAGTAAACTCAGCAGAAAACGTTTATGGAGGTTTCTCTCTGGACAGAATATGATATCAGCTGTTAGGAGGACAAAACAGGAAGAGCCAGGTTGTCTCAAGAAGCTTATAATAGCACTAGGGAGAGAAGAAATATGTTTTTACTTATTTGAGTTTAATGCTTATTAGATAGGAAATGGGGCTGTTGTACATTCAAATAATGCTGGCCTGGTTAATCAGCGAAAGCTTTATTAGCTCTCTATTTCTTATTGTTTCCATAGATGACTAGAGCCATAGTAAAGATTTTGGAGGAGTGGAGAGAAAATTTCTCCCACATTTTTCCTCACCACCGTGTCCCCACTCCCACATAGCTTTCTGTAGTTCAGTAGAGACCTTTAGAAAAGTGGTGAAAACGGGGCGCCTAGGTGGCTCCATCGGTTAAGCATCTGACTTCAGCTCAGGTCATGATCTTGTGGTCAGTGAGTTCGAGCCCCGCATCAGGTTCTGTACTGGAAGATCAGAGCCTGGAGCCTGCTTTGGATTCTGTCTCCCTCTCTCTCTGCCCCTATCCAGCTCATGCTCTGTTCTCTCTGACTCTCAAAAATGAATAAACGTTAAGAAAAAAAGTGGTGAAAAAGAAAGAACTGCCTGCCCTATTTATACCTGCCAAACATCCCTTTGCCATTACACACTCTATGACTTTCTGATTATGTTTTGAGCGTCAGTTTTCAAAACCCACTTTATTACACACTGTCCCCATTGGCAAGCATTCCATATTTATTTATTTTTTAATGTTTATTTATTTTTGAGAGAGAGAGAGAGAGCGCGAGCGAGCATGAGTGGGGGAGGGGCAGAGAGAGAGGGAGACACAGAATCTGAAGCAGGCTCCAGGCTCTGAGCTGTCAGCACAGAGTCTGACGCGGGGCTAGAACTCACAAACTGTGAGATCATGACCTGGGCCGAAGTCGGATGCTTAACTGACTGAGCCACCCAGGCACCCCAATAAGAATTTTTCTGATATAATAAAAACATTTATAAAATATCTGGCACTTTGATATTCGGGGCTCAAACTCACAAACCACAAGATCATGACCTGAGCCGAAGTCAGATGCTCAACCAACTGAGCCACCCAAGCGCCCCTAGCAATCCACATTTATATATATTTTCCAAATATATAAAATCGAGTCCTTTGTAATTAAATTGTTTTTTATTTTTCTGAATGAAAATGAGAAATATAAGTAGCATTTTAAAAAATAGAACACATTTTCCTATACTAGAGAATGTATGGGGTTGACTGGACACTAAAATAATTTTAAAAGTATTGTTCTTTACTTTCAATAAAGTGGTTATTATAGCATGTTATGAAATATGTTTTTTGAGATTTTTTTTAATTTAATGCTATAGCTTAATGGGTATGCCACCTTGTGAAGCCAGACAAAACACACAAATTTCCTCGTGGGCTTATAGAATACAGATTTAAAATAAGGTCCTTCAAGCACAAAATAAATTGAGTTATAGAAAAACACAGATATTAGAGTGCCTGGGTGGCTCAGTCAGTTAACTCTTGATTTCAGCTCAGGTCATGATCTCAGCTTTGTGGATGGAGCCTCACATTGGGGTCCATGCTGAGTGTGGAGACTGCTTGGGATTCTCTCTCTGTCTCTCTGTCTCTCTCTGTCTCCCTCATTGTCTCCCCCCACCGCCACCACCCCTGTTCCCAGCAAGTATGCTCTCTCTCTCTCTCTCTCTCAAAAAAAAAAAAAAAAAAAAAGACAAACTGAAAAGGAAAGAAAAGAAAAGGAAAGAAAAGGGGCGCTTAGGTGGGTCAGTTGGTTGAGCATCTGACCCTTGGTTTCTGCTCAGATCATGATCCCAGGGTCGTGGGATCGAGCCTATAATCAGGCTCCATGCCAAGTACAGAGTCTGCTTAGGATTCTCTCTCTCTCCCCACCTTGGTGCCTCTCCCTAACTTGCACGCTCTCTCTCCCTCCCTCCCTCTCTCTCTCTCTCTCTCTCTCTCTCAAATAAATAAAGTGAAAAAAAAGAAAAAGAGAAACACAGATTTTATTAAGCTATGAATAAGTGACACACTAAAATACTTTTTTAAGCTATGGATGTTCATGAATACTCATATCACTATTAAGTGTTTTTTAATTCTAAGCCTGCAAGTTTTCCCAATATTTAATATTTCTTCTTTCACAAAGAGGAAGAAATACTTAAGTAGATGCCAACTCCAACTCTGTAAAATCATTATTCACAGAAAAAATTATTCACAGGAAAAAAATCATTATTCACAGAAAGCATCGACTTTCAGTGGCTTTCATTATCTATGAACTTAGGATCAAAGAACCAATTGAAATTATTTATTTGTTTAAGTGTCTACTAAATGACACTAAGTGTGTTATTGTCAAGGTGAGGGATAGAGAAGAATAGAGAAGGCACATGCATTTTAGTGGGGAAAAACCAACTTGTATATAAAAATAGTTCTCTCCAAAATGCTAATTAAGGGCTAATATAAATGAGCTAGTTTCTGATTAGTTTTGAGAAAATTAACTAAATGTACTAAATTAGGCATACAGTGAAGGAAGAACAAATATGAAATGTTTATTAAACATTTAGTTCGGTTAAACTAAATGTAACCATGGACTAGTAGTAAATAGGCTTCCTTATGCCCTACTTTATAAGTGCAGGACAAATAACACACAAATAATCATCTATAAATGAAAGATAAATGGACACATGTCACACCCAAAGGCTATACTCCGTCCACACCAAAACTACCTAAAAATTGCAGGCAGATCCAAGAGCACCTATTCAAGGATAAATATCCCTTTCTTGTTACTCTACTTTGGAACAACTGTTCCTCTGAGCAGTTTCAGGACTGACGTTTTCCCCATGCTTCAAGTTTATTTCCTACCCTTTACATTCCTTGAAGTAGTACTTGTCAACCAACCTTGTGTTGATGTTTTCCTGTTCACTTTCTACTGCTGGATATGGGTTTAATCGCACTCTTGATTTTATCCTCTGCCCAGCTTGGACACGGGACAGGACCTTGGCTCACAACACACTCATGCACCAAGTCATGCTTATAGAATCTTTTGGTAGTGCTTGAATCTGCTGGCTTCATAAGCCATGTCCTAATGTTGCCTCTTTGTATCTCTGAGCTTCCTTGAATTACTACCTAGAGGCTCTAGAGATAGGGAAGGCTGCTGGTCTACCCAATTTCTCCTCTATCCATGGCTACTCCGAAAACCCACTACTCAGAAAACCTCTAGAAACCAGTATCTAGATAGTTCACCATCACCATCATATGCTAGAGCTCAGCTCATGGGACACTTGTCCCCAGAAACCCCAGAACTGAGACATGACAGCAGGCAAGGTGCTTTGTGCCTATGGACTGGTATCTGCGGGACCTGTACTATTATTGGGTCTACTATTGTTTACTCCACCCACATTCAGCCATAGCAGAGATGGGGAAGAAAAGAATTGTGAACACATTAACACTATCTATATAGGTGCTAGGGATAAGAAAATGAGTAATACCTGGCTGTGTTGTAAAAGAATCTATAGTCTAGTAAGATTTGTATATCTATAATGTTTCATATTAGTGGAAACCGAGATACAGCACCCAACCATTTCCTCCTAGAACTTTCCAGTGTCAGTTAATAGCCTTAGATTTTACAATATTTAAACTTACATAACATGGAAATTACTTCATGTAAGCTAGTGTTTTACAAATTCTTCAGAGTTTTAGAAATATTGTATCTTCTATGATACATTTTGGTGCTGTCTTATTATTGAGAATACATTTATCTATAATCTAAATATCTAAATTTTCTAAAAAATGATAAAGAATGTTCATATACAAATGTAAAATTTGATGACTTACATCTATTCTATAATGATGCAATATCTTGTCAATTAGCATCCTAAAGTAGATAAGTTAAATAAGCAAGTGGAGTTGATAATAAAAAGTAAAGATATTAAACAAATATGTGAATTTATTGGACATATCATTCTACACTAGTTTGAATTTATGCACTTATTAACACATTATTATTATTACCCCAAAATAGAGAATACTTGTTTAGATAGAAGTTATAAATCCTGTCTCCCACATTGAAGAGTTAATGACAACAGAAATTCCAAAAAACATTTAAAGAATTAGGCATGACTGCTAGACTGCAAAATTAGCTCTATAGTTTTATAGTGAAGATTTTACAAGTGTAATAAGATGAAGTTCATGAAACATCAGTACATAACATCCAAGTAAATTTGAGCATTTTTAATTTATGGTAAGAACTTGCTCAAATTAACACTTTACAATTTTTGGATCATTACTAGCAGGAAGACATTTTTTTCCAGAATTAATATTTCATAAAACCTTTATACTTCACATTTTGAACTCAGCAAAATTACCAGGAAACACCATAATCCATACCCTTGAGGAAACAATAATGAAAATTACAACTATTTAAGATACATTTATTTTCAGAACTACCTTCCTTAATAAGAATTTGAAAAACTGCCACAATTTTCCCAACATATGTAAAATTCTATGGCCAAAATTAAAAATGTAAGCTATAAAATAGCATTACATGTTTAAGAGCAAGATCTCATATTATTTGTTCATTGTCATCTTTGTGCCATTTATTTTTTTTTTTTTGCCTTTGTTCAACCTGTGGCCTCTCAACGGAATGTCTCATATCTTACATCTGCTCAACTCAAGTTCCATTGGCTCTATGAAGCCTCAAACTGACATCTTCCATCTCTAATTATTATTATTATTGTTATTATTATTATTTGCTCAGACTATCTATGCCCCACTGTTAAGCCTTTACTTTATGCTTTTTCACTACTTCAGAACTTGATAATGTATTTGTGTATTATTTGTAAAGTAAATGCATGCACCTTCCACAAGTTTCTAGCAACTAACCCTTTATATGTGTCACCATTACCTTTAGCATAATGCTAGGCACAAAGGAATCGTCCATAAATGCTTGATTGGTTGCCCCTTCCCTTGAGTTTTAGAGCAGTGATAGGAATGCATCACTGCAAAGTAAGCACCACTGTCACTATGGTCCAGCAAGTCCAGACTGGAATTCTTGATTCAGTTCCTTCAGGTAAATGTCTACTCAGTAGACTTAAAGCTGGAAGCAAGTGGTAAAAGTTTCTGGAAGAAAGGCAAGGCATAATAAAGAGGAACCAAAGAAACTGCTGGTATGAAGCACTAGGGACCTAGAACTGGATTTTTTTCCTGTGTCTTCTCCCTGTTATTTTACACCTTCCCAGATACATTAGAGCCAGTCAACGTACCAGGCTTTGCATGGGCTTGATATGTCTGTCTTCTTTTGGTTCTAATACCAGTCAAAGGCCCAAACTACTAGAGTGGAAGAGAGGTGTTTAATACAATTAAGTTGCTATGGCAACTACCTAGGTTTGCCTCCTACTTCACAGTGTCTTTTGAAATTTGAATGTGCATTGGAATGCTTGGGGATCTTTATAAACTGTAGACTTAGATTAAGTAGATCTGGATGGGACATGATATGTCTAATAAGCTTAGACATCTAATCTCTAGACCAGCAGGTGCTGCTGATGCTGGTAGTCTAGAGATTGCTCATTAGATCCATGCCCAGAGGCTGGGATTTAGTTGGTCTTGGGTGCGCCCTGACCCTTTCTGCTCTTACAACCTGCTGAGTGATCTAGAATACAGCCTGATTTCAGAAAAACTGAAAGGGATCATCATCTTATTGACAAAAATCCTTTTTTATACATCTAGTGTTGAGAAGTCCTTCATGGTAAGGAAATGTGATTGTGGAATCTTTGATCACTAGCCTATGTGTTGAGGCAGATGCCTGGTTTTCGTCATTTCAGCTATTTGTTAATGTATAATTTCCTCACTACTTGAATATCACACACACACACACACACACACACACACACACTCACACACACACACACACAGAATACCTTCTTAATGCAAAGTAGGATCAAATGGTCCAAGGCCTCTGTACTCAGAGTCGCCCAAGGATCTGTTATATCAGACTTACCTAAGAGCTTTTAAGAAATGCCAATTTTCAGTCCACACCCCAGTTCCACTGAATCAAAATTTATATTTTTAATAAGATTCTAAGGTGATTTGTGTGCTCATTAAAACTTCAGAAGCAATGCTCTAATGAAGAAATTCTCTTGTACATCTTCAAAAGATTCACACTAAGCCATTTGATGAAATGGACAATTTTAATATAGTGGCCAAAGCATTTAAGAAAATTAACATTAGTATCCAGCCAGAATAAATAATACAAAGGAATGCACTATTGGATTCTTTTTGTTTTGTTTCAGCAAGATAAAACTGAGGTTACACCAAAGAGCAAAATAGTAATTTCTCAAGGTGGTCAATGGCTTTGCTGTATGAGGGCCTGGGTCTTCAGGTTGAAGACCTGAATCAGGTTGACCCTTCTAAACAAGGAGTAAATGATTTGCTTGTGGTTTCTTTAGGAAAGAGGTGCAGAATTCATTATAACATGTTTATTTCTTCCCTTTTGTCCCTTCTACCATGACTTTATACCTTCCTTAAATCCTGTAAGCTGCTCCACTAGGAATGTCTGCTCAGCAAACACTCTTACAAAAGTAACCAATAATAGGGATGAGGCCCAAGATACAGCTTTTGACCGGTGCCAGAAATGACTGTAACTGCCTTAAAGTCGAAGTGTGCCCACAGACCAGCACCATATGTATCCCCTGGGAGCTTGTTAGAAATGCAGAATCTTAGGCCCCACCTCAGACCTTTGAATCAGAACCTGTAGTTTATAAAGACCCCCAAGAGATTCGTATGCATCTTAACATTTGAGAAGCTGTGGTAAATGACATTGTCCCTTGAGAAGTATGGAGAAGTAGCCATATGCATGATGCTAAGTCATGGAATTATTCACATAGTGTACCACAGGTGGGAGACTTATTCTTAAAGAAAAAACCATATATACTCTACCAGTCATCCCAGTGCTACCTAATTTTGTGTTACCAGATTCTACCTTACATTCAATTATCCTCTTAATTTTGTATATACTGCAAGCAAACTTTGCTGTTGAATAAGATGTTAATTATATTTTCTTAGATGCTGTACACCTACCTATGTCATTCCATATAGATGGAATTACTTTATGTATGCCAGTATTCTCAGAAAATTAGAAACTGTGCAAGTATCTGGACTTTGTTTTTGTTTTTTCAAACAAGAGACAAGATTGAGAAGAAGCTGCATTTCTGTTCCAGATCTTTATTCCCAGCTGTGTGGATTGAACTCAATTGAGCTCCTCCATGACTCAGCTTTCTTGCTTGTAAGACTGGAACAGTCATACCACACTGTGTGATTTGTTGCAAGCACATCTGTCTTGATCTTCTTTATATCTTCACTAGCACAGGTAAGTCCACAACATGGTTTTTGAACAAATGAACAAAATGCATGGAAAAAGCCCTATTTGGCACATTATAGCTACTGCATAAATATTTGTGCCTCTGTCTTAATGATTTAACATTTTCCGTGTAGGATCTTTTGATTCCAAGTATATCATCCCATTTAAAATGCATATACTTAATGATTTATCCTTGTTAAATATACTGAAGAATATATAATGTATGTATATGGGTGTATATATGTGTATCATATGTATACTCTTCTGTATATACTGTAGAGTGATATATATATATATGTGCATATATATATATATAATCTTCTATATAGACTATATATATATATATGTGCATATATATATATAATCTTCTATATAGACTATATATATATATAGTCTTTTTAATTAACTATATATAGTTATTAGATATCTATAGGCATTTGTTTTACTCATTACATGTGTGCACCAAAGCAGTGGTGTACCAAGGGGAGATGAAGGTGGTCTGGCCCTGGGGAGAATAGTATTTTATCACTGGAATTATTTAAGTATTATGATAATAATATTATCATATATGATAAAAAGTAGAGCAATTTTGATAATAAAAAGTAGAGCAATTTTGGCCACACTTATTTTTTTTTAATTTTTAATGTTTATTTATTATTTTTGCAAGACAGAGTACAAGCAGGGGAGCAGAGAGAGATGGAGACACAGAATCCGAAGCAGGCTCCAGGCTCTGAGCTGTCAGCAAAAAGCCCAATGCGGGGCTCAAACTCACGAACTGTGAGATCATGACCTGAGCCGAAGTCCAACACCCAACTGACTGAGCCACCCAGGTGCCCCTGGTCACACTTTTAGATGGTGTTTCAAGTTTTTTCTGGACAAGCCACCTCCTCGTTGCCTGAACCTGGGACCTCCCAACCTTCACTGATTGCCAAAGGCCCAGAAATGGCAAGTTTCAGTCCCCAGCCCAAATGTGGAGCCCAGTGACTATGAAGCATCATTTGTCTGGTGCTCCACATGTAAGAGAAGCTTCGAATAGGGAGGCTTTATGGTTCTATGGGCAGTCCCATAAGATGGTCAACAGCAGTGCTGTGCAAGTGTGGTTCCTTCCATCCCCACCATGACCTTCCCATATTCCCTACACTCTCCCTCTCAGTCACTTTTGTTGGTCTATAAATTTGTCAAGCATGCTCCTCACCAAGGGCCTTTGTCCTTGCTGTTCCCACCAATTGTAATCTTCTTCCTGCAAATTTCCACACGATCTTCTCTCTCATTTCCTAAGGTCTCTGCTTAAATGTCACATTCTCAGACCACCCTTTCCATGACATGCCACTACCCCATCCTTCTCTAGCACTCCACCCAGCTTTGCCTTTCTACATGGCATTTAACTCTACCTGGCATTAGATTATATCTTTATTTGCTTATTATCTATGAGAAGAGGAATTTTATTTCATTCATGGCTGTATCTCCAGCACCTAAGTCACTACCGGGCACACAGCAGGTACTCAGTATTTAAAAAATAAATAACTAAAGACCATCTCCAAGTAGTCAACTAAAGACCACCTCTTTGGTCCTTGGGATTGAGAATGAGTGAAGGCAGTAATGATAGCCCTGCCTAGGGCAGTCCCGGAGAAACCGATGGGAATCAAGACCACAGCGGAACTTTAATTCACAAGTTCTCCTAGAGGCATCAGTGGTGCTCTGGAGCACATGATCATTACTTGTTTTTAAAAATAACCTGCCATGTTTCCATTTGAGAAGAAAGTCACGACATTGTGCAAATGAGATTAAAGTTCTACACCAGGTTTATGTACTGCTGCTGGCTCAAAGAATCAGGTTGCTGAGTGTCCAGCCTCTTCTTGGAGAATAATGACATCATGCCTTTAACTCATCTGAATCACATTTTCACCCACTGAGCAGTTCAGACAAAACCAATTACATGATGTCATTTTCTATTTCAAAGGGAGGCTGAGATGCTTGGATGGTATTTACTTCCCATTAGCATGCTAGAGCTATGGCAGGCAGCTTGATCTTTGTGCTAATGGTACCTGTTGAAATGATAACTAACAAGGCTGGGCTGTCAAAATCTATTTCCTAGCTATGTGTGATGCTTACTCAGTCACACATTGTAAGGAGATATAAATAAGAACAGATTATTTGTTTTGTAAATGAAGAACAGATCTTTGGCTCAATAAAATTTCCCTTCCAGGAATGCCCAAAATATCTTTGAACTAATTTGAAGTGAAGTTATTAAGGAAATTACTTAAAATGTGGATACATTAATTATTAGTCTGGGATTTAAATGTATAATTAATGTGCGTATGCCATTTTGTTTCCTTTGGAGATAACCAACTCTATTCCGTCACTCAAGTTAATTTCAACATCATAAGTATAAAAAGGCAACTATCTGGAGACAGTTGTAACAGAGATAGTTGCATATTCAAAAAACTTGTTGCCTTTTTTAAGCGTGTGGTTGGACTCCATGTCCCAGAGGTAAGATGTGGTTATATGACTGACTTCTCACCAGCGGAGTAAGAGCTAAAGTGTATATTTATGAAAACCTTCCACTGGTGAGCCTCCACGCTCTTTCCCTGCTGGCTTGCTGCAGCCTAGTAGGGTAAACTAGAAGTAATTATTTTAAGATGATGGGCCTACAAAGTGGAAGGATTCTAGGATGTGAATCATGACTTGAAGAACAGTCCGCCATAAGGAGCATTTTATAAACAACAAAACAAACCTCGATAGTGTTAAGGTACTGAGATTTGGGAGCTTACCGTTTACACCTTCTAGCACCAGGGAGGATGAAGGCTTCATCCTGGACCCTCTCTTACATCATATCTTTATTTATTACAATAATTTGCTTAACATTTATTTATTTTTGAAACAGAGAGAGACAGAGTACCAGCAGGAGGAGGGGCAGAGACACACACACACACACACACACACACACAGAATCCAAAGCAGGCTCCAGGCTCTGAACTGTGAGCACAGAGGCCGACAGGGGGCTCAAACTTACAGACCGTGAGATCATGACCTGCCCGAAGTTGGACGCTCAATCAACTGAGCCACCCAGGCACCCCTTACATCATGTCTTTATAATCTAGAACTTTGATCCATCATTCTTCAATTATCCAAAATATTTGAGTGATCACTATAAGATCTCAAGGATAAAGGGAATTTTATGTTCCAGAGAGAGACATTTTAAAAATTTTTTTAAATGTTTATTTAATTTTGAGAGAGAGAGAGAGAGAGAGAGAGAGAGAGAGAGAGAGAGAATGTGTGGGAGGGGACAGAAAGAGAGGGAGACATAGAATCCGAAGCGGGCTCCAGGCTCTGAGCTGTCAGCGCAGAGCCTGATGAGGGGCTCGAACTCACAAACTTAGAGATCATGACCTGAACTGAAGTTGGATACCTGACTGAGCCACCCAGGTGCCCCAGAGAGAATCATTTTTGAGGTAAAGGTACATCTGGGGTTCAGACTAAGTGTTATTACATCAGTTTGACTGGTTTTATCACATCACTTTAACTGTTATACCAGGGGTAGGCTTATGCATCATCATCTGACTCATTTTAACAATCAAACTAAGTAATCACCATCACTGGTGCCATGGTCCAAAACAATAAATAAGTAAATAAAATGAATAATGAAATACATAAATAAAATAAGTAAAATGAAATAAAATAACAGTGAAAGAAAATTCTTTTGAGTTATATGTAGTGATTTAATTTGGCCGCAAATAAATTCCACAAAGATTTGCAAATAGTAATATCTTCACAATCAAGTTATCTATTATTAATTTTCCTTTGAAATAAAAGTTCAACTACTTTACCAAAATGAAGCAAAAAATAAGAGCTAAATTTTGTAACGAACACCTTGTTCATATCCTTAGGGAACAAGTGTTTAAATGATCAGTTTTGCATTTATTATGAACATGTCTATCCTCAACCTGAAGCAATGGGAACTGACAAAAGCTATTTTCTGCGGTTCTGGAGAGGGCAGTAAGAGAGCCAAGAACAACTAAAGTCTCAATTCTTATTTCCACAAATAGCTCCATTCCCTAGAAATTTATCAGAAAACATCACATTTACCAAAATACTACGTAAATGAGAAGACTCCCCAGAATTAAAATGGCCGCATTGAAGAAGTTCTTGTTCTAATTTAACAGAGATGGAGAAACCAGCTGGAACACAGCCTATAAATGCAGGCTTTCCAAACTCGCACCTTCAAGAGGGGCCTGTGTTAAATTTAGAGCTCTTTGAAATAACATAATAAAGCAAGCTAGCAAAATCCAATTCACCAAGGAAGGGGGTCATTAGGGGCTCTAGTGAAAAATAAGCACATCAGCTAGCTGAGAGGAATCACAAACTGTCTCAAATCTTCACAGGTTTTTCCCTGTTTTTGTTTAATTAATATTAATTTTCATTTGGTAAAATGTCAGGCTCCTTCCAATGTTATTTCTGACTATGTAACAGGCAACTTATTAATTGCTGCTTCTCCATCAGCCCTCCATCTCTGTCCTACTGCCACTAGAGAGCTCTCTATGGCAATGCTCTTTCTTTTAGGGAAATTAATGTTTTTAAAGCAATGCTTCCCAAGTGTGCTCTGTAGAACACAATTCTCAAGAGTATTGGGGAAAGAAATAAGGTTTCATATTCATGCCTGGCCCCCCTCTGGAACACTTACAATGTTCATTTACCTATTAAGGGCTCAAGGAAGCCCTTTAGTTAAGACACTGCATTCCATTTGTTGAGTGTAATGTTTCCCAGACTTGTTAAGCCATACAGAAAGTCTTTTGGTATATCACCTATTAATATTCAATGGAACAGTTTGGGAAATGTTGATATTAAGTATGGCCCAAAAGATATGAATTAATTGCTATATGAAAACCAATACGTAGGTTGCATATGATTGATATCTTCTTAACTAATGATGGGGTTCAGGACACGCTACCCTAAAGTATTATACCTTGGCATTGAACATATTCAACTGAAGGAGTTTGAGAAAACAAGAAACAGAAAGGTCATTCTGACCTTCCCCTTGTTCATCTCCCCTGAAGTAGGCCATAAAACTCTCATGGAAGAAATGTCCTCCCTATACTTGAAGGAAAGGAGCATCCTTATGTCTGAAGACAAAGGGATGCTCAAAGGAACTGCAACAAACAGGACTTGCCAATTTTCCCCATTTATTACATTTACCAGGTACTCCTTGACTTCTTATTTCTCCAACTATCCACTCATCAACAAATTAAGCATAAAAATACCCAGGCTTAACTGTTTCTTTGAGCGTTCATTTTCTTATGAAGGCTTGTGTCATATAAAACTTACATTAAATAAATGTGTATGTTTTTCTCCTGTTAATCTGTCTCTGTCACCCAAATTTTCAGGTCTGGCCGGAAGCCCTAAGAGGGTAGAAAAACACGTTTTCCTCCCCTACACTAGTAAACCAAACTTTAACCTATTATACTCAGTGAAACTTGGTTATCATATTTGTAAATATTCCATACTATTTCATTCCTATTCCTTCAAGCCTTCCTTTTTTATTTCATTGTGGCCATTTCAGTAATTACTCACTTTAACCAATAGGAAAGGGTTAATAAAATAAAACAAACCTACAAAAATGTGACTCAATTTTTACAACTCAATTATAAAAACACAAATAACTGAGTTTAATAAATGAATAAAGGATCCCTAGGTTTCTCTAGGGGAGATATACAAATGGCCAATAAGCACATGGAAAGATGCTTAACATCACTAAGATTAGGTAAATGCTAATCCAAGCCATAAGGAGATACCACTTCACACCCACTGTAATGGCTATAAACAAAAAGACAAATAATGACAAATGTTGACAGGGATTTGGAGAAATTGGAATTGTCATACACTGCTGGTAGGAATGCAAAACTGTATGATTCTTTAGGATAATAGTCCAGAAAGTCCTTACAGCTAAAACATAGAGATACTGGGAACTCACTTCTTGGCCTATGCCCAAGACAAATGAAATGGGAGAGAGGCAGCGAAGGATTGGCCTTTGGAAATGCTTGAGAACTGCTTAATTCAGTCATCAAATTAGGAAGTCGAACAAATCCTGCATGGGGTACTGAAAAAGAAATCTGTACCTGAAGACATTGCAGTGAAACCGCAGAACACCAAAGACAATGTGGAAATATAGAAAGCGGCCAGAGGAAAACAGAACTTAAAAGGAAGAACAATTGAACTGAGAGCTGACTTGTCAACAGCAACTGGGAGCACCAAACTGCAGGATACTGTTGCTGGTGTGCCAAGAAGTACCAACTGTCAACCCGGAACTAAAACCGGGTGAATCTTTCACTATAAAAGAAGGCCATTTTCACTCAGACAAAAAATGGGAAGTGTTAAACAACAGATCCTCACTAAAGGAAATCCTATAGAATGCACTACAGGCAGAAGGAATGAATTTAAATTATTAACAATAAAAAGGAATTTAAAAATTTAAAGTATTAAGAATACTCTGTGTGGTTAAGAAAGATATAATTAAATACTGCACAATAATAGCTGAAGCTTAAATGTTTATCATATTTCTACTATCCAAGAGAAGTGTTATCGATTTTGATTAAATAAAAATTAAGCATCCATGTTAAAATCTCTGGGGCTAACCAAGACTTAGAAGAAGAGTACAATATGTAAGTTCAAATTAGTTCAACAGGGAAAAAAGAAAAACACTAAACTTGGAAAAACTGAGACACATATAGAGCAACGAAGCATGAATGAGTGTAGCTAATTAAACCAACATTAATAAATTTCGAGTAATGTTATTGAATGAATAATCAAATTTCACAAGAATGTATATAACATTATTCCACTTACATTCATCGATTCTTGTCTAAATCTCAAACCGTAAAATTTAACACTATATTTTTAGAGCTGTTATTACATGGTATGATTATAAAGAGAAGGGTGGGGGAGAATAAGAACAAAATTCAGAAGAGTGGTTACTTTGGTGGGGAAGAAAAGGAAGAGATCAGGATGGGGTACACAGAGGATTTCTAAAGTAGGGCAAGCTGGTGGTAGTTATATGCAGAATCATTTTGCCATTCTTTGTATCTTTTGTAAACATTATAAACATTTTAGCATATATTCAATCCACAATGAAAAGCACGTGCATACACACCAGATACCACACACACATGCACACACACACACTAGTATGCTGCTCTATGCCAGGTCAGATTGCTGCTGTAACAATGCATCTATTTGTGGAAACCTCACTTTAAGGAGACAAATGAGCATGATCTGAAAAAAATCATCAGGATAGCGAGGTGCCTAGAAATCAGAGAGCATAAGAAATAAATGGATGAATTATAATGGTTCATCAGAGAGTGGAGAAGTTAAAGAGCTTCAAGATAATGGACTTCAAATCTCTGGGTGCCTTTTACAGGGCCAACTGGTTAGATGGATTGAGGGGAAAAGTTATGACGAAATATGGAAATTTATGGAGACGGACAGACTCAGGTTCATTAAAGGGAATACATTTTTGCCCTCTTTCTGAGACATAGCCCAAAGATTAAATCTGATGACTCAGAAGGGGGTGAAATCTTTGCACAAGGACACATTTAAGCTTGCTAGGAAGATTCTGGTATGAGATAAGTTTCAAAGCATAATCCTCAGATATTGTAAGAACTTCCATTTGGCTCACTTTACATTTCATGGAAACATCTCTCTTACTTTAAGGAGATCATGTTTTCAAAGGCTGTCCAGGACCTTTTTATTTTTTTACATTTTTGATTATGTTTTACATTAATATGGTCATTTTTTTTTACAACATATGTCTACGTTGACCCTAATTCTCTGGTTTCTTCTTCAATTGTGACAGTCTTAGCTATAGATGTTTGGCTCAAGTAACAGAAAACCTGACTAACAGTACAAATGGGTGGTTTTTGTTTTGTTTTGTTTTTTGTTTTTTTTCCTTCATAACATGTCTGCAGATATGTAGGGCTGTTATGGCTGTTAAGATTTGGGGGCTCCTTATGTCTTTATGCTCTGATATTTTCATCCTGGGGATTTTGTCTCGATGATCACAGGATGGTTACCACACTTCCAATTCTCATTTATTCAAGGTTAGAATAACACAGAAAGGCTTCTCTTCCTTTG
This sequence comes from Prionailurus bengalensis, assembly GCF_016509475.1. Classification (NCBI taxonomy): domain Eukaryota; kingdom Metazoa; phylum Chordata; class Mammalia; order Carnivora; family Felidae; genus Prionailurus; species Prionailurus bengalensis. The sequence goes on along the minus strand of NC_057354.1, from coordinate 34,403,751 downwards.
CCTTTTACTTATGAAAGGAGGTTCTCCCTTGTTGTTTTCTGCTTATTGGCCAGCCTTAGATCACATGGTCTATTGCCCAGGGTGATTAGGAAAATCAAGTATTTTGCATCCAAACCTTACTGTGGATGCAGGTGAGTGAGACAGCATGCTGTAGAGGAGACAAGAGAATCAGTCTAAACTCTAGTCGGTTTCCCTTCCCTAGGAACTACTCCTAATTAACACAGCTTTGATTCAGTCTCAAGAAATCGTTAACAGTTAACATATCACTTTGGCTTTTACATTTATCCACATTGGTTGATTTACTTTTAAATGTAATCTAGAAAGAGGTAAAATGTCTATAAAGAAACACTGATGAATGCAAACAGGAAGGTGAATTCACAGCGATATCAAGTTTTAAACAAAATGTTTTAAGTCATTTAAGAAAGTCTATGGAGTTTGTTTAAGATTACATAAAAGCAGGCAACTGTATTACAAGCTATAAACACTTTAACCAAGAAACATAAAATCAATTTGTCTTCTTTCAGAAATGCCTTGATTTGTCTTAATCAATCATTCTTAAATCATTCTGGTGAAGTTCCCAGTTCAACCCATTTATAAATCATGATTGTACAAAGGTCACTGGATGGCTGCTCCATGCCATCACCAGTAAAAAGAGGACTATCAATATTTTCAGAACTCAACATATCAGCAAACATTAAAAGAGATTAAAGCTTTACTTAGTTTCCATGGCAACCCACTGAGTTTATACCAGTGACATGTTTAGAATAGTGCTCTGCATACATACTTGCTAAACGTTAACTATTACGATTTTTCTTAAGTCCATGAAGCTGGCAATGCTTGTGATTAATATATATACATATGTAAAGAAGATATTTCAAAAAAGCAAAAAAGCTACCCCAAAGCAAATCTGCTCAAGAAAAACAAAAATAAAACGTGTCCTCTATTTGTCTTATCACTGCAAACAAGGGGAAAATTAGGTATTTAGCAAATTAGAATGGGTTATTTTCAAGATGACACAAATTATTCAGTTCCAATCACACGCAGCAAAACATATATGACACATTTTTATGAAGGAATTAAATCAAATAATACAAAATCCCAAACAAAAAATATGTTTACTTCCACATACAATAAAATGCAATGCAGTGAAATAACAGAAACTTGCTAAAGTCCTCCTCCTTGGCCATCAAAACTGTTTTCTCCATACGAGGAAAGATACAAAACTGCACATGGTTTTGTGTTATTATTTTACCACTCAACTAGACTACAATTGTGTCCACATAAGGTATCTTTCTATATTTTTCGGCCCCAAATATAAATATTTCAGAGGGAAAGAACACACACTAACATTACAACAAAAACTAGCATTCACAGAGCAGATATCACTTGAAAAAAATGGTTTGGCAAAATTTCACGTGCATGATGCAGCAACCCTGTGTGGTAGGTATTACCATAATCATGATGGCTATTTGAGATGACAAAATTGATACTTAGAGTAAATGACTTGTCAGAAATTATCCTGTAATTGGTGGAGGCAGAATTACCTACGTACCAAGTCTTATAGTTTTAAAGTCAAATATTTCTATTATATGAGAGCTCAGTGAATCTTCTCCCATACCTGTAGACTAGATTTCTTTATAGAAATGCCACTTACTAGATATATATAATGTTCTTGGCCCTATGAAAAATTCTGGAAGTCCAGAGATAAGTACGAAGAAGCCCTCGACCTTGAAATCACGCTTCTTGAAAATGGGGGAAAGCCAATAAACTATAAAGACCTTACATTAACTCTTCTGGCACAGTCAAATAAGCTATTTAAACTTAAATAAATTAATATTCAATGACATTTAATTTCAATTCCTCATTTATACTAGCCACATTTCAAGTGCTTAATAGCCACATGCAGTAAGTGGCCAATGCTTTGGATGGGACAGATAAGAAACACTTCCACCATTGCAGATAGTTCTATCAGAGAGCACTGTTCTAGAGCCTTGATACTCAATGTGTGCTTTCAGCATCATCTTCATCTCTGGGGAGCTAGTTAGAAATGAAGACTCAGCCACCAACCTAGACTTAGTATATCAAACCAATGACAAGAGCTCCCAGTGATCCATATGCACACTGAAATCTTAAATGGCATGCTATAGAGAAAAGCTTCAAGAGCTTTCCCAAAATACTCAAAATCATTAAAATATGTGGGCTGGTGAGTGGGTGAAGGCAACACTATGGAACATTTAGCAGAATATAGGGAATTTTATATTCAGAAAAAAATAACTATTTTTAAGTCAATATAGCCACTAATGAAGATAAGGTCAATAATGCAGATAATCACCATCAAATATGGATGATCTGTATGGCAGGCATAACATAGAGAGGGACTTTACATGTTAAAGTATATACTTCTTTTGGACACAGAATGCTGAACAGTGATTAGTGCTCATAATACATTCACTTTGTGTTGTGATAAATGTTTGGAAATAGGGAGTATTTCCAGTGAAACTTAAACAGGCAGTATAATCTATAAGAGGAGTTTACAAAGCTCTGAGTGGGGTGTACTTGAGGCAGGTTCACTGAGAATCAGCAAGCCTTTGCTCATATATCTGAAAATGATATTCTAAACCATGTATAAGAGGATGACTTCCCAGCTCTTATACAAATGCCAGTAAAGTAGTTCTGGAGTCCTTTTGATTGATATTGGATGATGTCAATATGTAACCGTAGCCAAGAAGTCTAGAAAAAACGCTATGAATTACCAAGAAGGATTCAGGAAAGTACCAGAAAACAGAACTCATGCTGTTAATATCTCTGTCACAGCCTAATTCCAATCTTAAGTTTGGTAGAATCATTTCTACCATTTTCTAATTAACAAAGAAGAACAACAAGTTCTCAGATCTGCACAAATAAATCTTTTCCATTCAAAGGGACCAAACAAAGTAGTTCAGGAATACAAAACACTAGTTTACAAACCATTTCAGAGCTTAAACATGCTGCCAAAATTGGCATAACACAAGCACACATTCAGCTCTCACTTATTGACATTCATAATTTGGGGGGAAGATATTACACAATAACTTGATTACATTTCTTCCACTAGTTCTGGGGAAACCTACTGGGGAACATGCCTTCATTTATCATTCCCAGATAATTTCTAGAAATCTTGATGGCTGTGCCATGCAAGGTGGCAATTTGTGAAATGACCTTAAATAGAGTGGGGAAATGAAGAATGCTGTGGCCTCCACGACTGATCATGGCATGCAATGGTTTCAATGATCTGAGGTCACGTGAGGTTGCTGGAACAACCCTACTAGATAATTTACATGGTCACATTTGTTCATGAGTGTCACAACCATCACATTAAAAATGTTGGTTTAAACAACATCATGTGCCTTTTTTATATTAAATATATTTGATTATCATCCTTTAATAATATTTGAAGGCCTACACTAATGAAGACTTCATCATTACCTAAATAAAGTCCATACATACAACTCAAGAGGCTATTGTAACAACAGTGAAGGCAGCAACAACACATTGCTGCCCCTAGTCTGGGTCTCAGGCACCAAGTTATAAAAAAAAAATCACAAGAGTAATTAAGCATTCAACACACATAATTAACTTATATATTGATTCTCTAGGAACTATATTAATCCCTTTCCAAACAATATGATTGAAGGAAAAAAGATTATTTCTGTGCAGATGCACATTCAGATCCAATACAAGCACTATGCATATGCATAAAGACAAAATTAACTTGCTTAGCCAAAACTTTCCCTCGGAGATGAGTAGACAGATTTTCATGATTTAGCTACATAACTGTCATAAATGCTTTTTGGTTCATATTGTAGCCCATTGTCTTTCTACAAAGATGGATATGAATAAATACCACCATCATCTCCTCCTTCCAAACCAATCACATTCTTCAACAACCAGCTTTTAAGCTGTCTAATGTGATCAATGTAGCCTTACGGGTCCGTGTAAAAGCATGACAAGCAATTCACATTTTATTCTACGTTGGCTTTTAATTCTATTGAAATAGAATCTAAACATTTCATAGAGTAGACACCATGTTATTAGAATATTTGGTAGAGTGTCAAGCTACCAAACAACGTTGGCACATTATTTCATTAGTACATTCATCTGCATGAGCTCCTTTCTGGAGTGAATGATGTGTTATTATTACTGTTTTTTAAGTGGGAAAAGTTAGCTTTGAAAGTCAGCTTCCTTACCTGTAAAGGAAGAGCTTACATAAGAATTCTCAAATGTTTTTCATCCCAGGCATATATAAGGTAAACAGGCCAAATTGAATATGTAATAGAAATAGACTGTGGAAGATGAAGGAACACACGATCCCAAGTTCCTGTGTCAGCTAAGGATGGTGTCATAGCACAGTGTTCAGGGTAAAGGCTTGGGAAATTTCTCTGGGCAAGGAAATCTGCTTTGTCTTGAAGTCAGCACTTTGAGACCTATGTAGAAGCTCCCTTTTCCATACAATGGGAAAGAAACATATAATTTGTTGAAAGATAAAGAAGTTGGGACATTAGAATTTTATCATAAATAGAAGAGGAAGGAATGAACAATTACTAAGACGAAATGTTTATTTACTCCGTCAACAAATATTGATTGGTCATGAGAAACTGAATATGGAAATGGACCATGGCCAAACCATATGTGACAAGAGAACTCTGACCACAACCCCTGCACTAACCAGCCAGAAACCAAACCACAACCTCTCCAGCAACCAGACCAGGAAACAAAATGATAACCTCTGCAGCAATCAGCCCCAAATAGTCATAAGTTGATTCCCCCACCCCCTTCCAACTCAGAACCAACCAGAGAAAGCTAAATATGCTTTTCAAATCAATCACATCAGATAACCATTCCAACTTAATTCCAGTGTCCCCATGTCAACAACCTCCAATCAGAGCAAACCTGAAATTTTCCCTTCATTTTATTATAAATTCTATTCCTTTGCTTGCCTTTGAGTCTCTGCCAAATGCAAATGATGGTAGCTGACTCTTTTGTAAGCTATAAATAGCCTCTACTTATTCTCATTTGTGTGGTCTTCATTTATTTCCATGAACATATATTTAAAAAAAATACTTTATAAATTGATCCAGTTAGAGGATGGAGAGGAAGATTTCACAAAGAGGAAAGGCACTGAGAATTATGCACAGGATGGCACGTGGTAGATGCATATGAGTGTGCTGGAGGGCAGGGTGTGTGTGTGTGTGTGTGTGTGTGTGTGCATGCACGTGAGCACACGTGCACATGGGCGTACACGTGTATTTACTTGGGATTGTAAGCATGAGACCAATTTGAATAAAGAGGCCAAGAAGATCACAAAGAGCATTAAATGACAGACTTAGAAGTCTATAAATTTATCTTCCAGTGATGGGCAACAATGGAAAATTTTAAATAGAGGAGTAATAGAATTTAACTTGGATTTCTGAAATGTTACTCTAGCAGCATGATGGAAGATAGATGGATGGTAGGAAATTCATGTGGTGAGTTTAGTTAGGAAACCATTACTCCAGTCACATTAGCTATTTTCCCATGGGTGAATCAACACACCAGTAAAAAACTTTTTGGAGGGCAGATCATTCTGTAAGCCACTGCATAAAGGCATCAAGAGCTCCTATTTTTTTTAATTAAAAAATTTTTTTGGTCCTCATGTGCCTAAAGACACACATCAAAATCTTACTACTTAACAAATAAGTCATAACATACTAAGTTTCATGAGACAAATTCATAATATGTTCCTCTTGGCCACTTATAAACCAAATCTTTGATGCTCTCCGCATCAATCACATAAGAGATCAGAGTCATTGATTAAACCCTAACACATATTCCTATAATTTACTGTGTGGCTTTGATTTTGATGTAAAAAGCTTTGATTTTGCTGTACACATCATTCTGATTACTGCCCCTGCTTGATTACGGTTCTTGAACACAGATGGGAATTAATACTCAGCACAAAAATGAGAGCCTATGAAGGAAGCAGGAAATCTGCATAAGTGTCCATTTGTGTGACAGTGGTGACTGAGCAGCTCTGAAAGGAGGCGGTTGGGTAGCAGCTACTTCCCTCATTGCCTTCACCCCAACCACATACCCGCAGAGCCACAGAACCACAGGACTAAGAATCACGGTCTTAGAGAACGTCCACCAAAGTGTAGTAAGAGGTAGATGTAGTGCGCTCACAAATAGAACGATACTTATAGTATAATCATTACTAAGTGGTACATAAGATATTAGCCATTGTATGTCTTATCTCATTTAAGCATACAGGCAATAGCCTACTAGAGGTTTCCACTTGACTGTTTAGTAGGCTTCCTGATAGAATTTTTGAGTTCCATTCCCCAGGATTCACCCATTGATTCACCTATTCATTCATTCATTCATTCATTCATTCATCCATATGTGCAACAAATATTTGTTGATCACCTGTTATGTGCCAGACAGTATTTTAAGCACAATGAACCAAAAAACAGTGAACAAAACAGACAAAAATACATGATCTCATAAACTGTCCATTCTAGAAGACAATAAGTAAAACTGGTAGGCAATTTATATTATATGCTAAATGGGGATAAGTGCTATAGAGAAAAGTACAGTGTGAAGGGAAATGGAAGAGGCAGTGTGGTTTTAAGTAGGCTGGCCAGGGAAAGCCTGGATGCGAAGGTGACATCTGAGTAAACACATGGAGGAGGGGTAAGTGAGCTGTGCCAGATCTGGAGAATGGTGTTACAGACGCGAGAAGAACAGCAATCTCCAAAAAACACCATCATTCACCCAGCTGCTCAGTCCCATGACCTGTGAGTCATCCCAACTTCTGCCCACTTCACTTCCAATCCATCACCAAATTCTGTCAGCTCCATCTCCAAAATTGATCCCAACCACTTCCCACCATCCCTCTGGACCCACTCATCTCTACTCTAGAGTCAATTTTCAACATAGCAGCCAGATTGATCTCTTAGAAATATGTCACATCATTTCACTTCTTAAAGCATATCTTCCAAAGACATCCATCGCCTTTGGTATCAAATCCTGCCTTCTTATCCTGGAGAAGGTGTCCTGGATTCTGACTCTTCTCTACCTGATTTCCCAGCTCTCTCGTCCATCACTTCTTTGCTGCCTCCCTGTGTCAAGGTCATTTCAGCCTCAGAACCCATAGTAGTCTGCTTGGGCTGCCATAATACAATCCCATAGGCTGAGCAGCTTAAACAAATAATCTTCTTTTCTCACAGTTCTGGAGGCTGGAAGTCCAAGATCAAGATGCCATCAGGGTTGGTTTCTGGTGAGACCTTTTTTCCCAACAAATAGATGTTTGTTTCCTCACTATATCCTCATATGGCCTTTCCTTTGTGTATGTGCGAGAGAGAGAGAGAGAGAGAGACAGAGACAGAGAGAGACAGAGAGGCAGAGAGAGAGATCTGCCTTTTTATAAGGACATAAATCCATTGGATTAGAGTCCCACTCTTCTGACCTCATTTAACATTAATCTCCTCCCTAAAGGCTTATCCCCAAACACAGTACCTTTGAAGGTTAAGGGCTTCAATACATGTACTTGGGAAGGGGGCACAATTCAGTCTATAAAAGAGCCTTTGCACTTGCTGGGTTTGCTGCCTAAAATGCTCTTCTTTCAGATTTCTGCATGTTTTGCCCCTTCACTTCATGCAGGTATGAGGCCTTCCTTGACCACCCCTTACAATATAGCTACTCTCATTCTCTTTCTCTATCTTTCTCCCTTTATCCTTTGTTATTCTTCTTCCTGCCTCCAATCCTGATAATACATTATGCAGTCAATTACCTGTTTTCTTTTCTGAATCCCAGGAGGCAGGGACTTTGTTCTCTGTTGTATCCCCAGGACCCAGAATAGTAACTTGTATATAGCAAGTGTTCGTATTTGTTGAACGGAAACTCTCAGGGCAGTTCTACCAAGTAGGTAATACTTGCCCCACCATACAGATGAGAAGTTAATTTGACTTGGCTTCCTCAATTAGAGCCAGGATTTAAATACAACTCTGTTAACCTCCAAAGTGAACATATGCTCCATATATTATCACCTCTGTTCCTCACAACAGCCCCATGAGGTGGCTACAGAAGCTAATGCTATTGTTCGGTTTCCATCAGAACATACAGGGCACTATGCTGGCTTTGTAAAGGAAACACTGGGACTCAGAGACAGAGGGATTCCTGCCCAAGGCCTAGAGGTGAAGGCTAATGCAGGAAGCAGCACCCTAGGAAGACTGCTGTGCCAGAAACGGGGTTGCCATTTTCAGTTGGATTATCACACTCGTATCTGTTACTTGCACTGCATAAAAATTTGTCAAATGTTTTAATCAGATATAAGCCTCCTCTATAGCTTAGCAGCAAGGTGATGCACTCTAGTGTGAAGACATCTACTAGTTGGTGTTTGTTCTGACACCACAGTCATTTCACAAGACTTTTGTTAACTGTCCAAGGTAGCATTAGCTTCCAGGAACCAGTTCTTATTTTTAGCCCGATTTTATTCAGATGGTCATATGCCATGAATGGAGAATGGTAGACTCCCTCAAATAAAATCCTACAGCTAGGTTAGTTGTTGGTACAAAGTGTGGAATTTCTGGTGGATACTCTACTAAAAACAGAGTCATTAAGAAAGATCCTGCTTTCCATTAGGCAAAGGAAAAAAAGGTATACCACTCTGGTACTCTGCCTGAAGTATGAAGAAAAGTCATGCAGGTATCTGAGGAGCAGAGACTAAAGACAGCAGAGATGAAAAAAAAAGTAGTATATTGGAAGAGTTCTGATGTGACAGCTGGATGCAAGTCTCTAAGTCCAGAATTGTACTGTTTTCACATGTAACACACCACCTAAGAATGGTCCCAACTAATGGATACTTCTACCTGTCCTTATTTTCAGAGAATGACGAGAAATTGAAAGCAAAATGAATGTGATGACTTTGTTCATTCCATTCAATAAAACTCTTCCCCAAATCGATGTGGCTGTTTTAATTCATTAGAGCTAAATATTAGGGTTGGAGTAGATGGAAAGAGATTTGGAGTGAAATTTTCAAAAGGAATGAGAACATAATCATTTCATCTACAACCTCTGACTCATCTAAGACCACAAAGGAAATTAATAGCAGACACTTCCAAGAGTGGGATGGGAGGAAGGCTTAGAAAGATGATCTTGAAATATTCATGCAAAATCATTAGGTATTTTGAAGACTTCAAAGTCATGGTAATGTGTGGTGGAGCTTCTCTTTTATTTTATTGAATAATTGAATTCCAAAGAGCAAATTTCAATCTATTATCATTAACTTCCATTATATAATTAGAGATCTGATGCTACAGAAATATTTCCCAATAAACTTAGGCTTTGTGATAGCCAACCCCCTGGTGCAACGGATGTTGTAGTTCATTTCTGGGATTATGCTCATAACAAATATAGCAGTTACATATTCCTAGGGAGTGTCTTAGTTTGGCTTCCTCTCAAAACAGCACCTTAGACAAAGACATGAGTGCAGGAAGTTTATTTGGGAGGTGATCCCAGAAGCAGAAAAGAGGAATGTGGACAACAAGATAAGGAAGGAAGTTACTAATAAAGGATACACAAATAAGTTTGTTAGTACTTTGCATTGAATGAGGGCTAACTCTTGCTAGGGGCATTCTGAGGAACCTTGTCTCAGAACTGTTCTTCCAGGAAATAACGAGGCCGTGTGTTTGCCCAGAACCCCCACCCCCCCATCATTCCATTAAGTTGAGGGCTGTCCCTTGAGGATGTTAACACCCCTGTATTCTATGCTACACCTGCCCATGGAGTGTTCTTCCAGTTTCTCTCCCACATGAACTTGAAGCGAGGTTCTGGCAGCATGCACTGAACTGTCTATGACCAACACTATGAAATCTGGTGGGCCAAGGGGATGAGTGTGGTGAATCACTCATGTATGCTTTAGGGAAGCAGGATGATATAGTTGCTGGGAGAGTATTTGTTAGTGTCACCTTCATGACATTACTTTAGATCCACAATCCTCAGTTTCCTCGTCCATAAAATGGTGAGAATAATAGAATCCATAATGCATATAAAATGCCTGATAGAGAACCTGGCATATGATAAGCATTCAGTAAAAATAAATTGTTTTCATTTTCCTAAGTAAATATTTTTAAACATCTTTTTTATCGCTGGCAATGCTCACCGAACCAAAGAAATATATCCAATTTCTGTTAGTCTTTTCATTGAATTTTCATTTAAGAATATTCTATTCCCCTTCTCACTTAGGTGGCATTTGGAATAGCCAACTGATGCATTGTGAGATGTCACAGGCACTGGTATTGCTGTGCTCAGGGAACCAGAAAATGCCAGGACTGGAAGGGGCCTCCAAGTTTGTCCCATTCAATCAGCAGGGCCATGCCTTTCTGCAGATTTTGTTTCAGCAATTTTATTTCTTAACTAGAAGCCACCTGTTGACCTCAAACAACTGAGACTCATTTGAGTGAGATGATTTCTTTACTTTGTTGTCACCACCACTCATACAGACAGTTAAAATCCAGACAAGGGAGGAAAGTGAAGTTTGAAAAGCTAACATCATCCCTCCAAAAAAGAGAAAAAAAAAAGTGGTCAGTAGAAAGTATGCTCATTTTTCAAAAATGAATAATCCCTGAGATATTACATTGACATTTTCTCCAAATTTGCTCAGAAATGGTAGACGTTGCTATTTCCATCCCAGTAGGAGCTCTGATGTCGGAACAAGTTTTTATAAGACAGGGTTTTCACAGTCTTGGGCACACTATTTGTCTTCAGTGGCGCCCTAACACAGCAATTACTCTGCCAGCTCAGACTTCTTCCGCTGCCTTCTAAACATAACACATCCACAGATTTACTTAGAAGTATGTCAGCCACTTTTCCACACAAAGGCTCTGCTCCCACCAAACCATGGCATGTGCTGAGTATCTTTGAAAAGCTATAATTATCAACTACCAGTGGTGCAATCAGAGGTAGGCACAAGACTGATGTGTGCTCAACATTTCCAGAACCTACTCAATTAGGGTAAAAATACCTACCTGGCAGAGCCAAAAGAAAAACACAAATACTGTGAGGTTTCTTGCCCTGAACAATGCATTTTTCATTCTGGTCAAGAAAAGGAATCCCTTTTAAGGGAAATTTTGTCCAGTTAGTAAGCTCCTATCCCCAAAGCACAGTTTCTTAAAGACATCTGCAAAGCTGGTGACATAGAAACCATTGTGTGCCACCTAAAATGTCTCTGGCAGGCAAAACTATCTGAATGGGGAAATATAGGTGGGATTGTCAATATCAACTTGGGACAACATGTCTCAGGGCTAGTGCCAAAGGGCTGATTTGAAAAAGGCCAACCATGAACACAAACAAAGGTTGCAGCCATTTTCCGGATATTCTGTCCAACATACACATAGAGTCCCAAAGGGAAATTAAAGGTCATTTTGTCACCTTTCCCTCTTCCTGCCCCTCCCCCACTCCAATACTCATTGCAGGAGTTCCTGCTAAATCATATACCACATAACAATTATCTAACTTTGTTGACAAATGACTTAAAAACACATTGCTCATTAGCTTGTTTCCTTGTTGGACATCTAGAAACTAGAAAGGTATTTCTGATATTGGGCCAAATTATATATCCCTATGATTTCCACTGGGAGTTTCCTTCTGACTTCCTAGGGCAATTCTCTTTTCTACTGGACAAGCTTTCACATTTTTAAAGACTACTCTCTTCTTCACACATCTTCTCTCCCACAAACTAAATTGTCCCCAGTTTCCTGGACTGTTACTCATGTAACTTGTTTTCCAGACCAGTCACACCCTAGTTAGTAGTATTCAAGGTATTGTTTGTACAGTATTTGAAATGTGCTGGGCATCCCTTTCTGTACATTCAATGAATATCCACAAAGTCTCAGGAACCTCAGTTCAGAGAAGAGGAATATGAGGTATGTAGCTGGTCCATATTTCGCAGCTAATAAGGAGCTGAGAGTCAAGTCCAGGCCACTAAAACTCAGCACTCAACACCCTGTGCTAGGAACCACTTGCCACACAGGTCTCTTGCTTGTTTACTTGTTCATGGTAGTGCCCCAAACTGGAAACATGGCTCTAGATGAGGTCTGATTGACACAGAGTATAGCTGGTCTTTGATCCTTTTAATGGTGTCTAAAATGTAATGGATATTTCTAAGTAGCCAAATCACAATGTTGCATCACACTAAACTTATGATTTTAAAAAATCACGCAGGGAATGTACATCCCTACATGCGTATTGTGGTTTGTATGCAATTTCAAGAAAACTCCAATTCTATATACCCAGGATTCCAGATCATTAAGGCCTTTTTGAATCTTGATGGTATTATTCAATGAATTAACTACATCTCCAAATTGTGCATAGCATAGAATTTGAAAATAACATCTTCTAAGATGGCTTCATGGAATTTCTTGATCAGAAAGAGAAGAAGGATATAATACTGAGACATAATCCATCATAAACACTCATTCATTGGGGATGGCCATAGACAGACACTAATTTGACTAAATAACCTCCTCATACAGACTTTTATTGCTCACTTTGTTCTTCTATAATTGTTCCCCAAATGGAGGACTTAAAAATCCTGTATCAGTCATGGTCCCAGCCCCACTCCATCCTTTCTAAAATTCAAATCATATAAATTGGGCACAGAGACTTTAATGAAAGGAGAACTCTGAGATTTAGGCAGGTTAGAGGAAGCAACAAGGGAAGCTGGTGCACCCAGTATTAGCCACTGGGGAGCTATCATTACCCCTAAGCCTGGGAAGATGGGGTGAAGTGGAAAATAGGAGTGTGATGGGAATAGAATCCCTGTAACTGGTGAGAGTTGCAGCCATAAAAAAGGGGCTGCCTGTTGGGAGCCACTGCCAGAAATGTGGTGCTGAAGAAGAGGGGGTGGAAGATAAACACCCCACATCTCTTTCCCCCTGCCCTCCAATAGCCTGATAGTGCCTCCCATTGGCCAAATTCACACTGTCCATGAGCGTCACCTTCCTAGGGCAAAGGTGGAAACTGGATAGGAGTGGGAAGTGACATGGGCAGCAAATAGAGCAAAATAAGCATATATTCCTTCTTTGGCTTGGCTAATGGTTAATAGGTTTTTTGCCAATTTCTTTTCCACACTGGTAAATGTTATTTTTAAATTCATACTGAATGGTATACTGTTCCATTGCTATATAAAAATCAGGGGTCTTGGTGAGCCTGGGTGGCTCAGTACGTTAGCATCCAACTCTTATGGCTCAGATCATGATCTCACTGTTTGTGAGATCGAGCCCCATGTAGGGCTCTGTGCTGACAGTGCGGAGCCTGCTTGGGATTCTCTCTTTCCCTCTCTGCCTCTCCTCTGCTCTCTCTCTCTGTCTCTCTCAAAATAAATGAATAAACTTAAAAAATAATAATAATAAAAAATAAAAATCAAGGGTCTTATCTTATCAAGATGGCTGGGCTTCCATACCAGTCAACAATTTTTTTTTTTAGAAAAATACAGCCCAAGCCAGGCCCAAAATCAAGTGCCATTTGCACTGAACTTCACAATATACTTTTATAATCAAAATGCCAAACGCAATTTCCTCAACTTTCCAGAAAACTGGGTTTTACTGAGGCTTTCTGATTTGTACTAGTGTTCAGAAGAATAATAATGACTCAGTGGTTATTTCATAATTAAATAGTATTATCCTTGGTTTTCATGCTTGAATGTATCACTGGTTTCTACAGCATGGGAAAAATACTTCAATCTCTTTCACTTTATCAATAAAATCAAGAAGAACTGAATAGATGGTATTATAAATCTAGATAATTTATGTCATGAAAAATCTATCTGAATTGCTTGCAAAAAAGATAATTTTGGTTTGGGGCTTTCACTAAACTTTTAGTGTAAATATTCATTCAACTGGGCTTTAAATTTTTAAAGATCATGGGGCGCCTGGGTGGCTCAGTTTGCTGAGCAACCAACTTTGGCTCAGGTCATGATCTCATGGTTTGTGAGTTCGAGCCCCGTGTCGGGCTCTGTGCTGACAGCTCAGCAGATTCTGTGTCTACTTCAGATTCTGTCTCCCCCTCTCTCTGCCCCTCCCCTGCTCATGCTCTCTCTCTCTCTCTCAATAATAAATAAATGTTAAGAAATTTTTTTTAATTTTTAAAGATCAGGAAAATTCTTTTAAAGACAAAGAGATAAAATGAAGTACTTAAAACATATACAGAGTTTCCAGAAGATTTTCAAAATAAAACTAAAAAATGACCACAGAATCATTAAAACATGGTATATACACACCTACACACACAAACAGAATGCATTTGGTTATTTTCTTTATATAAATATTCTAGATTCAATTATACTCAGCATGTCTTCTCCTGTTTTCCTTTATGTGAAATCAGAACTAGAACAAAGTATTTCTTGAAAACCAAACTCTTATTCCCCATATTTATTTATCTTGATACAAGGCTTCTTTATATTAATTATATGACAGTTCCATGGTAAGGTGCTGTATTGTGATTGCTCATTTAACCCTCCTTTACTGATGTTTAAACTGGCTTAAGGAAATTTGCCAATAAAAGATGCTTCACAATTGAGCAAGCAGCTGGATGATCATTCTTCCTAAAGACAGTCTGAAGAGGATCCTATTTCCTCCCCCTCCCTCATCTCCCCACAGGACTTCTTCTCCTGGAAGCATGAATAATTTTAGAGATATCTTCTATTGCGATCAATCATTGCTCTTGTTCCATATCTGCCTGGTTCAATGGTAAGCAAACAGTGTTTCATTCAGTCCCTAGTGTTCATGCAAAACTATCTGTATTTAGAATAAATATTGTCATTCAGCAAACTTCCAGAATAAGTAATATTTATTTCCTATTGATGTGAGTTGGAATTACAATGATCAAATTTCTTTTTTTGTGATCAGATTATCTTACAACTAGTACACTGCAAGGTATCAAAGCCTTGGTTGGAAAGTGCATTCAAAGCAATTCTTTCTTATAGAAAATCACTCTACCTTTCAGAACTTCATATCATATTCAGGAAGCCTTTGGATGATGGCCTTTTTTTAAATCAGCCTCTTCTGTAAATATCCTATTATGATCTACAAGTTTGAAACTGATTTTAAATTTAACTATAACCATGTAAGTCTTGACTTATTTTTTATTAAAGAGAATCATACAAGCGAACTGATCACTCAAATTCTGTATAGCTAAACATAGATGCTTGATGTCAGCAAAGAATTGATACCGCTTTAGTTGAAATAGCACCAGTTAGAAACAATGACTTCACTATAACTGTAGACAATCCTAATAATTGGAACACTGTCAAGAAATGCACCTACTTACTTGCAGGGACATAACTAGATTTCTTATGATGACGTTTTTTGGAAAAAAATATTCTATTGAAAGACAGCAATAACGTTTCTTGAAATTGTTCTACAAGTCTCTCTATTGTAAAATAGTGAGGTGGGTTAATTTCTTAGCTCTGTGTCAGCTGTAATATACAAACATTCCAGAAATATGGAAACATGAGTAAGCACCAAAAAGACAAATATTTTAGTGGTTGAAAGATGTGTGATGGAATAACATATAGCAATCAATTTCTGCAGCAAGTCCAGGAAACATCAAGAAACACTGCTCTGAGTTTCCCTTCTCCTTTCAGTTTTGTAGCTATAAATGTTATGCAGTTTTCTTAGACAAAAATGTGAATAAAAAAGTTGAAAGGTGTTTGAAGAATAAAAGCATAATAATATAAAGAATACATCCTCATTTCCCTATCACTAGTAGCTACAGGATTCACAAATATTTAAATCTTTTTTTTTTTTTGCTATCAGAATATTGGTTAACATAAAATGATTTTTCAGCCTTAGAGATATGTTTTCCAGCCACTGATGGACTGCTGGCTTTCAAGCTACAAGTTATTTATATCTAAACACAACTAGTTTCAATCATCCCATTTATGGTTACTTTGATGTATTCAACTTATATTCCAAATGCTCTTATGAAAGAAGTTCTGAATATGTGAAATTCTATTATTTAGGAATCTTATTATTACTTTAGTTCAACATTCTTTGAAACTAACAATCTCTGAAGTGACTCACTCCTATGAGCTTAAGAAGATAATATATATGCAACCACAAATAAGCCTGCAAATCTTTAAGATATTATTAATTAAAATAAAATAGAAAGTAAAGGTGATTATAGCTTCAAAAGAGGACACAAGATGATTTTAGTCAGAGGGAAAAATTTTTTTTTCATTAAATTCAAGTTAGTTAACATATCTTGTAGTATTGGTTTCAGGGGTAGAACCCCATGATCCATCACTTACATATAACACTCAGTGCTCATCCCAAGTCTCCTCCTTAATGCTCATCATCATTTAGCCCATTCGCCCACCCACCTCCTCTCCCGCAACCCTCAGTTTGTTCTCTGTAGTCAAAGGAAATTTTTAAAAATTTAAGAATTTGGCACATGATAAGAGGAGTTTTCTAGGCCTGTAAAAAGATCAATAATCTAGAAAATAAATTTAAATCTAATGAATCAAAAGAAGGGAGAAAAAAGGTTTAAATCAAATACAAGGCAGAATTTAGAAAATACACTAGATGAAGGTTAATATTAGAGATGATCCAAGTTTTAGTGACAGTTCTGCTATCCACATATCATCCAAATAGCATCCATTCAAATATCTAAATGTCATGGATCTAAATATCCAAATACCACACAACTTTAAAGAGTGATATATGCCCATCCAGGATGTTGTCTGAATAGTATGAGCCATATAAGCCTTCAAAAAAAATTTGACAGAAAATCCAGCTCCCTTGGTTAAGTATCTGAATATTTCTATAACTCAGTTTTTCTCATGAAATAATAACAGTATATGCTACTTTTATTTATTGATTTTAGAGAAAAAAATACATCCTGCCACCTTTTGAAGCCTTTAAAAGAAGTTTCTTCTTAAGATATTTTTTAAAAGGGGCCAAGAAATGAATTTCTTAGTCATAAGAAACACTTCAGTGTGCTAATGCCTACTAGATGCCTCACAGCTTGGCATCTTTACGACAACTACTTCAGGCACTGACCCTGAACCCTGTGGATGGAAAAGATAGAGGAAATCAGCAATTTGCTCTGTTGACTGTGAAATCATTTGCTCACTCTTGCCAAAATATTTACTGAATGCCAACTTTGCACAAAGCACTGAGGATACAAAAGTAGATTAAGGGAACCCTACAGTGTAGAAGTCTCTCAAGAGATGCTTAAAAATAACTGCAAAGAGGAGGATTCTGAGAAGACAGCCTTCTGAGAGCATGTTCCTGACCCTCTTTTCCTCTCAATTCCATTTCCAGAGTAAAGTCAACAACACAAGGGCAAAAGGCAGTGCCTGCAGGTCACATGCTATGCCAGGTGTGCTGTCCATGGCCAAGGAAGAGCAAATGTGTGGCTTCCCTTATCTTGTGGTCTGGTGAGACAGTGGCCATGAGAGTCAGGTGAGATAGCCAGTGCCCAGTTATTAAGGAGAGAGTCTTCCTGTAGCTTAGGATGAAGACAGAATTGTGTAGCCATGTCCAGAAGGAGAGCAAAGACCTGGGTCCCAGGAAGCCCTTGGGCAAGGGACTGCACCTGTCCAGTTGCTGTACAGAAGCTATAGAGAGGAACACTATCCGGCAGACCCCAGAGTACCTGGCCAGGGGATGTAGTCATTGATTGCTGAAGCACTCTAGACTTTGTGGCCAGGAGAAAAGTAAGGCTTTATATCCAAAGATGCCTGAGAACCTTGTTTTCTTATTGACTTGTGAGAGCCACTTGTATGTTAGGGATGACATGTATTTAATTTCTTTCTGATATACCTTGTGTTTTCTTCCAACCTGTAACTTGTCTTTTACCTTTGTCAATTTTGTCTTATGCCAGACATTTAACAGTGCTAAGTAGACAATCTGTCTCTGTTTTCCTTTCTGGTTTCTGGGTTTTGTATCATGTCTAGAAATGTCTTCTCCCACTCCGCTGTTATAAAAAATATTTTTCACATAGTCTGGTAATTTTGGATTTCCCTCAGAGTTTTAGATATTTATTCCATCTGGAGCTTATTTATTTATATAGTGTGATATAAGGTGACAAAATTACTCACAATACATATGAATATCCATTGTCCCCAAACTCTTATAGTGGACACCATTTCCTGATTAATTGGAAATGTCACTTATACCTGATGTTTAATTACCAACAATAAACATATATGTAATAATGTATAAACATATGAAATAAATATAAAAACATATAAAATAAAAATTACATAGATAATATAAAGATATAAAATATACAAATAAAATAATTATGTAAACATATAAAATAAGCATAATAAATAAGATATAATCATAAATATATAAATATATTCACATATATTTATTCATGTTTGAGGGAATTATGCCTCATCATGGTATCATCTCTAAGAAGATGTATTCTCAGTATCACTTATTGGCAACTTTTTTCTTTTCTTCAATCTTCAAAAGCTACAGTGATGTTTATGAGCCTCACTAAGTTTTCAAAGATTTCTTCTAATACCTAATAACTTTGTAATTAGTAATTTCACCTGACATTCCCCTGAGAGCCCCCAGAGCCCAGTAAAAGTGGCATTTTAACATCAAATAGGGTATTTTTCTGCCACTCTTGTGGACCCTGCCAGTGCTAACATGCACACATTTTTGTCAGCCATTTTGGTTTAGAAATGTTCATAATAATACAAAACACTGGTAGAAGTAGACACCACACCAGAGAGAACAAACCAATGTTGAAAACAATAGGCTGTTACTCTGTTATGCTGCATGATCGGCTATTTGAGAAATACACATTAACTACATTGCTCAGTACTACTATAAGATTTGTGTTCATGTGTTTGTACATAGTTTAATAGAAAAAATTCTCTTTTTTTATTTTTTTTTATTTATTTTTTTTTTTAATTTTTTTTTCAACGTTTATTTATTTTTGGGACAGAGAGAGACAGAGCATGAACGGGGGAGAGGCAGAGAGAGGGAGACACAGAATCGGAAACAGGCTCCAGGCTCTGAGCCATCAGCCCAGAGCCCGACGCGGGGCTCGAACTCCCGGACCGCGAGATCGTGACCTGGCTGAAGTCGGACGCTTAACCGACTGCGCCACCCAGGCGCCCCAAATTCTCTTTTTTTAAAGTTTATTTATTTATTTTTGAGGGAGAGACAGATAGAAAGCATGTAAACAGGTGGGGTAGGAGCAGAGAGAGAGAGGGAGAGAGAGAATCCCAAGCAGGCTCTGCACTGTTAGCATAGAGCCCAACATCTGGGCTCAATCTCATGAACCGTGAGATCAAAGCCTGAGCTTAAATCAAGAATCAGATGCTTAACTGACTGAGCCACCCAGACACTCCCTAAAAACATTTCTAAAACAATAGCAGCATAGTGAAGGCTGCATTTCGTGCAGCCATTTTAAATAAGTTATGTCTATCTGAGCAGTTTCTAATGTCTTCTCTTCCACTAATCTGATTATTTATTCTTGTTTCTAGTAGATGATATTTTAGTAAACACGTGTTTTAAAATTTTCTTTTTTCTAGCCCAAACTCCCTCTACTTTGGTGGGGATGATTCTAAATTTGTTTCCCAACTTCCACCCCAGGAAAACTTCCTTTTTTGGGGGGGTAGGTGTTCTCAGTAAAGGAAACTTTTCATCCATTTCCCCCCACCCCCTTTTTTTCCTGAAAACAAACTCCAGTCCACAAGACTCTGATAGACAGACTGTGCTCTTGGCTATCAGAATGGGCATGAATTCCAGGTGTGGGATACCTGGGCATCAAAGCCCATGGCCACAGTGACTAGGTCAAGTGTTGGCCCACGATATAAGTTGGTCCAATGAAAGATACACCAGGGGTTTTGCTGGAGCAAATGGAACCAGACATCCTTCTTGGATTCGGAGCCAGAAGAATGAAACCCTACAGTCAGGATGGGGGGTGGTTTACATGGAGTGGGGAGCTAACAGATACTAAGATCCATTAAATAATGGGGAGGAAGGGGAAGAAGAGAGGGAGAGAAGGAACAAGAGCATTTTTAGGTGATAACATTTCTTAAATTAAAAATCTCTTTCCATGTAGTGACAATGTAAAAGCATTACTTTTACATGTTTGCCTGTTTGTTTTACTGAAGACAAAATGAGATTTCTATATTTACTGAAGCAGAAATAGTCATTGCTCTAAAGTTAATGTATGAACACACATATTCAATATTTTTAATGATGGAACTTTCCAAAGAAGCAAGGAACATATCATTGTCTTCCGCATGTGGAGAGGAAATTTAGCACATCACCTAGCATTATTCTAACTTACCCTTAGAGGTACTTGAAATCTCATTATAGTTCATCTTTCCACTTGGAGGTTAGTCAGCCACAATGATGGTATTTCAAAAAGTACTTAAACTAGTCACAGCTTCCTTGGAAAACTACTTGGCTTTTTAGTTTATCTAACAAGGGGAAATGAGCTATTATCATTTAATTAAATCCAAAAGCTTGCCTGTGAGAAATGGAGCCACAGGAATAAGAATGGAAAATGGTGGCACTGGTTAACATGCTGAGATTACAACTGATGTTTCCCCAGGCACAAATATTAGATTTCTACTGCTGTGTAATAAATTGTCAGAAATCTAGTAGCTTACAACACACATTATCTCACTGCTTCAAAGGGTTAGACATCTGAGCATGGCCTCCCTGAGTCCTCTGTCAGCGGCTCATAAGGCTGCAATTAAGGTGTCAGCCAGATTGTGTTATCATCTGGAGACTTGGTTGGGAGATAACCCTCTACTAAGATTATTCAAGTTGTTGGCTAAATTCAATTTCTTGAGGTGTATGACCGAGGACCCTGGCTTTTTTCTGGCTGCCTTTGATACCAGAGGCTGCCTGCAATTCTTAGAGCCTACCACATTTCCTTACCATATGGGCTCCTCCAACATAGCCACTAACTTAATCAAGTCTGTGAAGACAGTATATCACTTTAGGAAGGACCCAGTCTACACTTTTTTAAGGGCTTCCACCTACTTAAGTCAGACCAACCTAAGATGACCTCTCTTTTGACTCCCTCAAAATCAATGGACTTGAGGCTTTAATTATATCTGCAAAATCCCATTCACCTTTGTCAGATTCTATTAGTTTGAAGTCCTAGATTTTTCCCACATTCAAGGAGAGAGGATTATAGAGGGCATGGACACCAGGGGTTGGGGGTCACGGGGCTATCTCAGAATTCTGTCTACCACATCCATGTTCCATAATTTTATAAGACAAGGGCAAACTCTGCCTTAATGTTTTATAGTATATCTACATAAAAACTAAGAAGTGAAGAGTGATGAATTCAATCACTGGGTAGCTTGTAAGTATAAAGCCAAATTTCATCCCCAACGGGTAACTTTGTAGCTCAATTCATTTTAGCAGGTATTCTATTATAACCATGTTACTTGCCACATAATCATGGGCTATGGCTACATAACAAGGTCTTAGTGCAATGTGTAGACTTTTGTTAGAACATTTATATGGCTAATTGTCTATGGATATGAGAGGCTATGTGGTAGACTGAAAGAATGCACCCTTTGGAGTCCTCAGAGCATCAGTTTGAACATACCTTCCACTAAAGCAGGTCCTGTCTCAGGAAATCCATTTCCTGAAGTGGGGGAAACTGTCCCTTTACCTCTGCAGTATTAGGATAAGACAGTGCAATAGATGAAGATATTGGTTAAGGGTCTGGGCTGTGGAGCAAGGTAGACCTATGTCTGGCTCTTACTGTAAGTTGTGTGACCACGGGCAACTTATATAATCTCTCTAGACCTCAATGTTCATTTCTGTTTCATAACATTAGTAACTGTTTCTTGTTTCTGGTATTGTTGAAATGTTCAGTACAGTGCTTGGCATATAGATATGAGTTGCTTATGAGTAAATATTAGTTTTAATATTTTTAATTTATGTAAACTGCCTGGCACAATAATTTATTGAAGAAATATTCCTTGAGTATCTGATCTGTTCCAAGCACTGTCTTAGGAATGGAGATAAAACAGTGAATGCGAAAGGAACTATCATCTTCCTGATCTTACATATTCATATACATAATAGATATTATTATTATTATTATTATTATTATTATATAATTGTGCCCTCCGCCTTATGCTAGCATCATTAGAGGTAGACACTATGTCTTATTTTTCTGTGAAACCTGTCTGGTATGTTGGACACATGTAGACATTCAGTAAAGGTTTATATGAATGAAAACATGAAAAATAACAAGATAGAGACCATGACTTCAAAAATGTTTCAATTCCAGAAGAAAGAACAGATATAAATTAACTGGAATGAATACAGGAATTAATCATTTGTCAACTAACTTCATGCTTCATTCTAAAAAGTAGTACATACAAACATATCTAATGTGTTTTTTAGTTTAAGGATAGCAGATTAAATTCATATGAATGAGAAAGAAATAAACATATTAGTCACAAAAACTAGTAGTTACTGTGATTGAAAATCGCCTTGTAATAATCTGTAATAAGGGCAAAAACAAGAATATGATGGGTTGACTGATATGTATTTTCCAGTAGAAAGAAGTGTACCATTCTTCCAGAGAAACAGCTTATCCCCTGGTGTTACCCATGACAATTCTAGATGACATACTGTTAGAATCAAATACTTTCAGCATTTACGTACAAACAGCCTTCATTCACACCACTCCCAGGGCAAGTAGCAGTGGAACATTATCAGATGGATACAACCATGATCGCCTGATAAAACTCATTGATGATGATGACGATGATGGTGGTGGTGGTGATGATAATACCCATCATTTACTGAAAAACCACTTGGTACCTGCTCATTCTTTGTGCTCTCTCTCTATTTTCTCATTTAATCCTTGCAAAAATTCTATGAAGTAGTTACTTTTAGTCCCCCCCCCCCCCCCACCATTTACAGACCAGGACACTGAGGCACAAGAGATTAGGGAAATTACCAAAGGTCACACAGATAGAATATGACACCAGCAATTTCACTCCATAGCCTGCACTTAACCTTGCAATTCATAGGTCCCCTTTTTATGGGAGACCCGCAGAAAGCATGGGCACGAACTGCTTCAGTGTTGCAAATCAAAATAACAATATTCTCCTCAAACTTGAAAAATCATTTGGCTTTTCATTAACAATCTTCCAGAGATTTTTCTAGAATCCATTGTTGCTCTACAGGTATTAGAGAGTTAAATTTTACTTTGCAGTTATTAGAAAGCTTACAGTGAAAATTTTACAGTTGTTAAAATGTTAAATATCCAGATGTTTATACTCATACTCCTGAGTCTGAGGTCTGAGGCTTTCCTTGTTGATCAACTAACATGTGCAAAAAAAGAAACCGTCTTCTGTAAAGCTAATTGCATTAATGAACCTTCCTGGGTCTAATTAGAAGTTTGGTTAACCTCTGCTGATTATGTCCATAATGCTGAATGTGTTCCCTCCAGGAACCTGGTTCTTGTCAGGGCTGGTGAATGGATCCCATGTGTAAGGGAGAAACCTACAGACAGCAGAGCCCGAGAGGTCTCATACTGTCCTGCCCCCGTGGGCACAGCTGGGAGAAATAATCCAGGCATGGTGGGTTCATCGCTAAATTTAACTCAGGACAGGAAACGTTTTCCATGCCAGCTGGATTTCTGTACCTCTCAGTTGTGATTTTCGATGGATGAGCGATACGTCTCCTTGTTCTGCTAGCCACTAGCCTTGATCAATCAAAACTTTAATGTTGGCAACTTCAAATGCCACTTCTAGTTCCTGTAACTTCAATCATGTGGGAATGAATTTCTTAGGAAAAAGCAAACAAACAGAATTGGCAGAAAACAGGGTTTAAGAAAAAGGCCACAAATTACAGAACATAATGATCTGGTAAAGTAGTGAAAGACAGTTCTAAATTTTAGCATTTGCTACAGATTGATTGTGTCTCCACCAAGTTCCTAGGTTGAAGTCCTTACCCACAATATGACTGGAAATGGGACTAATAAGGAGGTAATTAAAAGCAAATGAGGTCATAAGAGAAGAGTCTTGACCTGACAGGATTAGTGCTTTTAAGAAGCACCAGAGAGCTCTCTTTCTTTTTCTTTGCTTCTCTCCTTCTCTCCTGGTGCAAATAAAGAAGAGGTCATATGAGCACACAGAGAGATGGCAGCTGTCTACTAGCCAAAAGAAGAGACCTCCAAATGAAACCTGCCTAACTGGCACCTTGATCTTGGACTTCCCAGCCTCCAGAACTCTGAGAAAGAAATTTCTGTGGTTTAAGCCACTGTGTGGTATTTTGTTATGGCATTCTGAGCAAAACGATACAGCATCCATGCCCTTTAAAATCAAAGTTTTAAATTAAATTTCAGCTAATATTTTGTTCTTTCCAAGATCCTCACATGAAAACTCAAGACTGCAAAGTAACCTTTATTGGCACTAAATTATCTGGAGGACTTTACACAATTGCATAGAACGCACCTACAAGTAGAGAAACCCTGAGACGTGGGTCATCAGAATGAATGCTGAGGACCCCCAACACTGCACATACTACATGCAGGGCTTTAATCTCTAACCCATAATTTGGAAATACTAAAGCCACCGAAGGCCACAAGTCTGGCCATGAATTTGCAGCAAACTTTTTTGGTGGCAAAACTTACTGAATAAGGATGTGAAACAATTTGTAGTATTTAACAATCACATGTGGATTCATGCATTCACTGCATTTTGTTAGAAGGCAATCTTCTTCTTGTCCTTGTCCTTCTGCCTCTCCTCTGCTTTTCTCTCCTTTGTTTTGTTTTTTTTTTGGGGGGGTTCCCCCAAAAGTAAAAAAGGGTGGTATTTCCATCCAGGTAACCATCCTTCTATGGTCAGATCGTGACCATAATCCAGGCTTCAAGCATACCAGGTAACGGTGAAAACAGCCTCTTGATATTAATCTTAGAGGTTTTGTTAATTCACATCCAGAACTTCAACATTTGGAGTAGTGTTTGAAGTTGAGTAGTTTTTTTGAGAGTTTGTTTTTCTTTTCTACCTCAGATGGAGCTTAGAATGAGTTGAACAAGACAACAATAAAAGTTTATTAATAATATATTAATGCATACTAAATCAATATATAATATGATTAATAATTTTATGTAATAATATAACATAAACTCTATGTCAAACCAATAAAAATTAAACTATGGGGTAAGAGTTTTTCGTTAATTTCTACTGTCTCTTCTCTCTGCTTTTTTTTTTAATGTTTATTTTTGAGAGAGGGCAAGTGGGGGAGGGGAAGAACGAGAGGGAGACAGAGAATCTGAAGCAGGCACCGCAAGGTCAGCTCTGAGCCCAACGTGGGGCTCGAACCCAAAAACCCTGAGATCATTACTTGAGCTGAAACCAAGAATTGGACGCTTAACTGACCTACCCACCCAGGCTTTCAATGAAAAATAAAAATAGGGGCACCTGGGTGGCTCAGTCAGTGATCTCGTGGTCCGTGGGTTCGATCCCTGCATCAGGCTCTGTGCTGACAGCTCAGAGCCTGGAGCCTGCTTCAGATTCTGTGTCTCCCTCTCTCTCTGCCCTTCCCCTGCTTGTTCTCCACCCCCCGCTCCTCTAAAAAATAAATAAATTTTTAAAAATAAAATAAAAATAGGAATCTCCATCATCAGCACTGCTGTAGTTTTGTTCGCTTATTCTGTGAAAAGGAAACTTTCACATCAGAACCAGTTTGGGTCCTAGCATCCTTAGCGCCCTACTCTCCTCAGCTAGATTCATTCAACATTCACCTGCAACCTGCATGCTCAGCCCAGCTTTGGACCATCCTGTTCCCAGGCAGGGTGATGCTGAGACCAGTGATCCAGGGACTCTCAGCCTGCTGTTTCCAACCACGTACTCAGTTTTCCTGAATAGTAATTCTGGCCTTAAAACCGACCTGGCAGAACCTACCTCCTGTTCTTCTTGCTTAGAAACACAGCCTCTCTCCAGTCACCTAGGTCTTTGCTGATCACCTGTGTCCTTTCTACCTTAAGGAGGTAGTCTTTCATCTTGGACTCAAGTTTGATCTTTTCAAATGTAACTCAAACTTGTGGCATACATTGCTCTGTCTCCCATGGACTTATCTATTTTCAGACCGTTCACACTCTTAGTGCATCCAACCACAAAGCAAATAACCCCCAGCTTTACTCCAGGGTTCAGGCTCGCAGCCTTCCTCATGCAGCATGCATGTATTTGGAATATGCTCCCAGTTTTGCCATCTGTTCTGTCGCCTGACCTTGAACTCTGACAAACATATGTACTTGGTGTGACTAATGCAGATCCATGTTCAAATTCAGGCTCTGACATCTACAAGCAACTGGGAAGACTCAAGTTAATTTATGTTTTTAAACCACTGAAAGTTCATTCATATTTTAAATCATTGTGGAGTCATCCATCCAGAAGCCCAGTGAAACATAATGCCTACTTCAATTGGAAGTTGAAAGGATTAAAAAACCTGTACAAAGCAGACCCTTAAATTTTTTAGTGTTCTTCCTTTTACCATAAAGAGCTTCATTTTTAAATATAACAGAGATACATTGATGTAGATCAGTAGTTTTGCATTATTCTGAACATGGTCGTCAGGTGAAATGCACTCTATATCATCACTCAGTACACTCATATGGATATGTATACATGCTACTGAAACATAAAGTTTCACAAACCAACATTTAACTTTATTAGCTGTGATCCACTCTGACATTTTCTACTGTATCGTACTTGACTCCATTATATTCTGTTTCATTTTGTTAAACTGTAGTTCCAAATCCACAAAATTAAATTCATAACCCACAAATGGGTCACAACCTGTAAAGCAATAATAAATAACATCATTGTATCACCTCAGCCACCAATGGCACTGAAATCTATTAGCTCTACTCCAGATATTCAGGCATGAAATTCTCTTGTTCTTCCTACCATGAGTTATTTCCTTTAGTTATTAAGAAGCTTAAAAAACATTTTTTTTAAATCCAAGTCAGTTGGCACTATTCTGGAAATCAAAATCAAATGAATAGATCCTTTTGGCAGTCACTTTGGTGTTCCCGACCCATACCTAAAATGTCCAAGGCTGGCCCGAATGTGTGTCTGGGTCTTTTCCACCTGGAGTATGTTTGCAGGACAGAGAAGATAAGAAACAAGTAAGCAAAGGGATCCACAGACACCACTTGTATAGACACTGGGAACTCCCTCTTCTCTTTCTGGACATAGTATTGGTTTCCTGAGGACTTTTAAGAAACCCATCTATTTCAGGAACCACCGTTGGCACCCAAATCACACAAATGATCTACAATCCACAATCCATAATAATCTCTACTAATTGCCATAGGATAGAATGAAAACTTTTTTTTCCCATTTTAATCCTAATGTTTTGGAGAACTACTTGACAAAAATGCCAAGCACAATTCTAGATGGAAATCACAGAAGCTCCTAACTTCTCACCCTTTTGTTCTCCATCATTTCTCAAAGACAGTCTGGTCCTGCTGTGCCCACAGTTACCTGCGTCCCTGAGATTTCTAAACTCATCTTACAGGATGAGGTACTTTTTTACTTAACTCATCACATTTCCTTCTTCATGAAGCTTGGTATGGCTTTGCAGTTGAATTGTGTTTTTTGGGGCAGAGAATACAAACCAGGAGTGAATAATCCTGCCCGTTCTATTGACACTACACATTTTTTCCAGTGCAATTTTCTTTTCTTTTCACTAAATATTGCCATTAAAAACCCTTACCATTGACCTCAGATTTATTTTTTGAGACTCAAGCCATGGAAGCTCTAGCTGAGGATATTCGTGAATCATCTGGGTCCTTCCCTGGTTTTATCCCCCTTCCTCAGTTTAATTCAAAGCAGTCTCTTTACCTGTCTTCCTCAACTGACCCACCATGTACAGCTTTACCCCATTGAAGCTCCATCTGACCCTCGTATTTTCCAACACAGCTAAAACCATTTGTCACTGGAGAATCAAAATTCAAGGTTTCAATCTTCCAATCCTCAGAGGTGGGGTATCCTTTTAGACTTTCTGGATGGGAGAACAAACTGGACTTTCATCTTCCATGAGTGTAAGCTACAAACTAGGGTATGTCCAGATCCCCACTCTTCATTATCATAAAATCATCCTGTTACAATAATCTTCTTCACTTTTGCTGTTTTCTCACTCTTACCCACTTCATTTTTACCCTCTGTGTTCTGAACATCTCAGTCTGTAGTTTTGAAGGTCTAGAGCTTAGACTGTGAAAGAAGGGCTTAAATTTAAATTCCATTTTGCTCATCAAGTTTCTATTTTGAGCTTCAAATTTGTGTGTGTTATGTGTATGCACATGTGTATGCAAACAAACAGAACTAGTTAGCGTGTTTGGTTTCCCATGAAGTGAAAATCAAACTCATTATAATGAGTTTCCTATTTTCTCAAAAACCACTGGAAAGAAATAGAACTTTTCTTTCCTTAGGATTATGATTTATTTTAGACCTTGTCCAGAAACTATGAAAGTTCAAGTACCACATTGCTCATGGACTCGGCCCCCGGTGAAGAATGATCACGGAGCTATGTTTCATTTTTCACCAATCATCTTTCCATGTTTCAGGGAAAGAAATGACACTGTCAGTAGTCTCTGCTTTTCCAGACAGAAATGAAGCAGTGCTTCCCATGGTCCTTTCAATTCCACATAAAAGTGGGAGCTGCTAAGGATGATGCCAGAAAAGTGTCACCATAAAGCTCAAAGTGAAAGAGGGATGAGCTTAAGCAGGTTTCCCCGCTGCCCTGCTGGAAGATAGATACCAGATGCATGGGAAGGAAGTTTTAAAAACAGCACAGAAGTGCTCTCTCATGAAGAAACTTGCAAAAACTTTTTTTTTTTTGGCCTAAAACGTGATGTAGGCATACTATGCCAGCTCCCTGCATGGGCAAATCCAGAAATTAGGCCTCAAATATAGTGCACATTGCTGCTGATGGTGGGTACTATCAGTTTGTGCTGCACTCATTGCTTGGGGGGTTTATATCCACCCACTTCAGAGGCAAAGGGTATGAAATTATGTTTCAAGGATGAGGATGAGATTCCTTGAAAAAGAAAAAAAAAAAAAAGGAAGTGTGTCCAGAAGAATGACAAATGTTTTTTTCTCTAGACCTCTGCTAGATCCGTTATCACCTGGGACCTTGTTAGAGATACAGAATCTGAATCCCTGCCCAGACCTGCTGAATCAGAACTGGCCTTTTAAAAGTTTGCCCAGGGAATCTGGACACACATTGTACTTTGAGAAGCACTGTCCTAGATTACTTGATTCAGTCTTTCTGAGCACAGGTCAGTGTTGAGGAAGAACCTTTGTGGGGAGTGCTAGGCCATCTTTGCTCAAATCGGGCCCTGGAAATGATGTGGGGGAAGGCAAAAGACAGCCCAGAGGCCTGATGTATCCTTATGTTAGAAAAAATTCAGAAGCACAGGTCATTGGAGATAGTTGAAAGAAGGAGACACTCATTTAGTCTTGTACCAAATATTTTTCCACTGAAATGTTCGTGAATGCTAAAATGAGCCACTCCATATTAACACAGTGCTGCATGGTGGGAATCAGAGGAAGTAGATAAGTCCTAACAAAATAATAAATACTTAATGTGTTATTGAACAACTACCCTGTTGTCTTTCAAGTGTAAATCTGTGTTATCTGAGAAATAAACATTTGAATTCCTGTCCTATGACTCAAACATAAACCCTCAACACAACATATCTTGCAGTCTTGTAGACTCTTGCTCCAGGCAGCCTATCTTATAACCCATAATAAACCAAGGAAACCCACTGTTCATCACTATGTTTTGATGTTTTTTTTTGTTGATTTGTGTTTATTTTTTTATTTTATTTTTTAGAGAGAGAGAAGACACGTGAGTTGGGGAGAGGGGCAGAGGAAGAGAGAGAATCTCAAGCAGGTTCCATGCTCAGGGCAGAGCCTCATGCAGGGCTCAATCCCAAGACCCTGGGATCATGACCTGAGCAGAAATCAAGGGTCAGATACTCAACCAACTGAGCCACCCAGGCATCCCATTTTTTGTTTACTTTTAAGTTTAATTTAATTTAATTTTTTTTGTGGGGATAAACTGCAGGCAGGCTTAGCAAGGTCAATAAGAAAATTATGTTACTGCAGCATTATTTACAATAGCCAAATTCTGGAAGCAGCCCAAGTGTCCATCAGTAGATGAATGGATAAAGAAGATATGGTATATATACATATACAGTGTGTGTGTGTGTGTGTTTGTGTGATAGTCTCTCTCTCTCTCTCTCACACACACACACACACACACACACACACACACTGTGGAATATTATTCAGCCATAAAAAAGAATGAAATCTTGTCATGTGTGACAACATGGATGGAGATAGAGAGTATAATGTATAAATCAGAAAGACAAATACCAAGATTTCACTCATATATGGAATTTAAGAAAAAAAAAAAACAAAGGAAAAAAAAAAGAAACAACCCCAAAACAGACTCTTAACTATAGAGAGCTAACAGATGGTCACCAGAGGGGAGGTAGGTGGGGGATGGGGGAAACAGGTGAAGGGGATGTAGAGTATACTTATCATGAGGAGCACTGCATAATGTGTAGAAGTGTTGAATCACTGTATTGTACACCTGAAACTAATATAACACTGTATGTTAACTATACTGGAATTGAAAAAGAAAGAAGGAAAATTGTGGGATATTTAGAGTGGCTTAACTTCTGGATTGTGTGGGTGACCCCTCTGTCTTGCCAGCAGACAGAGTCTTAGTAAAATCCTTTCTTTAAATCCTGGCTCTCAAGCTCTTGTGCACGTGGTCTACAATCTGAAATTCAAATCATGTAACTTGATTCTATATTAACTATGCTTATTAAGTACAAGGCATTCTGGGAAACTTCTAACAGATACATAGATGAACATAATTAGGTCCTTACCTCATGGAGTTTGAAGCCAGATGCAAGGGTTAATGGAAGTAGAGAGTTTGCCAAACTTGAAGGTCAGCTTTTTCTGTTGTGAGTTTGGCTTTACTCCCAATCATAATATAAATTGCTTGATCTTAGTTGATGTACTATCTTAAGAGGGTAAAAAGGTAAATCTACCATAATTAGATGGCATAATACATATCTTAGCTATGCTGCTAAGTACTCTTAAAAGCAGTTTTTACTTCTCCAGAGACAAACTAAAATCTTCATCCAAGCATCAACATGTGTACCTTCAGATTCTGGGACATGCTACAGCTATTCAATTCTCAAGGGTTTGCACTGGCAGTTCCCCCTACCTGGAATGCTCTTGTTTGGCTTGTCTAATTACTGGCTCTTTCCCATTATTTAAGGCATTTCTTTGATCCTATTAAACCAGACACCTCAGCCCCTGTAAGGTGTTTACTTATCACTAAGTAAACATGATAGGTGCACAGTAACTTATTCAGTACTTAAGAAAATGACATCTCAGGATTCACTTCTTTAAGAACTGATTTTGCTTAAACTTTTTTTCATTTATTCATTCATTCAATATGTTATTGGTCATTTACTATGTGTCAGGCACTGTTCCAGTACCTGGGTGGGGCAGTTACATTGTGAATAAAACAGATCAGCTGTTTATGTCCTAGGGCTCTTGAAGTAGGTGGGTGGATAACAGGCAATAAAAATGCAAAAAATGTAATTCACAACAGGATCATTTTAAATAGTGATAAGTGCTCTTAAGGAAATTAAACTGGATGAGATGATAGTAATAGTGGTTGTAGCTTCTTTATTAGAGACTTTTTATTTATCCAGTGAACACACATATAGTATTTGCTCTGTGCTATGACTATTCTAAGTTCTTTACAAATACTAAATCATTTAGTCTTTGAAACGTCATTGCCATTTTACAGATAAGGAAACTAAGGCACAGACAGGTCAAGTCATGCCCTAGATTGAAGGGGACAAGAGACAGATTTGAACCCTGACAGTCATTACCCAGAGCCCACGTTGCAACCCATTATGCATGGCTTCTCTGAAGAGCTAGTGTCACTGATTGGCCTGCTTATGAGGTAAATGTAAACTAGCTTACCAATGCACATAGCCATACCCTCCAATAAAATACTCTCCATATACCAATCGAAGGGCATTTTCAAATGCATGATTTCATCAAAGTATTGTTGACAGCCCATCTTGATGCATCTAATATCAGTCTCACTCAAATTTCTTAAGACTTTCATAAGACTTACTATTTCATTAAGGTATAAGTAACACACAGTAAAATATATAGATCTTATATGAACAATTCACTGAATCTAACAAGTGCATATATCATGCAACCTCTATCAAAATA
Source organism: Prionailurus bengalensis (assembly GCF_016509475.1). Lineage (NCBI taxonomy): Eukaryota > Metazoa > Chordata > Mammalia > Carnivora > Felidae > Prionailurus > Prionailurus bengalensis. Next base: position 34,371,428 of record NC_057354.1, on the reverse strand, counting down.
CTGACTATTTCTATCATCCCAGAAAGGTCCCTTCTGCCCCTTCTAGGTCACTTATATATGTTTTAGTTGCTCTTGTAGAGATAGTTCTGCAGGCATTTTGCATAATGAGCAGTGTTTTGATTTAGATTTGATTTTCATTGTGATAAATGTTTCACCTGTCAGAACAAACCAATAATCATCTTTGAAAGTTGTAATATCAGTTGCAATTTTCAACGGCAAGCTCCAGTTCTTTACTCCCTTGCCCTTTTTGTGCATATGCAAATCTTCTTGAAGTGTTAGTCATGCCCTGTCTTCTGTTAAATACATCTAGTTCTATAAACTCTACCAGCTGACACCGTGCCTGGGCAAAGGCAGACAGAGGCTCATATGTCTGCTGTCTGTAATCTAGAGGTTCATCTCTCAGAACCCGATGAACAAATGGAGCAGGTTGTAAAGGCTAGCTCAGTCCTCTGAAGACATCTCCTAACATCACAGAAATGGGAGAAAATATGTGCAGACTCTACATGGGCTCAACTTCTCAGAAGTTCCCAAATTATTTAAGTTCTGTGCATTAAATATTTTCTCAGCAGGTCCCTAACCTCACTGAAGTGAAACTGGTATATTGGAATGAATACTATTCCTGTGCTTCTGAAACTTACACATGACTATGAACCACCTGTGGATCTTGTGAAAATGCATATTGGGCACAAGACTATGCATTTCTAACAAACCTTGGGCGATGCTGATGCTGCTACTCCAAGGACCACAGATGGAGTATTGGGGACAAATGCAAGTTTAGATTTAATAAATGTTTCCCAGTATGCAAAGGTTTTAGGGCATAAAAGGGATTTCTGGTCAAATCAGTTTGGGAGTCACTGGGTTAAACTTAAAATGGTTTCATTAATACACGACTAATCAAAACCTTTAACATGTTAATATGGATCATTAGTCTCCAAGAAAGCAATATGGTGTACGAGGATTGCCCCAGTTTATTAGTGATGAAACACTTTCTTTGCAGAGCATTTGATGGGTCCGTGACAGCTTCAATAGCGTGAGAGGACCTTGTAGATCTTTCCTGAACCTAAACTTCTTTATTTTCAAGGAAACTCCTCAAGGGTTTGATTATTGGGGGGGGGGGGGGGGGGGTGAAAAATAAACCAAAAACTTCCCATTGGTTTGTACTCTTTATTTTTGCCTCTGTTTTTCTGAAATGACAGGTTCTACAAACTTTCAGAGCAAGAAGGCGGAGTTTGTACGTTATTGGCAATTTATTGTATAAATTCAAGGAAAAGTGGGTACATATAAAACTGTGCAACATATACACTATGTAAACAAATTCATCACATCAATGGGTTTCATAAGTAATGATAAAGTTATATGATTAATTTTCCACCCACGCTGTAGCAATGCTGTTTTATTGCTCACAGTAGCTTCACTGGGAAAGCTGAGTCCTGTGTCTTATTTCTCTAACTTGCATCCTTACCTCAGTCTGTCTCTTACTAGGAACATGATATTTGTCCGCAGCTGAGTTTTCAAATTTGTTTTACAGATTGTCAGAGTGGTCTATTGCATCAAGAGATTTAAAACAAAAACAGACCTTAAAACTATCCACTGCCAGTAAGCATAAGAAATCCTGAATGGCGATGGTAAATTTTTCTTTCTGGTTTGGATCTTGTGTTACTCTTACAGATGCAGTTGGAATTTCTGAATTACAGCCTTGCATTGTGTCATGACATTCTTGTCTCAGCTACTTAGGTACACTGATCTAACATACAGAGCTGAAGCTTTCAAAATTGTATTTACTGAAAAAGGCAACATTTAGAAAACACTACTATAGCCATTCCGTAGAAGCTTGTCACTCTTAGATTTAATATTTATGGTTTCAGATAATCCTGAACAAACCTGAGAATTCACAGAATATTTAACAATTAGAAATTTGAGTCATTTCGTCTGTCAGCAGCAGAGGCAGGGGCAGGTTGCTTCGAGAAGCAAGTGGCTAGCTGACCACCCGACATGTGTATTGTAGCTGTGCTTGGCTGTTCTCCTTGAGCTAATTTAGGAACTTCCCTCATATTCATTAAAATCCATAGGGCAGATATTATTATCCATACTTTACAGGTAACGGAATTAAGGACATTTTCTGTTATGAAAGCATATATTTATAAATGTCTTGGAAGTGTCCTCAGAGCTGTCAAGAGTCAGCTCCATTAATCAGCATTACTGCTGTGACCTTATTTAATAATGGAATGTTTGCAGGCTCATTCCTACTATGCCAATTCATTTATTATAATTGCAGATACAAACTGCTGCTCGCATAGATATTTGAGGCCTAGAAATCAAGGGCAAGGATAAACCTACCACAATTCTAAGACAACTAATATAGTAACCTTAAAATATTCATGCATTGTAAGTAAATTGGATACATAAATATCTGAGGTACAAATAGACTTTACTTCACAAAAATGGTCCCATTTCCTACTACTGCCTCCATATAAAATTATCCCCATAATCACTAAAAACATGGATGCTTTTTATAGGCAAGGCACAGTCTCATGCCACATTTCGGAAAATATAAGCTGATTCAATAAAAAGACCTTTCCCACTGATGAGGTTTTGGAGTGGTGGTGAAATGTGGAGCTGATGGCCAAGAAAAAATTCCTGGAGACATCGTTGGTTCAAAAAGGTGATTTTGTTAAAGCACAGGGATGGGACCCATGGACAGAAAGGGCTGCACTGAAGTTGTGAAGAGTGACTGGTTCTATCTTACGGAGTTGGGGAGGTAAAGACAAAAGGAGGCCTCCAGAAGGACCTAGATATGCCAAAGAGGACTCCTAAGATACCTGCAGCCTAGCTATTGTCAAGCTAGGGTTGTTCTCCCTCTAGTAAGGCATTAACGTTATGACAGTTGGGCCTTCCTGGAGAAATGGTACACTCTGTATTTGCCTCAGGTATTTGTCAAAGGACTGCAGGTTATAAGGAAATTTAATTTTATCTGCCATTTCCTTCTTGCCTTTGTTCCCACATCACTATGGAGAGGTGATGTGAGGGCTCCAGAAAACAGAGTCCATAGGTTTCTGGAGATTAGGCTATTGATAAGATTACCTTTTCCTTGTCATTTACTAAGACATTTGTAAACTGATGGAGACTCCAGTCTTCTATCACTGTGATCTCTAACAGTTAACCATTTTTCTTTTCTTTCTTTTGTTCTTGAGCAGCCAGGAGTACCTGAGGAATATCACACCTGAGGGCGGAGGTGGGGGGGGGGAGGGGCAAGCAAGGGAGTGCAGAGGGCTAGCTTGCGTTTTGCCGTCAGCTTGCATTATGCAACCTCATCACCATGACAGATACAGGAACAACATAAAAGTATTATAAAATACTGCTGAGCATTGTTTGAAGTTCAAAATGTGTCATGTGTTTAATTTTACACACCAAAGCCATGTTACTTTTGATTTTCAAAAGATTAAGCAAAAAAAGTTTTCAAAACACAGACATGTTATCAACACCCATTACTTACAATATCAGTGTCAATATTTTCATAACATCTTTTCATTTTCCACATGATCAGGGATGCTTACATAATCATTAGCTGCAATAATCACTGCAAATTACATTAATGAGCTTATCTATAATAGTCAAATGAAAATTACATTAATGAGCTAATGGAAGCATACAAGAAATATTTTATACAGACTGAGGGTTTTTTTGTTGTTGTTGTTTTGTTTTGTTTTGTTTAAGTTCTTTTGGGACTCAGAATCTCAGGGCTGTCCCCTCCCCTTTGTGTAGGCACTGGAGAAAGAGTATCATTTCATGTAGCTCTTTCCAGGACAGTTGGGTTACAGGATAAAGACACAGACACAAAGTCATCAGCATGTCTGAGGTCACCTATGCATCTAGGGTACTTAGAAATTGTATGAAAATTAGACTATAATTAAATAAGAAATTCACAGGCAATGGAGTTACTTGTTTTCTAAAAGTGTAAAGATTTTGATCTTTTCATTTTAAGATGTTTGCAAAACCTCAAAGATCATCCTTGAAAAAATGATAGAGAACAAAGAAAGCTTTTAGAAGGTGTTCCACTGATACTTAAGAGACTGCCATTCATTACTCACTACAGATTTGAACAAAGAACCTACATATAATTGTGTGTTCATTTCTGAGGCCTTTTTGGGACAGGTGAATAAAAAGCCATGATCTGCAGGCTCTGAAGATAATTCAGTCACAGATTGGCACCACGCGGTACGTAATGCCTGGAGGTGACATGATGGCCAGGACAGAACAAACAGCTAATTCAGCTGGCACACGTTTAGGGAAGCAGAGCCACTCAGAGTGATGTGGAATCAGAGTTTATGGCAGTGATTTTGTCTCACTGTACTGTGGGAGCTAATGCAGAAGTCTATGGAAGATTGGTGCTGATGCATCCCCTGGTGGGACACAAGTGACCTACTGGTGGGACCCAAGTGACTGTAGGTCAGGGATGGCAGTTGGGAAAGAAAACTGCACATGAAGCAAAGGAGACTGAGGGCAGAGTCGTAAGTCTGCTCTCACTACCTCCAACCCTGACAATGCAGTTGACCTGCAGAAGCCCCTGGCACCCTTTATCAGGGAACTGCCCACAAACTTTGGCTTTATAAAAGAGATCTAGCTGGAGCTTGAGGACTGCAGGTTACAGCCCCATGCTAACCAGGTGACTATGGATTTGTGACCCCCTGTTTGTGATGCTTGTAAGCGGCCTGATTTTTCTAGAAGATGGGTCTGTAGGCCCATTTAAGTATGCATCAGGACATCTGCTAGACAGAAGTATTATTCACAGATAAAAAATGGGCTTCTAATATTTGACAAATTAGATTTTCTCTCATAAGATTCTCCACTCAGACATTCTGTCTTCTTACAAAGTATATGGGACTCCATTGAAAATAGGAATTAAATAACAAATCGATTAGAGAATCTGATTAGACTGTATATAATTTCATGGGCACATCTATTAAGATTTATTGCATTGAATAATAATCATTTGTCTACCTGTAGGGTGAGCTCTTCTACAAGAGATAGCATGTCTTGTTCACTGTTGTAGTTCTAAAACAAGGTACTCACCAAAAGTAAATAAATATATGAACTCATTAATGAATAAACCCAAACACTATTTTGATATGGAACTGAAAAGAAAATGAACTGCTGGGGCAACTAAGTCCTGTTGCCATGATCAATTCCAGAGAGAGAGAGAGAGAGAGAGAAAATCTGGTATGTTCTGCTGCAGCAGAGACAGCAAGAATAATGCCCCTAAAATTCTATGTTTGGCTGTCATGTTCCTCCCTGGCTTTTCCAACCGCATCACCTCTTGTCTTACTATTTTCTTCATGAGGTTATCTCCATATGGCTCCTAAACCCAATACAATCATGCCCAGTTTTATTTGCATCATTTCCGAGAAGCTTCTAAACCTATCTTTAATTCTTCAAGACTCTATTCAAATGCTCCCATCTCCACAGGAGCTTTCACTGATCATCCTAAATTACAGCACTGTGTCCTCTGCTCTTTCTCCCAAATATCCACAGAATCTCCTTCCAATCCTACTCAAGTGACTATACATCAAATGTGCCCCATTATAAGCTTATTTCACTTGTTCTTGGGGACATATCTCACCTTTCAAAAGAACATCAAGTTGCTTAAGGTAAGTGAACATATCTTTGCAGCCTGTATAATTAGTATGACCTTATGTCTTAAATTTTTTTGTAGGCTTTAGAATTTTGTTTTATGTAGGAAAGTCAACTTGATAACATGTAAATAAACCTGATTTAATAATATTTTGATATCTAAAAGACCTTTCCTATAAATACTTGGCTTTATTTTCTCTCCATACAGAACATCCTATACTGTACACCTATGTAAGTTGTTTTAAATGATTCTTGAGGTAAACATAAATAAATGCATAAAAAGAACAGAAAACCTCCTTTGTTACACCATACATTCCCATTCTCTTGGTTTTGAAAACATAATTCAAATACTCAGAATACCTTGAACTTAGAAGTAGCTAAATACACATGAGCCAAAGGGAATTTCCAACAAATCATACTTGTGTTCTGGAGCTTCATTAGCAGGTTACTTTCATTGTAGGTTATTTTTAGTATTCTCTCAAGGGATAATGAAAGAGAGGGAAAGGGCATGTCTCAGTAAAATAAAGATACAGATGCTAGTGAAAAAGGGTACAGAAGAATATGGACAGGAAATAATCTCTCTGGTTACAAAGTCCAACAACTCCACTGTGCTCTGTGGCCCAGAGCAATTTACCTGAGCCAAATAATTAAACAACAGGAGACCTAGGTCAGATTTGGGTGCCATGGTTCTTGGTTTCGCTTCCCAACAGCGCTTTCCATCTTTCTGCAGGGTGGTATCCTATTACATAAGAAGAGTCTATTATGGTGTAGAAGACCCTGCTGGTGTCCCACATTATACCCACCACTTAGGCGGTCACTTGAAGCTTAGGTGGGCAGTCCCCAGACGTGCTGGCATCCTCCTCCCTCAAACACCCAAAGTCTCTCAGATGGTCCTCAAGAGGGACTGAGCCCCACCTACCCACCTCTGTGACAAACCCAGCAATGTCCCCTGTATTGACCTTTGTTTCATTCTCCCCACTCCATTCACTGGGGTTCTTGAGACCACTGCCAAATAGACTTCTTGTACCCAAATTCTGGTCTTAAGGTCAGATTTGGGGGGAATCCAAAGTAAGACATATGGTAAGAAGCAGAATGCAATAAACTGTTCTATCAACATCATTCTCCAATTCTGGCTCTTATAGTATTTCCTTACTTTAACAATTTTGAATGCTAATTTTTAAATCCCACCCCAAGACTGAATTCAGTAATCTGTTTATTTCCTTCTCTTTCCTTTCACTGCAGAGAAATAAAGCACATGGTCGAATTTAACAGGAGATACCCAATAAACCACAGGCAGCACATGTTACGTAGGGACTCTTTCTTTCGTGAATGGATGGATCGATGGATCAATGAGGCACGTTTGTTCACATTTGGAAAAGATTTAAAGTAAGCAATTCAAACACTATTGCAACTCACCCCTACTGCCTCACATACTCATCTGTAGACAAAATAAATATGTTGCTAATGTTCATTAGCCGTGATAAAAATAGAGGATTCCCAGCTCTTCTCAATGGGTGATTAATTAGCAAATGAAAATTGCCCTGGGGCAAGGCCTCTCAAACTTATACCACTCACTTAGGGATGTTGTAAAAATGCACATTCTGAGTCAGTAGGTCTGGGTGGGAGCAAAGATTCTGCATTTCTAATAAGCTCCCAGTTGTTGGTACTGGGGCAAGGACCACACCTTCAGTGGTGAAGCTGTGAACCTGTGCTGTCCCATAAGGGAGTCACTAGCCACCTACTTCCTTAGTTACACTAGTCATGTTTCAAGTGCTCAATAGCCACATAGAGTATTTCTAGCAATGCAAACAGTTTTATTGGATAGAATTGCTTTCGACACTGGAGAAATGTTCTCAGATATTTTACTTTTCTTTGATTTTTCACTCTTTTAACCTTTCCTTTCTACTTTCCCTATTCCTCACATCCCTGCAATTACCCACACTCTGTTAGGGAAGCTTTTTCTTCTCTTACATTTTCATCAGGATTCTGAAATGGGGGTCCTCTAAGGCTGCTTGTGGATACATTTCTTCTAAAAGAGTTGGTTGAAACGCCGTAAGCTTTCAAGACAATGTACCCACCATAACTACCCTTATTTTCAGCCTGTTTTTTTTCCTTCCTTCCTTCCATTCTTTCTTTCTTCCTTCTTTCTTTCCTTTTTTGTAGATTTGGTAAATAATAAGTATTCAGTCAGATAAATAGTCTGGGGCAAAAACATTAAATTTGATGTGGCTTAAATGTCCTCAGAATACTAGCTATAGCAATAATCTTTATCAATTTTATTAACTAAAATGAAAATATTTGCAGAAATCACTCATCCTCTTAAGTGTCAAGTTTGAGAAGACAGGGTACTTCCAATAAAAGATTCCTGGTTTCTGTCCTGATAGCGCTCTCCCAATCTGTTTCCATAAAAATGACACTTTTTATTGATCCACATAGTAATTTATCTTTCTAATAGCTGAAAATGCTTCAAAAATATACTTGTTTGTTTCTCAGTTAATCTGTAAGCATCTCAGAAAGTCAGAATTGGCTATTTGGTAACAACCTTCCTGGAAAATAAAGACCCATCCATAGATCAAATGCAGCATGAGTTGCTTGATTATAATTAAATTCAGTTCAGTTTAGGAAACCACAGTTGATGACAGAATACACCGTAGGCAACACTTCTCTGCAGAGGGGGCCCTGGAGATGGCACCAGTTCCATCCTCTAGCTCTTGAGTTTTAAAATCTAATTTGAGATGGAGAACTTTGCAAAAAATAAAAGATTCAGAACATGTTACAATGCTTCTGCAACTTCAAATACGGAAGGATCTAAGAACTGGGCTACCAGGTGTCCCTTACCTACATGGTCAAATAGCAGTGATGGGAGCCCTCTGGGGCTAGTCCTTTTGTATTTAGTTAGAGCATTTTGCATATTTAGCTAGAGTACTTTGGAAAGGTATCTGAAAAGTAGCAATTAGTGACTGACTCAACTCTAAGATCTGTACCAAATTCAGCAGAATACTCAGCCTATTTCAAATATTTGATAAACCTTCTGTACATTCCTTATCAAGACCACTAGTGGAAGGAGAGCCTCATATTTTAAAATTGCCTTTACTGGGGTGCCTGGATGGCTTGTTGGTTTAGCGGCTGGTTAAGTGGCTAGCTCTTGGTTTTGGCTCAGGTCAAGATCTCATGGTTTGTGAGTTCAAGCTGCACCTAGGGCTCTAAACTGACACTGCAGAGGCTGCTTGGAATTCCCTGTCTCTCCCTCTCTCTCTCTGCTCCCTCCCCACCCCCTACCCCCACTTGTAGTCACACATGCCCTCTCTATCTCTCAAAATAAATAAATAAACTTAAAAAAATACAACGCCTTTACTTATTTACACTGACAACTTGAAAAAAAGAAAAGCCCAGACTATTCACCCTGTTCCGTGCTCTTGTTGTTAAGTACAAGTTTTAATAATTCAAATGAACCTGGGAGACCCTCCATATAATGAGGGTTTATTGTGGCATATGCCCTATCTTTGGCCATGAGAAGAAATCAAGTAATACTTGATATTTAAAAAAATATTATTGTTAATGTTTATTTATTTTTGAGACAGAGTGTGAACGGGGAAGGGACAGACAGAGAGGGAGGCACAGAATCCAAAGTAGACTCCAGGCTCCAAGCTATCAGCAAAGAGCCCTCCATGGAGCTCGAATTTGTGAAGATCATGACCTGAGCTGAAGTCAGACACTTAACAGACCAAGCCACCCAGGTGCCCCATCTAATACTTGATATTTTAAACAACAATTGGGTAGTGCAATAAAGAAATGGATGATTTTATTGGTTACTGAGTTTAAACAGATGTAATGCTGAATTAAAATTTGTATCAATTATTGGAAATCAAATTCATAAATATATAAAAAATTAAATACTTCTAGAAAATTCTGGGTGAAAACTGTGAAAACAAAATAAACTTTAATGTTTGCATAATTACCTACATAATTTGGTGAAAATCTTTAGTAAACAAATATTGGAGCTGGAATTTCTCAATTTAATCTAATACACTGGGTAAATTACCTTTTAAAATGTTTATTGATATTTTTTTTAGAGTCACAGATGATCACTGTAGAAATTTTAAAAGCCACCAAACTGCATAAGGAGAAAAAAATGCCCTTCATTATGCCAAAACCCAAAGGTACCATTAACATGCTAATGTGTTTCCTCCATGTTGTTTTTCTTTGCAAAATATAAATAAAAATATAGATCTATTTCACTTTTTAAAAATTAAGGTTAAGCTGCGTAACTAAATGGACAACTACATAGGCAGATACAGACAAGAGCTATAATCTTTATAATCTTTCTGTGTCAGGTGTTGTGCCCTTCATATATGTTACCTCATCATTCTTTGTGATGACCCAATAAGACAGGCAACAGTGTTATCTCTGTTTTACAGATGAGGAAGCACAAGGTATTAAATATTGGCTATTAAAATACAAAGTATTCTCTGTTAGACTATAAAATCCTATAATGCAAGGAACAAAGGAAAAAAGAGGCACCAAAAAACCTTTAAGTACAGAGAACAAACTGATGGTTACCAAGGCGGGGTGGCTAAGGGGATGGGCAAAATAGGTGAAGGGGATTAAGAGTTCACTTATCTCAATGAGCACTGAGTAATACATGGAACTGTTAAATCCACCTGAAACTAATATAACACTACACTTTATATACAAGAATTATATTTTTTTTAAAAAATCCAGTAAAGCAAGATCTGGTTCTTTGCTCATCTCTGACTTTCCACTTTTCTCCTAGTGCAGAATTTGATCACATGTTACATAGTCAATCAATGTAAACCTGATAGAAAGCAAAGTCAGTTAGATAAGGAAAACAGTGTTTTCTTGTATGGCAGATGAGACCATTGTTCTCAGTTCTTTACCCTCTCACAACTGGGACCCTGTGGTAGGATCCAGTAGGAAGAACATACATCCCTGCCCCACTGACTTTGGGGTGGGTCATCTGACTGGCTTTCACCAATTGAATTTGGGGGAAGTAGGAGTGTTCCAGGCATGACTCAAGGTCTTAAGAGTCAGAGAGGACTGTGTTCATCCTTTTGACTTCCTGCCTGTCATGGAAGAGGAGCCTCAGGTAGGTAGGTGCTTCATCAAAGAGATTATAAAGACCAGAAGAGATCATCTGAACCCAATGTTAAGGGGAAAAAAGCCAGATACGAAAAAGTGTAACAGTATAAATTTATTTCTATAAAATTCGAGTTTTTGTTAATCAAAGTGTACTAAATCAGATTCATGGGGTAGATCCCATACCCCATCCTTCCTGTCCCCTTACTCTGTTCTATTCGTTTTCATAGTACCCGCCACTCTCTTAATTGATTTTATTCATTTGCTCACTTACCTATTGTCACCTCTTGTTCAACCCCTAGTCTTAATAGAATTTTAAGTTCCATATGAGCAGCATCTTCATCCCTCCTCACAGATGTCAAGTTTGGTTCAAGGGTGCAATATTTGTAGACCTCTCTGATTGTTAATGTAAGTTAGTTTGGAATGGGGATGTAAGTCTACCATTAAAAGGTTTATAGCACAGCAGCTTTCAGTTATGGTCTTTAATTCTGTCAGGATCCTACTCGTGCAAAGAATATGATGGGCAGTTGCACATCCTCAGAGTAAAGTCCTTTCCCTACCAGTTTAAAACACCATCAATATGCATTTCTTCTACCTCAGTTCCAGCTTCATGTCCATTGGGTTCTCATGTGTCAGCTTGGGTAGTTGGAAGCGCATGGTAAGTGGATGAGGGTATGATCTCTCCAAATTGATCTCTAACTTATTAGAATAGAATGCTACTTGTTTCTGAAATTTTTAAGTTTCAAAGCTCGACACTATATAAAATACTGAAAATTATATTAATTTGATAGAAAATAAACTATACTTTGAATTCTGGAATCCTTATTCAAACAGAACATGAAGTATTAGCATTAGTAATGAAATTACATAGTTATTAACAGCAGAAATATAATTATTATGAGGGTTACTAGGTATATATAGCTATCAAGTATCCTGAACAGGCAGGGATACATGTGTGGCCTGGGCAGAAAAGCTGATGAGTGTGGGATGTAGTATTTGTTTCAGTTGCCACACTGGGTAGTAGTGTAGCTAGAAATAGACCTTAAGACAGTTGACTTCTTTACAAGTGTGATTTCAGCTACTTAGATAAAAATGCTAATATGCTTAGAGATGTGAAGCTTTCCAAAATTAAGAATCATTGTACTAATATGCCTGTACTGCAGTCTACTACCTACAGATTTATACTTCAGACACTTGACTTTAAAACTAAGTACCATAATACATCCAAGCATCTTCTAGACATTTTAAGAAAATTTGGTAAGAGAAGTATAATACTTATGTCATTTACCTTTAAAAGAAGATAAATTTCCTTCACAATATATACAAATATCAAATCATTATGCTGTACACCTGGAACTAATATAGTATGTCAGTTATACCTCAATAAAAATTTAAAAACAAAATAAATAAACTTCTAAAATGGAATATTTTCACAGGAACTCTATATTAGCTTTCTGTCAATAGATTTACAAAAAGTTGCAAACATAGTAGAGAGAATTCTCCTACACCCCACCTCCAGTTTCCTCAGCTGTTACTATCCTGTATATCTAACACTTGTGCTGTTTCAACTAAAGAACAAATAAGGATATATTATTTTGAACTTATGTCCATAGTTTATTAATATTTACTTAATTTTAACCTAATCTCCTTTTATGTTCCAGGATCCCATCATGGAAACCACATTACATTTAGTCTTTGGGTCTCATTAGTGTACTCTATACTATGAGTGTTTCTTATACTTTCCTTGTTTTTGATGACCTTGACTGAGAGTTTAGAGAAGTACTGTTCAGGCATTTTGTAAAATATCCCTTAATTTGGGTGTGTTTCATGACTTTCTCATGACTAGACTGGAATCATCAATTTGGAGGAGGAAGACCACAAGCTGAAGTGTCATCTTCATGACGTGATATAAAGGCTACTTAGCATCATCATGACTTAATACTGACATGTTGACCTCGATCACCAGACTGAGACAGTGGTTATCAAATTTCCCCACTGTAAAGTTACTCTCTCTCCCCCTTTCCATAATGTTCCCTTAATTTTTTTAATTAAAAAAGTTTTTTTTAACGTTTATTTATTTTTGAGAGATAGAGACACAGCATGAATGAGGGAGGAACAGAGAGAAAGGGAGACAGAATCCAAGGCAGGCCTCAGGCGCTGAGTTGTCAGCACACAGCCCGATGTAGGGCTCGAACCCACGAACCGTGAGACCATGACCTGAGCCGAACTTGGACGCTTAACCAACTGAGCCACCCAGGTGCCCCCATAATGTTCTTTCAAAAGGCAGTCAACCACGTGAAGCCCATACTTAAAGGCTGGAGTTATGTTCTACCCTTTTGAGGAGGGTACATAAAATCTACATAAATTATTTGGAATTCTTTTGTTTGGGAGATTTGTCCATTCTCTCCCATTTTTAAAATTTATTCAAACATTTAATTTTATCAGTGTGGATTTATGGATATTTATTTTATACTTTGGATTATAATACAATATTACATTGTTTATTTTGTTGCTCAAATGGTTCCAGCATAGCCATTGAAAGCTCTTTCAATTGGCTCTGGTATATCTTCGATGTAACCTCAGTCTTATGTTTTTTGAGTACTTCCTTACTGGTCTGGAACTACAAAATGATCCAAACTCACCTTGTTAATCCCATGCCACTACCCTAGAATCAGCCATTTCTCCAAAGACCCCTGGTTCCTCTTATTGGAAAATGGTATCAGAAATCAAGATCTGGGCACTGGATGTGTTTATTGCTATGCAGGATGTGGTTGCTTCCAGGTTCTGTTAGTGGGCTGAGAATATATGTGTGTATACTAACCTGTGTGTGTATATCTGCATGTATTTCCATATATATATATATATATACACACACACACACACACACGCACAATCATTTCTCTGTTTCTCCACTTGTATCTATATTAAGCTAACCGTGGTTCACAGTGATGTCTCATTCTAGCATCCCATGATATTCCAGCTTTTACTCCTTGGTTATCTGAAGTAAATAAAATATCCACAGGCTATGGATTGAAAGTTGAGAAAATGACTGTATTAGAGCCAGAGAAGCTTGGACATATATAGGTACCAGTATCATTTTTCCCACTCTGAAACATCACATCATCTTTTCTAAGTTCCCACAGTGCAACACCATATTCCAACAATTCATTAAAACATCCCTAATAAGTGGATTTTAAGATAAGAATAGCCCAGCCAAGAGGACTCCTCATATAAAACTGCTCCAACTCTTGCTTTTTTTGGGGATTCACCATGAAGTTGGTATAACCAAAGAACAGAATTTGAGCAGCCTTACTCTGCATTTTCTCTACTTTCTAATGTTTCCTATGTGAGTTTTCTTTCTGAAAAGACTCATGGCTTGGCGGGTCCTTGTGTAGGTTGAATGACCTTTTGCTAAGTTGAAATATTGGAAGACAAACATCTAACCATCTGGCTCAGAAAAATGAATAAGCCCTGGTCTCCATTAAAAAGGAGATAAAACATTGTGCCTCACGTGCCTTTTGTTGCTTTTCAAGACATAAAACTCATCCTGAAATTATTGTGTTGAAGACACTAAATATAAGGCCACTTTTCCCCGAATGTATGCACACTGTTTTAGGACTATGGCTGTCATTGGAGATATTAACTGCCTTGTCTCCCCAGATTTTCTTAAGGTTAGGCAAGTACCTTAACACTAGGGAAGTTGAATGAATTTATGTTTTCATTTAAAAAACGTTTGAGTTTTTTGGGGCACCTGGGTGGCTCATTTGGTTAAGAGTCTGACTTCAGCTCAGGTCATGATTTCACAGTTTGTGAGTTCGAGCCCCGCGTCGGGCTCTGTGCTGACAGCTCAGAGCCTGGAGCCTGCTTCAGATTCTGTGTCTCCCTCTCTCTCTGCCCCTTCCCTGCTCATGCTCTGTCTCTGTCTCTGTCTTTGTCTCTGTCTCTCTCTCAAAAAATAAACATTCAAAAAAAAAAACTTTTGAGTTTACTAAAGAAATAAAGAAGCAACAGTTACCACCATGTTCCTCACTGATTTAAAACTGCACTATTAGGAATTTTAAGTTTTGCAATTACTCCATATTTTTCCTTCTTAAAGCAATAGAACAGACAAAAATAAATAAGGTGAATTTGCTACAACATGGAGGGACCTTGAGAACGTTATGCTGAGAGAAATGAGTCAGACAGAGAAAAGACAAAAACTGTATGATATCACTTACATGTGGACTTTTAAAAAAACAACAAGAAACAAACTCATAGATACAGAGAACAGATTGGTGGTTGCCAGAAAGGAGGGGAGTAGAAGAGTGGGTGAAATGGGTGAAGGGAATCAAAAGGTATAGACCTCTAGTTATAAAAAAGTCCTGGGATATAATGTACTGGGTGGTGACTACAGTTAATTATATCGTATTACATATTTGGAAGTTGCCAAGAGAATAGATCTTAGAAGTTCTCATCGCAAGAAAAAAAATTCTGTAACTGTGTATGGTGATGGTTGTTATCAAGACTTTTCATGGGAACCATTTCACAACATACACAAATGTTGAATTGCTATGTTTTACACC
The DNA here is from genome assembly GCF_016509475.1 of Prionailurus bengalensis. Taxonomy (NCBI): domain Eukaryota; kingdom Metazoa; phylum Chordata; class Mammalia; order Carnivora; family Felidae; genus Prionailurus; species Prionailurus bengalensis. The sequence goes on along the minus strand of NC_057354.1, from coordinate 34,356,141 downwards.
TGCAAGTAATATGATGGTGTATGTTAATTACACCTTAATAAAAAAAAAAGAATAAGTAAGGTAAGTCTGTAACTCATGCTTCAGAGTGGAGGAATGACTTGATGTGAGCCTCCAAATCCTCCCTCACTCTTACAGGCAGTGATGTGTTGGTAAATGTTAACAAGCGACCATGAGAAAAAAAAGAAAGAATAGCCCTGATTAGTCATGTTTGCCAATTTCAGTGGTGTACCTACTCCCATGGTCAAATTCAAGCTACCAACATGATATCACTGAGCACAGATTTGGGCAGAGATATGAGGCAGTACATCATTCATTATACAGCATTTCTGCCATTCAGATATGATCATTGTAAATGACCTCGAGAACACAGATAATAATAAAAATAACCAGGAAGTGATGGGTTTTAGTAATACTACCTCTTTTTTTTTCTAATGAAGTGCAATTACTTTTCAGTGTATGTAATTTAACAGTTGTGTTTAACCACTGGCGTGAGCTAGTAAAAGTCAACTCTAAAATACCAACTACAGGGAAGGCTTTTGGTTATTTTACTGTCCAGGTTTCAAATGGCTTTGATTTTGGTGAAAGCAATGAGCTTCTGGGAAAGTGGAAGTAGATGGATTGCAAAAATGGCCAAAATTCTCCACCCTTCCTGTATCTATACCATTTTGTAATAGGACTTTGCAACTCCTTCTACCAGGAGATAGTCTGTTTCCCCGGTCTTGAATCTCAGCTGACCATGAGATTCGCTGTAGGCTAAAGAAAGTGGCATAACTGATGAGATGCCTGTTCAGAATCTAGACCTCCGGAGGCCCTGTGTGCTTACAGTCCCTCTGCCTTTACTCTTCTGCTTTCACCTTGAGAATACTCCCAGTCTCCCGTTCTTACACCCTAGGCTCCAGCATGAGAACACGCCCAGGCTAGACTGACTTGGAGGGAATGGTATGCAAGACATACAGAGAAAGGGTAGGTTAGACCAGATCAGCCTACAGCCAAGTGAGTCCAAAACACGTTAGAGAAGGAACTCAAAATCAGCAGGGCGAGTTTGCCAACCCACAGCTGACCACAGACATGTAAGAAAAGCCCGCCTAAACAGAAGAACCACAGAACTGATCTGCAGATTCATCAGCAGTAATGAATATATCCTGTTTTATGACCCTGTGTTTTGGGAGGTTTGGCAGATCTTGAGGATAAAACTGATTTCTGCCTTCCTGTATTGAGACCAGAGCAAAAAAGAATCAGCATTTTAGTATTGCTGAAAGTGAGTAAAGGGCTCCTGAAAGTATCAGAGGAAATTGTGCTGGCAGGTAAAAATTAAGGGTTGAAAGAGAGAATACTGCTGTTTTTGCTCATCTGGACACATGTGTCTTTCAAGAACTGTAGTCTATATATGGATTAGATCCCAAGCTCTAGTTATAGTCAGCAAGAATTCTATTTTGAATGCTAGAATCATATTTCTAAAATATATTTACTATGTTTTATGGATTCAATACCTGTGAATATATCTTGAGAAGAAATAAGATTTGCTTCAAAAAAAAATACCACTGGCAAATACTAATATTTCTGCACAATTAAAGGGATCTTTGCGTTTTTAAATTTAGAACCTTCAAATCACAGAACGGTACCCCAGCCACCCCATCAGGCTGCCAACTGAAGTATGAATTACTGTCTCACAATGTATCATTTTCCTCAGTAACAGTAAAAATGATATAACAGTCGGTTAAGTTGATTTCAGCTCAGGTCATAATCTCACAGCTCATGGGTTCAAGCCCCTTACTGGGTTCTGCACTGACAGCCAGAGCCTGCTTGGGATTCTCTCTCTCCCTCTCTCTCTACCCTTTCCCCCAGCTCTCTCTTTAAAAATAAATAAATATTTTAAAAATTTAAATGATATAATAGCCAGGGAAATATTTCATCCATACTTTTTTAATGCAATAAATATTTTAAATAGTATAACTAATATGATCTTATTCATGGAATATAGATTTTCTTACCCTGAGGAGTATTCAAAAGGACACTTAGTTTCCTAACTAAGTGATAAGGCATTTAAATTTATCCCAAGGAAGAAGATTCAATGGCCTAAGCTTTAAAATAAAGAGTGTGATGGGGAAGAAATTCACATATCTAAAGACAAAATCCTGGAATATTCAAGGTCCCTTCCATGATTGAGTCTTTGTGGATTCTTATTCACAGTCTTGCTAGGGCATCTTTCTAGAGAAACACAAAGTGAGTTTCTAGCCAGGAACAAAAGTCAGAAGGCTTTATCACCAAGAGAAACAGGTGCTGTGAGGAAGGTTTAGAGTCATGTAATAAACCTAAGATAGAATGGCAATTTATGTTATAGAACTTTAGAGTTTCCCAAAGAGCTTGATATCCTGTTTCTCAGAGGAGTAAGGGGAAAAGAAAGAAGAAAAGGGAATACAAAATAAGCTTGAGAATTGTCCTTTTTATCCTCTATGCTAGGTACTTATTAATTCTTAAATGTTTTAAAATGTTTGTTTGTTTGTTTGTTTGTTCGTTTTGAGAGAGAGAGAGAGAGAGAGAGAGAGAGAGAGAGCAAGCATGGGAGCAGGGGAGGGGCAGAGGGAGGAGGGGCATAGGGATTGAGAGAGAATCCTAGGCAGGTTCCACAAGGTCAGCATGAAGTCTGACTCTGGGCTCCATCTTAGGACTGTGAGATCATGACATGAGCCAAAATCAAGAGTTGGACGCTTAACCAAGTGAGCCACCCAGGCACCCTTTAATTTTTTTTTTTTTTAATTTTTAAATCATCACCAGGAGATGTGCTTTATATGGAGAAGTGCAAACCATTTGACATACCAGGCAAAATTGAGATTGGTTAAAACCAGTCTGAGGACAGAAGAAACCTAGGAATTTTGTGATCCAAATCTTAATTGTGCACAATAGGAAATTGAGGACAACCAGCTTTGCACTCACAGATAGGCAGCTATTTGACCAAAACCCTGAAACAAAAACTTAGGTCAGTTAACTCTTAGCATGGGGTATTCTTTCCAAAATATCACAAAACTCACTGCTTTTAATGAAGGCCCACTGGCAGTATTCCTTAAATTAAACTTGCCTACAAAGAAAAGATTTTATTCTTGCTACAAAATTAATGTCACATTTTTCACTTATTAAACATACATAAAAAGCAGACAATTTCTGTCCATACTTAAACACTTAGAGCCCCCTACCCCTCCAAAATGCCTGACTTGTAACTCAAAGTCTAGAATAGATTTTGAACAATCAAGGAAATTAAAGACAGCCCCACTATGCTCAACTATTGAGAAAGAAATGGTCCTAAATTCTGATAGAATGGACACTCAAATTTCAAATTAAAACGTGTATAAATGAGTTACTAGTATCCCCTTCCCACGTAAGTGCAGTCTCCGAATAATATTGAACATCCATGGGCAAGATGATTCTAGGTGCTAAATAAAATCAATCTTTAAAAATAAGTCTAGATTGGTTCCTGGCACCTGGAACAGTGACCTGAGCCAAGCACTTCCTGTCTCATTTCTGAACATCTATCTAGATTCTGTTTACCTGCTACCTTTGTATGAAGCCAGGCACATACCTGCTATCCCAGCTCCTAGCCGCTGGGGTAAAATTAAAATCTTTTTATCCCCAGTCATTTCCTTTGCATCCCACTTGTATCATTTATCATATTTGACTGTGAATTATAGACATCTGCATAATTTCTGTGCTTTCTTATATCAAGTATAAGAACTATGAGAGCAAGGACTTGTTTTATTTATTTTTACATCATTTGGGACAAAACACAGGGATTTTCTCATGGGAGATGTTCAATATTTTTGTGGAATTAAATAGTTCTAATTCACAAAGAGTTCAGAATCGAAAAAAATGACATCATATAAAACACGAATTAATTTTTGTCCAACCACAAAGGGATGAGAATTTTACCAAATTATCAAAATACATAAACTTAAGGTCAAAGAGAAAAAGGTATAAAATTTAGAGGCAAAGGGACAATATTATCATTTGTTATGCAGGGCATGGTTGAATACTTGGTAGGATGAAGAAAATCAACTGAAAAATGTTACAAAGAGATTCAGTGAAGTTCTAAATATACAATAAGAAATCAAAAATTAGTTTTCCTTTATTAAATACAGGCACTCAGAAATCTTCACCTAGGACTGCATCAAACTGATGGAATATCCAGGTAAACTTAACTTTAAGTGTGTAAGATCTATATGATGAAAATTTTGAAACATCAAGAGGGTATATAAAAGACATTTTGGATACATATATCTTTACGTAAGACATACTCTCTATTAAGCATGGAAATACTTTGTATAAGAAACATATAAACTGTCACTATGTTAAGCTAGACATTTAGAGTAATATCAATGAAAATCAACAGAATGTTTAGAAAAATAATATAAATATATTATAATAGAAATTGATTCTCAAATTCATATGAAAGGATAAATAAATGAAAAGAAAAACTAATGAAGTAAGACTATCTCTACCAAATAATTTATATTATAAAGCTATTATAACTAGTCTAAAATATATAGAAAGGTTAAAGATATGAAGGGAAAGAATGGAAATATAGAGGAAATTTCAGTATATAATTAAGATTACACTTCAAATCAGTGACGAAAAAAATGGATTATGCCATAATTTACGTTGGACAGCTGGGCCACCATCTAGAGTCAAATAAAATTAACACTGTGGTAGACATTACCAGTGCAGTAATATTTGGTTCCACTTTCTTTCCTGAGCATATTGAAGACTATATTTTCCAGCCCCCCATTGCAACTGGACTGGGCCATATGACTAGATTTGGCCAATGAAATGTGAACAGAAGAAATAATGTATCGCTTCCAGGCTGATGCATTGAAAAAAATCCCTGTTGGTTCAACAGGTGTTCCTGTCTTCTCCTGCCACAGCGAATGAAAAGGTCTTTATTGGGATGGCAGAGCCCACGTTAGAAATAGCCTATATTGCTGAGGGTAGCTTGGAACTTTTTCAAACCTTCAGCTGACTGAACAAGAAAAAAGCTTTTGGTGTGTTATTCCACTGACATTGAGAGTTTGGGTCATCATGGACTGCCTTAGTCTATCCTAATAAAGATCCCTTTGTTACTGTCATAAAATAAGATCCAGATGGCTCAAAGATACAATCATAAAAATTAAAACATAAAACAACTGGAAGAAATCACAAAATTATCTTTATTATTTTAGAATGGATAGGTCTTCTAAGCAGCACTCCAAATTAAAAACTCATAATGAAAAGAATTAATAAATTTGGCTACCCAAAAAACTCTGAAAAGCAAAAATTCCACAAAGTAAAATAAAACTGAAAAGCTGTAGATAATACATGACGAACAGGTGTTAATATATCAAAGGAAGCTAAAAGAAAAAGTACAACAATCCATTGGAAAATGGGCAAAGGATATGGTTGGAAAGACAAATATATTGCACAGGAGAAAAGGTTCCTCTCTACTCATAACTAAAGAAATACAAATTTAAATAATAAAGAGGTAACTTTTTCATCTATCACATTTATGAAATTCAAAAAATGGTTAATGAAACATGGTGTTGGTAAGAATGTGAACAAATAGGTGATTCTGAATGTTACTACTGAAAGTGTAAATTGATACAACCTCTTTGCAGAGCAATTTGGTAATATATTTCATAATTTAAAATGGACATGCATTTGGATAAAGGAATTTCAGACATAGGAAATTCAACTATACTCATATTATGCCCAAAGATATATGTAGTAAATATACTGAAACATTCTTTAGAGCAGCAAATCTGGAAACAACAAAACACCTGTTAAGAGGCAGCTCAATAAATAAATTTTGGTGTATTGATAAAATCAAATAGTCTACACTCTCCAAAAAAAGAATGAAGTAGATATATGGGTGCTAATATAGTGCAATTTGAGGCATATTGCTGATTATATACTACTTGATAGTATGCCATCATTGGTGTAGAATCAAAAAAAATTTAATGGGCTGGTATATGCATAGGTTTTTTGGGAAATAAAAATAGGAATATGGAATAGGAATAAGAATAGGGCTATGACTTACTGCGTCTGGAAATGAAACAGAAAAAAAATGAGGGTGGGAGAGTATACTTTTTAATGATAACCTTTAACACGGTGAGAATTTATTTTTTAGTAGATGCATGAATTACTTTTTTTTCAAAAAATAAAACACTTTAAATATGTTAAGCCAGCTTAATTCCACTGCTATCCAAATGGCTAATATCATTTGTATTTTTCACATCCCTGAGGTCATAAAATGGCAAAAATGGTTATGTTTCTCGTAATCACTGTCAAGGAAATTTCTGTCTCAAAGAGGAGTATAGACAGGTCGCAGACAGTTGCTACTCCTGGAATTCATTTAAAAGAAAACTTACTCAACTTGGAACCTCACTCTAACAGTTAGGAAGTGAAACTGGCAGCTCTCACCCTCCTTAGATAAAAATCCAATCATGCAATGTGACATTCTCACCCACGTAATGCAGCTAAGGTACTTCCCTGCCACCACAGGCAGCTGAGAATGTAAGACAACTTCTGACATTATGCAAGATTTCCCTCCCATAAAATTGATAGACTTAAAAAGCACAGGGCAGATGCAGCATTAATGTGCTCCCACGTGTTTTATGGCTATTTAAAGGGCCTGTTAACATGAATAATGCACCAGAGTTATTTTTACATTAAATGTGCTCAGAAATTATAGAATGAACACTTGATGGCATAGATTTCTAAGAATAAAATTTATAAGATAGACTAGCCACAAGTGTTCTTTTCTTATTTATTTATTTATTCATGTATTCATTTATTTATTATTTATTTTATTGAGAGGGAGAGAGCAGGCACGGGGGTGGGGGGCAGAGGAAGAAGAAGAGAGAGAATCTCAAACAGGCTCCATGCCCAGACAAAGCCCAACGGGGAGCTTGATCTCTAGACCCCGGATTCATGACCTGAGCCAAACCAAGTTTCAGATGCTTAACTGACTGAGCCATCCAGGTGCCTGCCCCTCTTTTCTTAAAATTTTTATTTCCTGACACTTGTGATTAAACTTATTAGAAAATTTCAGTTGCTTGACTGATAATAATTTTGTTTTCTATTTTCTAATAGTTTTTTTTAAATGAAATTTAAAAAATGAGATTTTTAAATTAGAAAATGGAATATATATATATGAAACAAAAAAAAAAGTTGCCTTAGAAAAAAATAATTTTTTCCATGGGGGGTGGCTGTTAAGAGAAAAGGAAGGAATAGTACTGAAAACAAAATTTGGTAGATCTAATGGGCTCATAAAAACTTAATTCTATTTGTTTTTTGTTTTGTTTTGTTTTGTTTTATTGGTTATTCTGGAGTAGAAATCCAAAGTGTTCTGATATACATGAATAAGCCAGCCTGAACAATAAAATAGAGTACATGGCTAGAAACAGACCTAGGTACATAGGGAAAGACTGTATATGAAAAAGGTGGTGTCTTAACTCTCTAGGACAATAGCTGGACTTTTAAATAAATTGTGCAAAAGATGAACCTTTTATATAAATGGTGTTGGCACAACTGGATAGCACACTGAAAATGGGTTCAGTTGGATTTTTAAATTAATGAAATTAGAACACCTAGGTACAAGATTAGGACAAAAGACAGACTTCAAAAAAATAGTGTTGAAACAAAAGGATATCAAGTAAGAAAAAGATAAAATGAGACGCATACCTCATAATATACAACATAAGAAATCCCAGAAGATCATAAAACCATACTTGAGAAAAACTGTGGGTGAATTTCTTTATAAACTAGATATAGAAAAAGAACTTTCTGTGACTCCACGTACAAAGGCAATAAAAGAACATTTTAATACATTGACCGCATAAAAATACAAACAAAAGCTTCTATGGCAAAGAACACTGTAAGGAAATTCAAAAGGCAAAAGCCAACCTGGAGAACATTTTCTGTGATAAAGAACTAATTCTCCTAAAAAGCTCCAAAAAAGATCAAATACCAGATAGAAAAGTGTGCAAGATACTCGGGCAGAAATTCATAGAAAAAAAACTATAAATATATATACATATTTTCTCTTAAACTGTGAAAGGATGCTTAATTTCATGCATAGTAAGAGTAAAGCCATAGCATTTCTTACCAAGCTGACAAAAATAAAAAAGTTGACAATCCATTATGTGGTAAGGCTGGGGGTGAGGGCACCAAGATCATCTTATATATTGCAAGGAGGATAGAAAATGATCAAAACAAGGCAAAACAGAGTAAAGCACCTATGAAAGAGAAATTAGCAATCAACCCTAAATTAGAAGTTAGGAATTTACCCTAAAACTGGACCTCTGCACAGTAGGGCAAAGCATGCATAAAGTTTGGTTTTGGTTGTTTTTTAAATTCAGCCTCACACAACACAGCACAATATTGGAAACCACCTAAATGTTTGTGCACGAGAGACTGACTGAACAAAGTACAGGATCCCATGCAGGGGAATAATGGGCAGCTATATAATGAAAAAGATCCCCACGCCAGTATGGAGTGGTTTTGAGGTTTTACTAAATGAGAAAAGGCAAGCTATAAAAGCATACAGAAGGAATGCTACATTTTGTGTAAGAGAGATAGAAATGTTTTATATATATTTTGAAAAAGTGGCATCTCCGATTACTGGGAAAAAATGACATGAGGGGACTAGATAGCTGTGTGTGTGAGTGAGTGTGTGTGTGTGCGCGCGCACATGCGTCCTCATTTTTGCGAACAGAAACACAGGAAGAAAGTAACTATACGGTGGGTAGGAATCAGCGAAAGGGATATGGATGGGAGTAAGCCTTTTATGAGTATTCGTATATACTGTATGTATTAACACTGGGTTTTGAACCACGTAAATAAATATTTTACTTTTTCAAAATGTAAACTTAAGAAAAACAATGAGGAACAGTAATCTCCAAAATTGAATATAACTATAAAAAAAGAAATCATCTCATTATGCAGCAAATTAGTATAGCTCTACAGAAAATAATAAATTTTAATAAATGTGGAACCTATATTGTGAATGAAAAATGTTCTAAGAAATAAAGAGAACTGCAAAGAAATGTTGAATTTTCACTACTAGATTTGTTATTAGTGACACTAGTATTTTTATTTTGGAATTATTTTGTGTGGGCTGTAACAAAGAAGTACTTGTATTAATGCAGTAAGGAAATACAACTGCTACCATGAGAATAAAGAAATACCTACATGGGGGCACCTGAGTGGCTTAGTAGGTTAACCGTTCGACTTTGGCTCAGGTCATGATCTCATGGCTGGTGAGTTCAAGCCCTGCACTGGGCTCACTGCTGTCAGCACGGAGCCTGCTTTGGATCCTCCATCCCCCTCTCTCTGCCCCTCCCCTGCCTGCTCGCTCTCTCTCTCTCTCTCTCTCTCTCTCTGTCTCTCAAAAATGAATAAACATTTTTTGAGAAAAAATTTAAAAAATACCTATGTGAAAGAAGAGAAAATGAGGAAGAATCCTGTAATAATGGATTAAATCAAATGTATTTAGACAGGTAATCCCAATGCCAGGACTATTAATTTAAGGAAACAACAACAAAGAGGAAAAATAATAAATGAAGGCAGGTATTTGCTTCAGGGTTACTTACAATAGCAAAACTAAAATGAGAATTGTGTCACTATTCCATAGTAAATAGATGGTAAATAGTTAATATGATTTCAAATTAATGATTATTATTCCGGCATAAACTGATAAATATGAAATATATTTAACATCATGGCTGTGATTAAGATATGTGAAATAAAAGAACTTTAAATATGTCATGTGTGTAAATGCATAGATGTACAGTTTGATCTCTTGGAAGATAAAAGCATGACTGGGATTTTCCTTTGTGTATCTGGAATTATTCAAGCTCTAAGGCAATTTATTTAGTCTCCAATTCTTTCAAAAAACATTTTGGTAGTAGCTTCAAATGCTGCCAACATTAATGACAGAACACCCTTCCATTACTCTCTCCACCTTGTTCTTAACTGTTCTTTGTGCAAGCTCCCATTTTGGGTGACAGAGCCTTTATTGAGGCAATAATTCAAGACTGGCCCCCAAAATAATTGGTTTTCTCTTGTCAGTCATACAGCCAAAAGGATTTATTTAGAGCCAAAGATGCATAATTCTAGTGTTCCAATGTAGTGCTAGAATTAATAGTGTGTGAAATTTTTGCCACATGAAACTAATACCAACTAATGCTATTAAAGCAGTATGTGTTGTCAAGATTAAAAGAAATATTTTGAATGGACTTAGATTCACCACAGTCTGAATTTCTGCCCTTGAATTCACAAAGCCACACCTTATTAATTGTGGCGAAGAGGACATCAACACACTCAGATGACACTCCTGAACTTCCTTACTTTCCTCTGTCTCTGCAACTATACGATTTTAGATACATGATTTATTGTCTAACATCTTATTGCCAGAGAAACTAGCTCCAGCTTACAAAGGCATGATTCAGCTCCATATATTAATTCTCTTTTACAACTTCATGGTTTCTCAATTCATCTTGCATTGAGCATGAATGTTGGCAAATGAAAAGCAGGACATTTAAGGACATGATTAAAAGAAGGTTGATGAATTTCTAGTTACTTGGAGCATTTCTAAGAATTTACTTAAAGAATTTAGAACAATGTAACACAGTTAAGTATCAGGGTAAATATTGACAGAGCAGAGAATCTATCTCTTATGACTTTTTGTAATTTACACACTAGAATAATAATTTACTTTGGGTTTTTTTTTCTGTAAGAATGGAAAAAAAAATAAGGGCTCTAGTCAAACTTCTACAGTATTTCAAATGCTCTACAGTATCCTTGAAGTAAATTATTTGACTTAAGATTTATCAACTGGAACCATGAAATTTTGAGCAGCTAGCCATAAAATTAAATATCGAGCCTACTTGCTCTTACTTACACACTTTATTCAGCATAGGTTCGAAAGGTTATATCAACTACTACCTCATATAAAATACCTACTTTTTATTTTAAACATTCTAAGATCTATTCTTTTTCAATATTATGCACTAATTTATTTGAAGCATTATTGACTTTAAAACCATGTAAACAAAAATTTTATTTGCATTATTCATCTATTCCACATTCCTAGGTATACGTGTGGGACAGAACTAATATAAGATCTGAAATTAATTTTATTTAGATTTTCATCCATCTGGTATTCACATACGTAAGTAAATATATGGAGACGATGCCTTTTAATAATCTTTAATCTTCAAACAAAATTGCACAAATGGAAAATGATTACTATAGACTTACATTTTCAAACTCCCCTAAAATAAAATAAATCTCTCTCACTAACCTCTATTTTTGACAGTAGAGATTTGCCTATGGCAAAAATAATCAAGTGAATAGTTAATTTCCCAGATCATCTGTATGTGTCCCAACACATAAAACTTCTTGCTTAAGGGTGCCAGGGTGGCTGAGTTGGTTAAGCGTCTGACTTCGGCTCAGGTCATGATCTCATGGTTTACAACTTCAGCCCAGTGTAGGGCTCTGTGCTTACAGCTTAGGGCCTGAAGCCTGCTTTGAATTCTGTGTCCCTCTCTCTTTGCCCCTCTCCCACTTGTGTTCTCTCTCTCTCTCTCTCTCTAAAATAAATAAAACTTTAAAAAAAGCCTTTTTAAAGTCTTATTAAATTCACACTAAGGTATTCTAACAATGAAAGTAACTGTAATTCATACACAGATACCAAATGACTTGTTTATTTAACTTCAAATAAAGACAGTGAAATTTAATTTTTAATTAACACTCATAAAAAGAAAAATTATGTTTGGCAAGTAATTTTTAATCAGGTATTACAAATCCCAGTAAGGAAATGCTTAATGTAAAATTTAAACATTACCTTAGTATTTTAATAATACGAATAATGAACAAAGCTCTTTTTTAAAAAATGCTGTTCAAGATATCATGAAAAATGAAAACTTGGCCAGAGAGTGAGAAGCATAGGTAAGACAGATGGCAAATGTAAATATCTAAGAGAAAAAAAATGACACTACGGCTGATGCAGCAATTTGTCTAATTTGTCAAATAATGACACTGATCGCAAGTCTATTAAAGGTATGAACTCGTGACTTCAAGTTTCAGAGAAAACAAGCTACCATGCACAGAGGCAGGACTATGAAACGTATCATAGCCGATCATCCTTACAAAAACTCTCTGAAATAGCATTATGAACTTCATTTTATGGATGAGAAAATCTAGATATGAAGAAATGAAGCAATCAACTGTGGCTACAAAGATAACATTGGTGGAGCCTCTTAACCACTGCTGTCCCCTCCACATGAGGGGACAGAGTTCAAGTCTCACTTTCAAGACATAAAGTCAACTCCTGGAAACACTTTTCTATAGGGAATCAGGAAGAAGCTACAGCTTTTGAAAACTGTTGCTCCCAGAGTAACTTCCAACCACTTTAAATGTAACATCAACTCAAGCTTTATCTCAATTTAAGATTCTTCCAATAAAACCATGTGGCATCAATTTTACACTAGTGAGAACTTGGAAAGCCATTGGAAACTGGTCCCTAGAAAGAATTCAGTGGACCTGGAATTAACCTGTAGTGGTCTTAACCTGAAATCGGTAATACCTGGATACAAATTAAAATGTCAAGAAATATCTGAATGATGAAGTACCAAAAGGCACAGAGAAAATGTCTTGGTGAGTGAAGCTGAAAGGTGAATTCTGACCTGTTAGACCCAGTGATCCTGTTCACAGTTAAACACCAACAAATATTCTGCTTAGTTCGGTTAATCCATGTCCTAGAAATCTCTACACACATTAATTTCGGCAGTCTTAGAAAATTTCTTTCTACCATTAACAAAGATCTGTGAAGAAGCAAATTTTACTACATGATTTTGACTTTTAATTGGCACTTTTTAAATAAGATCAATACTATTTCTCTGGGTACTTGAAATTTCACATTTTAGACAGCTACAGATGTTGTGTTCACATTCAGAAAAGAGGAAAAAAACCAAAAAACTATGCTGCAAGTCTTCTTTCCTCCCCAAACATACCTACTTTGTGTCAGGTATCATACCCAAAGTGTGCAATGCAGGATTTCATGTTTTTATGGTAAACAGAATAAACGTAAGAATTTTCAGCCATTTCCCATTCAAAGATGATGAAAATGAATTTCTCAGAATAAACAAGCACATACTCTTAAGTTCCTTCCACTCTACCAAGCTGCCTCACAAATGAATACCACTCTATCACACTTTATGGCTGGCAAAGCCATTTCAGGTATGTATATTATTTGACTGCCACAATAACTCCACGATAGACATAAATATTACCGTCCCTCCCCAGACTTTTTCTCCTGTTCACATCACACGTCAAATTGCCTTCCAGTTTTTTCCCCTGTTGAACCAGGTGTCAAACTGCATGCCAAATTACTGTAGGACACACTCTTTGAAAAGGAAACAATTTAAGTTCTATATATGCTTAATTATCTATCAGACACTACAATAAGTGCTAAGAAGAATAAATTGAAAAGTGAACATAAGGCAGATAGTTAAGTAGCCATGAGTGAGCTCCCAAAGTATACGACACTACGATTTGTGTCTTGTTATGAACCATAATCCACCTCACCAGACAACCCTATCCTTGCAGGAGTTATCACTGCATAGAGAAACTAAGAAAGCTTCCTGGCATCTCTCAGTTAATGTGTGCACTGGGATTTGAATCTGGGTCTCTTTGACCCCAAATTGTGTTCTTCCATTTCAAAATACTGTTTCAGATTTTGCTTCCATGGCTTCATAATGTAGAAAAATATGTCAACATGTTCTCAACTGTAAGTAAATTGCTCTGAAATTATTTTGATGGTTGAGAAAATCGATTTAACCTTTGGAAAAATCTAGACAGTTTTTAGGAAAAAACAAAACAAAACAAAACAGTAAGTCTTTTTTTAATGTTTTTTTTTTAAACGTGTATTCATTTATGAGAGACAGAGAGAGTGTGCGAGTGGGGGAGGAGCAGAGAGAGAGGGAGACACAGAATCTGAAACAGGCCCCAGGCTCTGAGCTGTCAACACAGAGCCTGATGCGGGGCTCAAACCCACAGACTGAGAGATCATGACCTGAGCTGAAGTCGGCCACTTAACTGACTGAGCCACCCAGGTGCCCCCCAAAAAACAGTAAGTCTTAATGCAAATAGATTGCTGATGGCCCTCTGTGGGCAGGTGTTTGGCTGCAATGATAAATGTGCTTCAATTTTGTATTTGTACAGTTAACATATAAAAATAGATTTCCATTGGTAGGTATAAACACCAGAGCTACAAAGGTGTAAATCTGTCATTCTGAAGCAATCCAGAGTAGTGCACGGAATTCCACCGTAAATAGGTAAATTATCCAACTCTATCTTGGTTTTGCTACTATAACACATCATATGAACATCAGTGATAGATGTATTTTATTCACTTACTAAAACTCATCCATAATGATAGGTAAAATGTATTCATCATATACAACAGATGCGAAGGCTGTGGTATTTTAGATGCATTTTATCATTGAGTCTTGCGGCAAGCAGGTAAGGAAAACATGGAGATTTTTTCCATAATTCAGATGGGCAAACTAAGTCTCAGAGGTGTTGAATAACTTGCTGAGTTCGATAGCTGGTTATTGGCTTTGAGTCTTGGCCATCTGACCTAACAGCTTGTGCACTTAATGACTATACTTTATTAAACACTTACAATGCACAAGGATACATGTTGGGTGCTCTGGCATACAAAAAAATGAGTACGAATGTGTGGGTAATAAGAAAAAAACATTCTGAAATAAAGGTACTTCTAAAAAGCAATAATGCCTATTTCTGCAATGATTCCTACTCCCCATTTTATTCACTTTGACAATCATACTGATTATAAAGAACAAATGTATTTATATTAGATCAATTTTTAAATAATCTTGCAGTAGTATTCCCAATACAGAAGTAAATCATGAACTTGGCTTTGTAATGTAATAAGGAAATGCTGTCATAGGCTGAATTGTGTCCCCACAAAATTCATGTGTTGAAGTCCTAATCTCTGGCAATTCAGAATGTGACTCTATTCTGGGATAAGCTCTTTAAAGAGGTAATTAAGTTAAAATGAAGCCTTCAGGATGGGACCTACTATGATAGGATGGGTGTCCTTACAACAAGAGGAGATTAGGACATTGATTGGTTCAGAGAGAAGACCATGTGAGGACAAAGAAGGAAGACAGCCATCCAGAAGCCAAGGTGACAGACTTCAGAAGAAAACAACCTTGCTGATACCTAGATCCGTTCCAACCTCCAGAACTATGAGGAAATACATTTCTGTTATTTAAACCACCTAGTCTGTGGTACTTTGTCAGAGGAGATTAATACAAACACCTTGACATACTTTATGTTAATTAAAGCCAATCAAGTTTAAGGGAAAGTATACTAAAAACTAGTCTTTTTGACAAACAAATACTCTAGGAAAATTCTCAATACCTTACCACATAAAATCCCTATTTAAAAAAAAGAGAGACCATCCATTTAACCTGGTGCTCTTTTTCCTTAGAGTAATTGTTTTCAAACTTTGCCAAACACAGGAAACTCTGGGAAATTTTAAAGAAAAATTATTAAAGAAAAATATTGGTGCTTGAGCCCCACACCAGACATTTTGATTCAACTGATCCAGGGTGTGGCCTGGACATGGAGATTTTAAAAGCTCCCCAAGTACTTCTCATATCTCTGCGTTAGAACTCAAGATTAAAAACCCTTCAGAGGGCAGTTCACCATGCAGAATTAATTTAAGAAATAAATATCAGATATTTCCACAAGATGGCGTATTATTGCATTTGAAAGAAATAAAATTGAGAAACATTTTCAAAATGCAACTCTATACCATTACATGTAGAACAAATTGGGTTTAGATTGAAATTATACCAGATAGGAGCAATGATAAAATGAGTCACAGCCTTCTGAAAAGACGTGAGGTTTAAGTAACATACTACTAACCTTGTCTTCAACAAGGGGTCCACCCTAGGGGCGCCTGGGTGGCGCAGTCGGTTAAGCGTCCGACTTCAGCCAGGTCACGATCTTGCGGTCCGTGAGCTCGAGCCCCGCGTCGGGCTCTGGGCTAATGGCTCAGAGCCTGGAGCCTGTTTCCGATTCTGTGTCTCCCTCTCTCTCTGCCCCTCCCCCGTTCATGCTCTGTCTCTCTCTGTCCCCCAAAAAAATAAATAAACAGTGGAAAAAAAAATTAAAAAAAAACAAAAACAAAAATAAGGGGTCCACCCTGACCAATGAGAACGTCCATGGCTGCCATGACCTTAGCCTGCTCTTCCCCCTTGGCAGAACTGTGGTCCCCTGTTCACTCTCCACAACCCGTCAGGGAGCTTTCGAACTCTTTGACAGTGGGGTGCTAAAGACACACACTTGCTATTATATAAAACATAGAATCTTTATTCAGCCACACACATGTTCAGTTAGTATTTTACAGATGAATATACATATATACTGAGTTATGTAGCCATTGCTCAAATGTTCAAATCTAACTTAACTCTTGATAAGAGACACACTCTTCTCAAATTTGGGAATTTACACCAACATCCCAGAAAAGACTTAGCCTGTCTGTGATTGTTTGAAAATAAATGTAAAAAGCTTTTAACCATTAGAAAAGATATTCTATACTTTAATGGTAGCTTTTAAAACCTTCTCTTGTTCACTAGTGAATGAACATAAGGGTGAGAGGAACATGGAAAAGGCAGAAGAGTTTTAAATGCAAATATGTATCTACCGAAGGAACCATTCCTTACCCCCCTCGGCATCCTGATATTTCTGCTACCAAATCTCTGACTAGTTATATAAAGGTTTTTGTTTCCAAGGAAACCAAACCACTGACATCTATGGAATTTAATGAACATGAAAAAGGAACCATGCCATATAATTTACATCTGGAGATAAATGTGACTGGCTGTCAAAACCATTACACATACACAGATAATTCTGTGAAGTTTTAAGCTCTATTTTTGTCCATTTAGTAAAGATGTAAATAAATACTTTTATGGAAGCAGGATGACAACAAACAAACAAAAATTCTTGCATCATGTCAGGTAAGTTGAGAAATAGTTAGAACCAAGAATATACGGGCTGAAGGTAGAGCTCCTTAGCGATTGAGAGAAAAAGAGAGAAACATTTATTTTATTCTACAAAAGGTTTTCTTCTTCCCTCAACTTCAAATATCTGTAACAAATTTTATGACCGTGGCTTCACACAATGGTGGAATCTGTACAAAGTTAGGGAAATAGCTTATAATCAGCAAAGGGGGACAATAAATAAAGCACTCATTTCAACTCCCGGCCTCATAGATGATTCATTGAAACCACTGTTGTAGAACATCCAAATAACAGCTCATTATGAGATTTATATATTGGCATCCGGATCCTATGATGAGCTATTTGGGATTCGACAACCCTTAAATAAATAGCCTATTTTGGATATTAGCAGGGAAGGCTGATAATATGTGGGAAAAAATAAAGCGTATATAAAATGGTAACTTCAATAAAATTAAAAGTGTACAAAAGTGAGAAGAAAAAGCTAGAAGGAAATTCCACCATTTTATCTAAATGACTACTCCCTCCTTCTTGAAATCCTTTTTTAGATGTCCAGAAAATACTCTCTTCTGATTCTTGTCCTCACTGGTTGTTCCTTCTGTCTTTTCCTTTTTTCCTTTTTTTTTTTTTAGATTGTGGTAAAATATGCATGCCATAGTTTACCATTTTAATGATTTTCAAGTGTATAGGTTAGTGACATTAGATAATAGTCATTGTTGCGTTATGCAATCATTAACCACCATTCACCTCCAGAACTTTTTAATGTTGTCATAACAAACTCTGTACCCATTAAGTAATAACTTCCCATTCTCTCATTCTTGCCTCCTCCCAGCCCCTGGAAACTGCCATTCTACTTTCTGGCTGTATGGATTTGCCTACTCTAGTTACCTCATATAAGTGAAATCATACAGTATGTGTCCTTTTGTGTCCGGTTTATTTCATTTAGCATAGTGTCTTTAAGGTGTACCCATGTAGAGCCTGTGTCAGAATTTCATTTCTTTATAGGTTAAATAATAATCCACTGTGGTACATATATATTGTGAATAATGCCACTATAAACACTGGTATACAGATACCTGTTTGAAGCCCCTGTTTTCAGTTCTCTTAGTTATATACCATTCTTGGCCTCTTTCCTGACTCTTTTTCATCCATTTTTTAAAATGTTTTATTTATTTTTGAGAGAGAGAGAGAGAGAAAGAGTACGAGTGAGGGAGGGGCAAAGGGGGGGGGGCACAGAATCCACAAAGCAGGCTCCAGGCTCTGAGCTGTCAGCACAGAGCCTGATGTGGGGCTCGAACTCGTGAACCATGATATCAAGACTGAAGCTGAAGTCGACACTCAACTGACAGTCACACAGGCGTCCCTCTTTTCCATTTTTTAAAAGTTTAAATGCTGGAAGTCCCAGGGCTCAGACATCACCTTGCTTTCTTCTACACCTACATTCCTTAAGAGTCCTCATTTAGCTTTGAGATTTAAATATTCACTTACAACTTTGTGGCCAACCTTTCCCCTGAACAGCAGATCTGTATATCCAAATACGACATCATCAGGTATAAGTGGAACAGACACCTCAAACATTAAATATCCAAAAACAAACAAACAAACAAAGAAGCAAAACTCTGAATTTTTCTATTTAAATGTGTTTCTTTCTTCCTTCCCAGCTTAGGACACAGCAGCTCAGTCCTTCCACTTTTCCAGGTCCAAACACTAAGCATTGTTCTTGAATCCTTTTTTCATACCTCACATCCCACACATTAACAAACCTTGTGGTGCCACCTTCAAATTCAGATTCTGACATTCTTTCTCCCCCTTACCTTTACATCTCGCAGTTAATACAATTATCAGCACCACTCAGGATATTAGCAATAGCCATTTGGTTGGCGTCCCTACTTCTTCCTTTCTCTTCTATGGTCTATGCTCCATGCAGTGGCAAGTGATATTTTGAAAAGCAACATCAGATCTTGTCACTACTCTATTCAGAACTCTCAGATCCCTTCTTCGTTCTCGCAGAAGAAAAAGCCACAGTCATTAGCCTGGTCTACAGGGCCAGAATATTGTGGTCCCTGGCTACCTCTCTGATTTCATCATCCTTTCTCTCTTGCACACCACTGTAGACAACTGGCTTCCTTGCTATTCCTCAAATATACCAAACTATGTTCCCACATCAGCACCTTTACTCTTGCTCTGCCCTCTGCCTGGAATGCTCTTCCTTTTCTTAATTAATATCTCTACTCCTATCACCTCATCTTAAAAAGAGAACATACTCCATGATGACTCAACAAAGCAGCAAGCCTCTCCACCACTCATGGTCAATGAACTCTGTCTTGTTTTATGGGTCCCAGTGGGACTGATCTGTTATCTGCCCCCCACCCCCCAGTGGGATGCTGGAGTCTGCTTGTAGGGCTAGGCACTGTGGTGTATGTTCCTTTCCAAATATGCTTTTAATTACTTTATTTTATCTTATCTTATTTATTTTTTGCATTTAATGATTTTAAAAGCCATCATTTTCATTTGGGGTTTCAGAAACTAAAACTGATCAATTTTTAAAATTTCATTTTACTCTAATCTGCCTTATGTGGTTGTAGTGATACTACTTGCCACGTAGAACTTAATTGTAATCTAGATATTTACCAGGAATCTGTATTCCAATTAACATTACACATCTGAAATAAACTGCCCTTTATTGAATTGGTTAATTGTCAGCAAAGCACATGAAGCAGTTTTCTTTGGACGAAACACAATTTGGAAGTTAAACTATAGAAATATTTTTCAGTGGCATTGCTGCAAGTATTATTGAGAGTGAATGTCAACAACAGAGTTTTCATGTTCAAAGCCTAGGAGAGCCTCCTTAAGTACACAGTCTCTGTGGAGTCCACAGCAATCCTACAATTGCTTTCGAGAAGCCACGTGCAAAGTTCGGCATAAATCTTTCTTTCTTCCTTCCTTCCCTTTTTTTTTTTAACTTTTCAATGTTTATTTATTTTTGAGAGAGAGAAAGAGTGAGAGTTGGAGAGGGTCAGAGAGAGGGAGACACAGAATCTGAAGCAGGCTCCAGGCTCTGAGCTGTCAGCACAGAGCCCGATGCTCAAACCCACGAACCAAGAGATCATGACCTGAGCTGAAGTCTGGCGCTTAACCGACTGAGCCACCCAGGCGCCCCTCTTCCTTCCTTTTATTTTTGTTTGCATTGCACCTTACCTTGGTTAGAATGTGACCTGATATTTTATTAAGTGCACCTGGTTTCCTATGACTAAGGCAAGAAGTTTTAGTTGATACAAACTTGTTCAACATTAATTTTATAATCTACAAGATGGAGTGCCTTGGCTTGATTAACTTCTCATTTTAAAAGTTGGAATCAAGGGTTAACCCAACTTCCACACCTAAAACCCTATGGCCCCCACATGCCCCATTTCATCGATGAGGAAGTAGAGGCACAGAGAGAAGTAGGTTACTGACTGAGCTGGCATCCAAACCCATATCTCCAGTTTTCTGGCTCCATCTACTTTTCAAATACACCTATAGATAAAATACATCCTGAGAATCCTGAGGATAAAGAAACTATCTTTCTCAGCAGCATTTTTAAACCTTTATGACATGGTGTAGAGTAAAAAATGCACTTTTTGTTGATCCAGAACATATATTCACATGCATGAAAGAAGTTTCACCAAACAAACTTATTCTGCACAAAATGCTGATATTTTTCATTCATTCTAGCCAGATCTATTTCATTGTATTAATGCTGTACATGTGCCACTAAACTGATCTGCTGGGTCAGCAACCCAGAGAAACCACAGGGATAAACTTTACTTTTTTAAAAAAGCTCCTTTTGAAATGAACATGCAGAGAATATGTGTACCCAGCACATGCAAGAGGCACATCCGAGAGCACCTTGTCTCTACACGTGCTTTATAAGCCTGGGAGTCAGGGAGAGAGAGAGCAAAGAAGGAAACATAAATACATTTTTTTAGATTTCAAAGGACAAGATGTTTTTTTTTCTTTTACGTTTTTATATGTGGATAAAAATCTTCCAATTTATCTCCAGTGAGAAATTTTGAAACTGATAACTAGGACAAAGGCTGTATACAGAAAAGCTGATCTGGAATTTCATATACTGTGCTGGTAGTCGACATTTAAAATTCATTAACAGGGCAACACATAGACACTTCTCCATTTCTTCTAAATGTTATTTCCAATCACAGCAGGCATAGAAAACAGTTCGTCTTCAGCTAGATTGTGAATTTTTATGTAATGAGATGCTGTGGAAAATAAAAATAATATGCATGCACAGATAAATATTTGAGGGGTGCCTGAGTATTTTGATAAATAATATCTGCTCCACACATGTTCTTCCTTCCTTGATGGTCTGTAAACCCCTGCAGAAAGTCTTCCACTCAATCTGTCTTCATGTTCCATTGACTCCTCATCCTTACTGGGCTTGTCTCACTCCATACCGCTATCCTGACACTTTTTATTCTTATGCCATCAGTCCTACTGCTTTTGTTCCAGCCAACACTATGGTCTCCTCTTATTTAGTTTTCCTCCTCCAGCCATAGGCCTCCTTCTACAAGGTGGTTATACATGGGAAGCTTGTTTCTCTTTTGGTCCCCATACTGAACTGCTGCTAATGTGGGGGACCCGGAAGGTGCCAGTGATGGTGAGTGGAGGATGGCCACCAACGGGATTCTGAGGATGGAAGAGGAATTGCCTCTGGCACCTTGGAAGCCAGACTGGCAAGAGAAATAAGTATCTGTTCCCTGGTGATAGTCCCTGAGCAGCTGAGTGAGACTTCCATTGGAATTTTCAATACATTCCAATCATTTCTAATAAGTTTTCTTTTTAATTATTTATCCAGTTTGAGCTGGGGTTTTCTTTTGCAACTTAAAGACTTTTTTTTTAAGTTTATTTATTTTGAGCGAGAGAGAGAAAGAGAGAGCAAGCAAGTAGGGAAGCAGCAGAGAGAGAGAGGGAGAGAGAATCCCAAGCAGGCCCCATGCTGTCAGCACAGAGCCTGATGTGGGGCTTGCTCCCATGAACTGCCAGGTCATGACCTGAGCTGAAATCAGGAGTCAGATGCTTAACTGACTGAGCCGCCCAGGCTCCCCTTGCAGCTTAAAGACTTCTAAACTGAGAGTCATATCAACTTCTTTCTTGCCTATCAATCCACAAAGCCACTTTCATCCAAGCCCCACAATCCAATCTCTCTTTACAACATAAACTTTTCCACATAAAGTGAAATTAAAACCTGACTTCCTGCAAATATGATTGAAATTTTTTAATAATATTAAATATAAAAATAACAATGATAATACCAACAATAGTGGCTAATATTTAATGAGTGCCTATTAAATAGCAGTGATCTGTTAAGTCAGTGGTGCTCAAATTTTGCTACAAATCTGCTTTTCAAAAGCCCTGATATCCACACTACAACACCAGTTAGAATCTTGTAGCACCAGAATCTTTGGGATTAGGAAACAGACATTACCATTTTTTAAAGCTTTTGAGGTGATTCCACAGGCAGTCAAATTTGAGAACTCCTTTGCTAAAGATTTCCTAAGGAATTATTTAATTTAGCCATTATAGTAATGATACGAAGTGCCCATTCATTATTATCTTAGTTACTATTATTGTTGTTGTTATCATTATCACCATGTAGCCAATGAGGAAGCCTGAGTCTCAGGAAGGTCACACAACAGAACCCAGGTTTTAAAATATTAAAGTAGACTGAAGTTCTTGAACACCAGCAAGGAACAGAGTGGAAAAATGCCAAGGACACAGATAATCCACAGAGAAAGCAATCTTTGGGGGGGGGGGCGGGGACAAAAGAAAACAAAACAGTAAAGGTCAGAGTATTCCAAGTATCCAAGTCTGTCTTTAAGAGAAATATTTTAGGATCTAATAGTGGTTTATCAGCTGAGCATAGCACAGACCCTAGTTCTATTAATTTATCCTCATGCAATAGACACGTATCCAACCGCGTCCATAAATGAAACACTGAACTGATCAGCAGGCTGAATGCTACAATAAAAGAGAGAGAGGGAAGCCAGAAAGAAACTCCAGGTGGCAGAGATGCCAACTCCACCTCTGATGCCTGCAGACAAAGGGGGCTCTACGGGAGTGTAGGCAGCAGTAGTCTTTATCATTAATATTGATCATCAAATTTCAAGTTAGGCCAATGAACTTGCATTTAAAGGCAAACTTTATAACTCCACTATCAATGCAGTTCTTGGAACTAACAGGCTTACCTGAAACATGGCTGGAATGTTTTGGGGGAAAGAAGAAGAAAGAACTTCTTTCCTACACTAAACATTAAACAATTCTGAATCATCAAGGAAGCATTAATAATGATAAGCTTGCTACAAAATTAAAAGACCAAACTACTAAAATTTGATTAATTATGAAGAGAGCAACACAACTAATAGACTATTTGCACATGAAAACACATTTAGAAACCTTCTTGAAAATAATTCAGATTTTTCTGTCTTCATTTTTCACGTTTTCCTATAGATCAGCTTAACTCCTACAGCAGTAAAACCAGTATTTGGGTGTTCGTTCCATGGCAGAATTTGCCAGCAAATATTGCACTGTTATGTATCTGAAGAATGATCCTTCCAGGTGATTTTTTTTCTTTCTGTTTCTCCACAGCAACAGATAATTTTTGATGTCAAAGAAAGTATTTTGACTTTTAAAGAATAAAACAAAAGTTGCAGGCAGATACTCAAATAGAAAATCGCTAGTTTTATATCAATTATGGTAAGAGGTAAGAGTTCCTGAATGGCACCTGTACTTCCCTATTTGACAATATTATCTTTGCTAGAAAGGAAGTATTTAACGTACTAAAATTTGAATACAATAAAGAGTAGTTTCCCACTGTACAGGCAAGTCAATGCAGTTTGTTAGTATACTCAACCAGAATCTAAGTTTAAAAAAATTTGTATATTCTTTATTCAACATTTGTTAAATAATCTTCCAAAAAAAAAAAAAAAGGAAATAAAATCACAAACACTGCTTTGAGTATTTCTTCAGTAAGGTTTTCAAACAAAAACAAATTAACAGGCCACACAACTGATCCCAAACTTCCCCGGGTCTTCACTAGTAACATTTATAGAAGGACTTCACACCCTTTGGCTTTTTGGATGAAGTGATATTACTTATAAAGTATTTGAATTACAGTCTTATTCATCATGTCTAAGAGTTAGTTCATGTATGCATATGAGGCTCCAGGAAGTTTCCAAGTAACTTCAAGAACATTTTAACTATTTAGAATTACCCAGAAACTTTGGCCTCATTATATATTTTCAAGCAACACGAAAATTAGAGGACAGAAAGCAAGACGCCGTGTCCAACTGCCTATATTTTTACTCACTGTTGCCTTCTTTGAACAAAAGTGGAAATGTTTAGGGCATACAGGCTTCTGGAAGGACTGGCTGTTTTATTGTGTTTTACAACATCTACAACAGAGAAACTTTTAACTGGGGCAATTAATTGATACCATGACACGGCCAAATCCTCAAAGCAGCATCTGGCGGGTGCACAACACTCCACTTCTTACCTTGGGAGCTTTGGCATGTTTCCCACATCTGGCATCCTTGACAAGGCTGAGATCTAACAGCTCCGTCTCCTGGAAGGCAAAAATGTGAAATTGTTAAGCATCCCCACAGATCTCCTTTCATTATTTTATATCACTGTCATCTCTTTAAAAAAAATCATGTTATCTTGAGACCTGCCTGAAGATTTCTCTGCAGTTAGGATATTTTTTCTTTCACATTCTTTATCAATCGAATTGGAGTGGAAACAACAAGATAGCTAACCGTTAACTGCTCAATTTAATATATATGCTGAGACATTTTGAAAGTATAATGGGCATGGTCAGGGTCCCCGGTCTATACTATGAGCTGTTCCTAAATCATCATGAACCGTGCCTTCCTGCTCCATGGTCAAAAAATAATCCTGAGAGTCAGTCTGAGTGTGAGGACATGTGAGTGGCATGGGAGATGGGGATAGGGGGTGGTGGAAAGAGATGTTCCCATCAGTTCACCTTGCCAAGGGAAAGAGATGAATCTGCCTCACCTACCTGCCCCCTCTCCAGCCTTTAGCACTCATTTCTTATGCCTCGATCTTTTCATTTATTCATTATATATTACTGAACACCCATAATATGCAAGTTACTCTAGGATACAAGATACATAAAATGTGATAGCTCCTCTGGATGGACTTGCTGTCAAACAAGGGAGTAAAGAAATGTATATGCATAAGACAAGGGAGGATGTGTTAATGCCAACTATAAAGTTAACTGCTATGGGAGTCAACAGAGAAAAGAAAGTTTTTCCCCCAGGGCTCAAAAAAAGTCCATGAAGGAGTCACTGAGCATGGATAAAAGGAGTTGGAAGGCATAACACTGGAAAATATCTAGACAAGAAAGGACCAGAGGTTTGGACAGAACCTTGAGGTATGGATGCTTAGAAATGCTTAGAGATGGAGAACACTGCAGGGGAGAAGGGTAGGGAGGCAGAAGGGGATAGAGAGGCACCCGGGAAGAAGGAACAGCACAGGGAAAATGTAATGGCAGCGTGGGAGGGGATTTTCACAGGCAACATTCAGTGTTCCATTACTGGGGCCTAGAACGTATGAAGAAAAGTCATGGGAGATGATACCAGAAAGGGATATGGGCAAAAGGATGGAAACCCTGAGAGTCCAGCTAAGGACACTGAGCCATGAGTGTTGTGACAATACACATCGCCAAGTTAACAGGAGACTCTACGCTGGCGAGATGGAGCGGCATTGCAATGAACAGTCATGCATCTGACTCATGCTGACAATGAGACAGCTGGACGCAGGCCTCTAATTCCCTTCTTACAGGAGGCACTGCAGCATCATTCTGCTGCTCAGAGCCTCTAAACACGAGTGGGTGTAATTTCTTATGGGCCCTAATATCCCCAAGTACTTGTAGTTGGGGTTCCCAGACAATTCCTTCAAATAGCTGCCACCAGTTCCAAATGTTCCATGTAAAAGGGTCTGATTATTTTCCTGCACTTGAGGTTGATTTCATGATTGCAGTCATAGGGGTGGGGGTGGAGTCTGTCCACTGGCATGAAAGACCACACAGCAGGTCCAACAGAACACGTGGCTCCAGCGCACTTATATGTGAAGCCCAAGCTTCACAGCTTGTTCTTGTGAACAAGAAACAGGGTCTTCTTTTCTTTTGCTCACCCTGGACTTATAAGTTTGCTTGTTCCTATTTTAGTGGATCCCTTAACCCATTCCTTGCCAGGTGTGACTGTTGGAAATCCTCCCAAACCCTGGGGTGTGAGGAGAGCAACCCAGCAAAGATCTTGCAGGATAGAAGATCTGGTACTACAATTCCCCTAAGGCTGTACCGTTAGCAATAGTGAAGGTCACCTTATCAGTGTTAGAAAAGAATGGTATCAATGCTAGACTCAATGATTCACTTAGGCAAATGCATAAGGAAGTCCTCAGACTTGAGGCGATGGAACAGCTGGTCTGGGTCTGTTATCTCCACAGCAAGACAACCAAAACCCGTGCTGGAAGGAGAGAAGCAGGAAGAGCCCTAAGCTTGAAGAAGCTTCAACCGGAAGACCAGAACCAAGTGGACATTTGAGAGACAGGAGATCAAATGAAGGTAGAGGTAACTGGAAGAAAGATGAAAGCCATAACATGAGGTAGAATTGTCTACAGGGAAGAGAGGAGTCATAAACAGCCCTAGGGTTTCCATATTCCCCATTGGAACTTGGAAGTTTGGGCAAAATGATAATGCATTTTGGAGATGTTGGTTTGAGGGGTTCATCCAAGTAGAAATGCCAGCCATTAGTTCAATGGTGCATTATTTATCAAATGCTGCTATGTGGCAGGTACCGGCTTGGTACTGAGGAACGACACCAACAATGCAGAAAACAGCTGTTTTGAGCAGCTCATGCACAAAACCACTTATTATACTTTAAAGGAGACATTTCAAAGTACACTGAGACATGGGCTACAAAGGACTATGGCATCTTTTCAGCTAATACACGAGGGCGAGAAACAGTTTGCCAGCCTTATAATTCTGTGTTCTGGTCGGGAAGGAGGGTTAGAGGAAGAGGAAACAGTAGGTGCAAATGCACAGAGGCAGGAATTGTGTGCAGAAAACTACAAGCCATGGGAGATACACAGCAGGGATGCATGGACAGTTAGCACAAATGCTTGGGACTTGGTAGTTATTACATGTGTGTCCTCTTTAAAATTATCCATAAAACACTGACATTTATGTTTGTCACACTTTTCCATATATGTTACATGTTTTCCATATATGCAGAATAAAATCATACACACATACATAACACATTTACCTCATCTTATATCATGGTTTTCTATCGAAGGAAATTCCTTCCAGTTGAGCAAACAAAGCCTTCAACTCTACTTGTTTATACACACAAAACCCAAAGTGACTTCACAAAGAACTAGATCTTAGCAGGAATCATTATATAGACTTTTATATTACAGATAATGAACACTGTTTTCTACTCTCAGCTCAAGAAGAAACGTTCATTCCCCAAGTCACAGAGGGGTACTTAACGCTAGCTGCCCTGGGGATTCATTCCGATACCACAGCGTCTAAGAAATTTCTCTCGCCTGTGTGTAAAATTGTGTGTGTAGGAAAGCCACCGCAGGGCACTATCAACGTGGGTAATGTGGCATGGGAAAGACCCAGGTGGAAAAGCTGTCCAATGGACTCATTCGAGTAGAAAGTGATGATTAAAATAGTGTCTCCCACTTCTATTAACACGCAACAGCTACCCCCCTGGGGTTTAACTACATTCTATTCTCGCTTCCACTAAAAAGAAAATGAGGAACCCAATGCACAGGACCACAATATGTTGCTTATGTCATTAAAACTTTTTCTAGGTTAATTTTCTCCAGTTAATAGTTTTAACAATTTACTCTCATTATTAGAAAGCAGCGAAATGGTCCCTTTCTCGGTTCATTTAAGAGATACTGATTTCCAGCTTTATGGAATTCACTATCTTTTACTCATTAAGAGAGGAAGGTCACATGATGTTTAAGTAGAAAACCTGAGTTTGAGGAAGGGCCCTAAAATTAACTGGTCATGTATCCAACCAATCATGGGACACATCAAGCATCAACTGTATCATCTATAGAATGAGTATGATAACACTTTCTATACCCATGGCTCTCAAAGCTTAGCTTGCATGACAGTCATCCGGAAAACTTGTTAAAACAGACTGGCTGGGTGCCATCCATCAGTTTCTGGATCAGCCGGACTGGGATAGACCTGAGAATCTGCATCTCTAATAAGTTCTCAGGTGATGTGGATGCTGTTGGTCCATAGACCACACCAGTGCTTGTCAAAGCACTGATATATACTCATTCATGGGGTTGTTATTATAAGGCTTTTTAGGTGAACATGATTGATAAAATTATACATTACTGATATGTTATAATACGTTGTATGAAGAATCGACATCTGTCATTTCTTTATACAGAGAAGTGTGAAATAAAAATATTTTACTTCCTGAGTGCAAAAGTGTGCCTTGTGGTGAATCTAGGCTTCAATTTAATTGAAGAAAAACTACTGAATGACAAATGGCATCAACACCTACTCTAATAAGGGTTCTTAGCATTAAATTTCACCCTATAAAAGCAAATGTCTCTGTTCAAAAATTCAAGCAATCACTGAAATTGTTCTATGTTTGCTGAAAATGCTATGCTATATAACCTTTGCTTTATACTTAATAACATTAAAGATATCTTTAGAAAAGCAAAAGAAGGAAATTGGTTCTCTTTCACCTCTAAGCCCATCCAACAATGAAAAGAGGATTGGGGTGCCCTACCTTGGCCAGTAAAGAAAGGATGGACTAGTAGACCTGCTTTATTTCCAAGGCATACAGTGGCCCCCTACAGAGCTTGGAGACCACACTCCTAGGAACCCCCCATCCCCATATATCCACTAAAGTGCTGACAGATGTACCTTCTCCCTTTGTCAGTACAGATGAAAGTGAATTAACAGTAATCAAGTACTTATTTTTGATATTTTGAATGAGTGATGAGAAACGCTAAGGGAAGACCAAATTATCTCTGATGTTTACTATTCAGCAGAAAGATTTCAATCCATCAGCCATGAACCCACTGTGAGGTAGATGAGCCATGAAATGCACTGCAAACTCAGGAAAGAATACAGTTTAAAAACCAACTCTTTTCCAGAATACCAATTTCTGTGCATTGTCACCAAATTCCATTAGTCACCCGATATAATAACGTACTTGAAGTTCACACAATATATAATCAGAGCAGCAATTACAGTCACAAACATTTCACAGAGAAGATATTAATGGCTGGGCATGTGGGGAGGGTGATTATGGATACCTCTACATGTGGTATATTCATTAAGTTCAACTTCAATCTACCAAAAGTAGAAGACATTAATATGTTTTATTGACTGTCAAACCTCCCTAAAATGCCCAATGTTAAAGAAAAAAAAACTATTTTGGAATCCTTTAATGAAGGGTTTTAATTTAAAGAGAAGCAGATGAAGCAGACTCAATTCTTTGTTCCTTTACTTTATTCCACTTCTGAGGGAGTAAAAATCTGTGTAGTGTACCTCTCAATAAAAAAAAAAAAAATCCCCGCACTCTCTCCCACTCTCTTATTTCCTTTGTTCTCTAGCCTTCATTTTTGTCTTTTTTCCCCAAAGTCTGTATTGGATCCTTAGTGTATGAAACACCAATGGAAATGAGGTGCACAGGTTATCAAAACCAACCACAGCAGAGAAAAGAGAAAGATGATACATCTGGGTTTCTTTATTGAAACCAAGCTAGGTTTAAAATGGTGAAAATGCCATAAAACTAGGGAGCAGAAAACTTGGAATTATCATTTGCAATCTGTGCATTATTAAGCCCCTTACTACAGATGTTTGTGCCTTGTATCCTTGTCTGTCAAACAGAGAAGCAGATGCCAGCAACACCTTCTTCATTGGGCTGCTATTAAATCAAGTGAAGTATTAAACTAAGATCTCCACTTAACAGGAAAGAACTATTGTGTACATATAACATCTTATGCTTGCAACATTTCCCATTCTGGGTGAAAGAGAAAAGATGCTAGTAGAAAAGGCTAAAATGGATAGGTAACACATCTAGAAGAAAAACACAGAATGCAAATAAACAAAAGAATAGTATCTGAAAATCTAAAACCACAGAGATATTTTATAAAACCTTGAAACCAAAATAAGAAAGACCACTTCTAGAGAAAACCAATTTTCACATTTGTGTGTCACAGTTAAATGCAAAATTAGATTAACATTTGAAATGGAGAAGAAACAATGACATAGTTCATGGGTTATGGGTTGTATTGTAATTATTGACATAGTCTGAGCCAATAAAATAAAAACTGAAAAATTACAGTGATTCAATGAGAGGTTCCTATCACTAAAGGAGGCAAAGTCAAAGTAATATACTAATAATAGCAATAGTAACCATGACTATTAACAATGGACAACCAGCAATATACCAAGAATTGTAAGAGATAATATTGGCATACATTATCTCATCAGTCTCTGCAACACCACTGTGACATGAGTATGACAGCTTCCATTGTGCAAACGAGAGAACTGATGGAAAAGTTGAGTGACAACTGTTGTTCAGTTCTACAACGGCATCACAAATCTCAGCGTCTTGCCTACCTGATATAAGCAGAACTCCTAGGTGGCCACCATGATTCCTGTGCCCTGATTCAGGCCTTTGTCCAATCTTCACCCTTTGAATGTGGTCAGCACCCAAGACTTGCTTTCAGCCAACAGAATATGGCACAGGTGAGAGGCTATCATTCCCGTGATGATGTTACTTTATATGGCAAATGTGAAGATTTTGCAAGTGTAATTAAAGTCTTCAATCAAGTGCCTTAAACTTAACCAAAGGGAGGTATCCTGGGTGAGTCTCTCCAAAGAGGATTTAGGAGTGAGAGACCTGAAGCAGCAGAGATGATCACCTGTTTCCTGTGTTGTGTGTTGTCTAAGAATTAAAGGGCTCAGTCTGAACAGAATTGTGTCAACAACCTGAATGAGCTGGGAAGAAGAACTCCAGCTCCAGATGAGAACACAGCCCAGTAGACGCCTTTAATGCAGCCTGTAAGACTACAAGTAGGTGAGACCCTGAACTACTAAAACTGTAAAATAAAAAATGGTTGTTGTTTCAAGCCACTAAGTTTCCAGTAATGTGTTTTGCAGCCGTAGGTAACAAATATGCTGCCCCCATTGTTTCCATATTTTAATGCACTTAATTAAAAAGGGATGTAAATGAATCCACATACCTTGGCACTCCACCCAGCATAAAAATGATTGCAATACTGTCATCATTTTTGAATATGACCTACAGGAAACAATTACTCTAATGGAATCACAGACTTACGGTGCTGGGACAGATTGCAGATTAGGAAACTGAGACCAAAAGAAAACATATCAATTACCCCATATCACTGAGACTGAGTAAAGAATGGAAAAAAAATCCCCATTTTCCCAGACCTATTTTTTTTCTAAAGAATTATTTTTCAATATTGACAAAGTAGCAGGAATATTAACTGAGTGATCCAATTTTAAAAAGAACACAGTTTTGTTCATGTACAAGGAAAAAATATTATGATACATAGAATATGGCACTAATTTTAACAGGCTGTGTCCCCACGAGGCAGCGTGAAATTTATTGACAAATATCTAATTTTTTCTGTGGAAAACCAAAAACATAGTTTAGCCCCTAGTTATGAAAGAGCCAAATTTCCTTCTCACTTCCTTCTTTAGCTCCCTGAGAAACTTCTATATATTCATGTAATAATAAAAATTGTTTAAGTTAAAGCTGTTGTAAGTCAACATAAAATTATATCCATAGCACCAAAGCTTTATTAGGACATAAAATTAATAAAACAATTCCAACAGCATTTATGTCTATAACTGGATGCATATATAACCTAATGCATCAATGGACTAGGCAGGTCAGGGGAGGGAGGTCGCGGATGGGGTGGAGCAGGGACAGAAATGCCACACATGATTCCAAGGTTCTAGAGCATTAGTATCTTCTCGCAACTGTTTAAAATGATGAATGAAAACGGGTATAATTTAAAATAATACTAATTGGCTTTAACTTTACGTCGCTGACACTATTAAAAAAAAAACAGAAAAACCTCTGCATAATCACTGTGGAAACCTGTATATGCTCTAAAGGTGAATAAAATCAGGAACATACTGGACGCTTATAACCAATATATTTTATTTTCCTACGTCTAATTTATTAACAGGCATGGAGGGATTCACCACATTCTTACAGAGAAGTATGGTATCGCATTTGTTACAGACTTAAAATATTCTTTTTAATTGTGACAACAATGATAAAGATTGCATTGTCACAGTTTTCTATTATGCCTGTGCTCAACAAAAGTCCTCATTTCAGGCCAATAAGATTAATTAGAAAGAATATCCATCACATGGCAAATAGTTTCATAAATGCTTAAAATTCTCTTTGTGGATATTTTGTGGGAGCCTACAATCTGATCTCCATAAGAAGTCACTTGCAATGAAATATGGAAGTGATATACATTAATCAGGCACATAAGCTGTTTCCACTTGAAAAGTCCAGATGATGTACATGTAGCCAGCTTTTCCCTTTAAATCGTCTAAAATGTTATCTCTGGTCTACACCCATTTCACTATGGATAAACAGCCACCTAAGCTTTTTTATCTGGTAGTGCAAGCTACTTTAGTCCTTTAACCTTACCTTAATGTAATATTTGAGCATAGCACCTATCTGCTTATATGAATTAAATTCTTTCATTTCCCTAAGTCCGTGGTTCTTAAAGTGTGGTCCCTGGAATACTATCAGCACAAATAACACCTTGGAATATGTGAAAAACACAAATTCTCAGGTTCCACCATAGACTAGCTGAATCAGAACCTCTGAGGTGGAGCCCAGAATCTATACTTTAATTAAGCTTTGGGGTGATTCAGATGCAAAGTGGAATTTGAGAACTGTGTCCTAGATATTAAATGAAGACAGCAACTGCCCATAGAAAAGACAAATTAACCAGGGCTACAGCTTATTGTAGGACAGTCTGTAGGACACTGGACATGCTACCCAGATCCATTTAAAAAATAACTGCCTCGGAGTCATATAAGCAATTACAGATCTGATAATATAACTGAAAAAAGTCTTCTTCGGACTAGTGTCTTCAGCAGTACCATCAATATCACT
Source organism: Prionailurus bengalensis (assembly GCF_016509475.1). Taxonomy (NCBI): domain Eukaryota; kingdom Metazoa; phylum Chordata; class Mammalia; order Carnivora; family Felidae; genus Prionailurus; species Prionailurus bengalensis. Next base: position 34,322,816 of record NC_057354.1, on the reverse strand, counting down.
ATAGACTGAAGCAGTGATTTCACTTTGGACCCTAGAGACTAGAAAAGTCAAGGGGAGGACCTAAAGATGCTTGGCCTATTTCTAGATGTGTTGATTCAACCCTATGCATGACACATCTGGGCTGACAACTGAAATATCCTTTTTCTTTTTTTTTTAATGTTTATTTATTATTTTTGAGAGAGTACAAGCCAGGGAGGGGCAGAGAGAACAAGACAGAGTATCTGAAGTGGGCCTGGACTGATAGCAGAAAGCCTGATTCAGGGCTTGAATTCACCATCCGTCAGATCATGACCTAAGCCAAAGTCAGACGCTCAATTGACTGAGCCACCCAGGTGCCCCACGCCCCATATTTTCTCTTTTTTTTTGAAAAAAAATTATTTTAATGTTTATTTATTTTTGAGAGAGAGAGATAAGACAGAGTATGAGTGGGGGAGGGGCACAGAGAGAAGGAGACACAGAATCTGAAGCAGGCTCCAGACTCTGAGCTGTCAGCACAGAGCCCTACACAGGTTCAAACTCACGAGAGTCTTTTCTCTTTAATCACATTCTCATGGCATGCCTAGTGACCTCCAAATTTTCTTAAGTATGTGAAAATGGTATTTATTCTTGCCTTCCCTGGTAGCCACTTTGTAAATTCCATGCAGATCGACTCATTTTTCTCCTTCAGCTATTTATTCCAACATATATCACATATTTTTCTGCCTTAAGGTATGTGTTTTATCCTGCCACGCTCCTCCCCATGTACTAGCAACTAAAAGATTTTTTTAAGGCTTAATAGAAATTTACTGCTTCATCAAGGACATTCTAAGGCTTAAAAAAACCCAAAAAACTATGATTCATGGAAATTAAACAGCACACTCTTGAAAAACGAATGGATCAAAGAAAAAAAATCAAAGGGAAATTAGAAACGATCTTGAGATAAACAAAGATGAAAACAAAATATATCAGAACTTATGGGATGCAACAAAAGCAGCAACCACAGGATTTTGATGACCTTTTAATCTCACAGGACATCCTGAATATAAGGAGTTAATCTACCTTCCAAAATGAGATTTTAAGTTGACATACATTTTTTAAGTTGACATACATTTTTTAAGTTGACAATATTTTAAGTTGACAATATTTTAAGTGACAGGTATGCAATAATATGGCACTTATTTTTTTCTTTTCAAAGAAGACTTGCTTTTTCAGATCACTTGTGGTTTTCTGGTAAGACAAAGAGATCCAACTGAGCTTTTCTCCATGCTAATTAATAGGGATAAGGCCTGGATATGTCTAATGGGGAGTGTTTTCCCCAGAAGAACATTCACTGAGTTGATCAACAAATCATCCTCAATGTCCTGCCTATGTGCTGTAAATTCATCAGAAGTAAACTCCTTTTCATTCAACTGTTGATCAATCTCAACCTAATGCAAGTACACAAAAGAGGCTAGCTCTTCATATCAAGAACTATAAACGATTGAATAAGCTCACTAAATCCAGGCTCTTTTTCCAGTTACTCAGAAAATTTTCATAAAACTCCTCTAGAAAGTCTGATGCCCACCTGGATCATTGCTGGTCCCCTTTACCAGTTAAATACACCCCCCACCCCAGTGTTTGCACACTTCTTTCCTAACAGTTGACAGCTATAGCCTTTGACTACCTTTGGCCTAGTAGAGCCACTAACCCAGATGCAGAGACAGCAGGAAGTGTCCTGGGACACTATTTCCCCTCAGAGAGCTCCTATCCCATGACAACCAGGTACAGAAGCATAAAAGCCCAGCAATCTTGCCTTTGGGCAGAGCAAACCCCTAGGTTGAGGTGGGGACTACAATTCAAAGCTCACCATTGGTTGGCTTCTTCCTCTTAACTCTCCTTTCCTCCATTCTCTGATGGCTTCTCTGGGAGCACTTGCTTAATAAATCTCTTGCAAACAACCACTTACATTTGGGTCTGTTTGGAGAATATGACCCAAGACAGCTATCATTTACAAATAATCAACTTAGAAAATAATGTTAAACTTAAAAATATTCTGAATCATGGTTTTTAAAAAATCACATTTTTATGTTAATCCTTCTCTTCAGCTTTTGATAGATTTTTGTATATTTCTGGAATTCTCAAATTTTCTGTAAAAATAATCATAATCATTATAAATCCACTAAACGAGCATTCTTTCAGAGAGTTCTCAGTCACTGTATGCTGTATTTTATCTTGTATTATTCTTAATCAGATTTTAAAATACTTTGTTTCCTGGGAAATGGACATATGAGTATATATCATCTAATCTGATGTGTAAATAGTTTTCTCAAAGGTTCTGCCACACCACATCATAATCAAGAGTCAGTGCCTGATTCTAAAGGAGAAATATTTCTTCCTTGAAAAAAAAAAGTAAAACTATAAAAAGCATCAGCTTACCTAATTCCCAAACCAGAGTTCATTTTTGTCATATTCAGAGCTAAAAAGAAGTATGTTCTTATCCACTATATTTTAGGTCACTTTCCTTTTGGTAAAGATTTATTCCAGTTTCAACCACCTACTACTCGAGCTTTCTTTTTTTTTTTAAATCGGAAACACACAAATTTTACTCTAAAGATGAATAAAAAAGATTCATTTCATAATTCCATCAAAACTTTACTGAAAAATGAATGAAGATGACTTTTCACAAAGCTTTCATATAAACAGCATTACTTTTCTAGGTATTCTCACAAACAGTATTAATTTAGAATTACCACCTCTCTGTGAATGGAGAGGGAGTAAGTGAAACACAATCAGAGTTGGACTCAGAGTGGGATGAGGTCAGATTTGAAAGACAACACATGGGAAGACTGTGAAACTGAAGAGTTACAGTCCTTGAGAGGAGAGAGCTGTAGGAAGAAGGGAAAGAAAAGACCTGGTAATCATTAAGAGATCAAGCTAATATTTACTGCAAGGCAAAAGTTCAAGGACAAGTCAAGTGACTACAGAAGACTTACCCACCAGGAATTTTGGGCTAACTCAGAGTTGGCCCAGATGTAGAAGAGAGAGATGAAATTGGGAATTAAAATTGTCCATATACAAATAAGACTTCAGTTGCTAATGTGGAAAGGAGGGAATTTTTATGATCTTTCTATGAGTTCATTAAAAAGTGAAATGTTTTGGGGCGCCTGGGTGGCGCAGTCGGTTAAGCGTCCGACTTCAGCCAGGTCACGATCTCGCGGTCCGTGAGTTCGAGCCCCGCGTTGGGCTCTGGGCTGATGGCTCAGAGCCTGGAGCCTGTTTGCGATTCTGTGTCTCCCTCTCTCTCTGCCCCTCCCCCGTTCATGCTCTGTCTCTCTCTGTCCCAAAAATAAATAAACGTTGAAAAAAAAAATTAAAAAAAAAAAGTGAAATGTTTTACAAGAGAGTGAAAGATTTTGTTACCAGAGTAAGATCTGGACAGATCTGGGAGGTGGGCAGTGGGCTACTTGTCAAGAGGAAGTTTGAGCAAATGATCTTTTTGGAGTTCTTGAGCTTAGAGCCAAAAAGGGAACAAAGGAGCAATATAGCTATATGTTTCACATTTGTACTACATAACAATGAGAAGGAGAATATCGTGTAAAAACTCTTTTACAAGGCCTTATGTTTACTCCAATTTCAGTTTCAGAACAGTAGGCAGGAACAAAGCAAAGAAAGACAACTAATAAAAGACATTTATCTCCTTCCAATACATCTTGGTCTTGACTTTCACAAGAAATTCCCTAAGGGAACCAACCATTTACTACCTTTATTAAAAAGGTTGCAAGGTGGCAACACAGTGAAGCTTATTTCTATCAATTGGTGAGAAATATAGAATCTTTCAAAAATTCAATGACAGGAAATTTGAAATGAGAATAAACAAAGATGGAGTTAAGGAAAGAGAATGCTAGTACAAGTGACAGAGAGACCAATGTATAAGTTGAATTAAACTGCAGCCTGGAAACAAAAATAAATGAATTAAGTAGGTTCTTAGCTAATGTGAACAAATAAGGCAAAAGCATTTAAAATATTTTTTTCTGTAATAGTCTATAGTTTTCTGATATATGTCAAAAGATATTCCTGGAAAGAAAGCTAGGAAGGAAGGAAGGAAGGAAGGAAGGAAGGAAGGAAGGAAGGAAGGAAGGAAGGAATAAGGGAGGGAGGGAGGAAGGAAAGGAGGAAAGGAGGGAGGGAGGGAAAGAAGAAAGAGGACAGGAGCAAGATGGCTAAGGAGGAACAAAGGGGCATGCCATCTCTCCTAGCTAGAGAGATTATGGCACTAGAGTACACGGAAAGCCAATACACTGGGAACATCTCCTAAATCGGCCATTCCTATAGGGAGTCAGGGCAGGAAGGAGGGACACAATAGTGTAAATGGGGAAGAAGGGAAAGAAACAGAAGGGCCCCATCTGCTCCTTGATGATGATGGCAGTTGTAAAGAGATGATTCCTTGAAAAACTGAGGGCACTGACCTTGAGTTTCTATACATGCTTACACATGAACTTCACCTATTCAAAGGCAGAAGAATACTCTGAAAACACACAGAAGCCATAGAATGGTGCCAAGAAAGACAACCACAAAAGTTAGTCTTTGGATAACTTTTCTGAAATATTAACTTGGACAATAAAATAGGGAGCAGTTGAGAGTGGAATTGCTCTAAAAGAAAATTGTCTTTGGCAAAATGCTGGGGAGAATTTCTTTGTATCCTCTTCTTCCTTCAAATCAAGACATTCTCATGTTTAATGCCTCCTTTGTAAATAGAGTTAAGAAAAAAAATAATTGTATTAGACTTTTTCATCAAGGGCAAAATAGAAGAAATAATCATTAGCTTCCTTTGCTGCTTGATTACTACCTTCCTAGTGTGTGAGGGATCTCGTTCCAGGTCATCTCCTCAAAGAATCACATTATTGAACAACATCATTGTTCGTCTTTGGAAGCGAGTCCTATTTGCCAAGTCCATACTTTCAAAATGTAATCCACTGTAACTTTTGTCCCTTCATTCCACAATTTTTCATTTTATGATAAATTAATTTATTCTCTAGAGTCTAGAACAACTGAATTTTATAATCTCTTGTGAAGCCTAAATTTTGACCAGGTTCACTATCCCTGGGTATATAATCTTTCTGAACAAATAACTCATGAGTCCTTAACATAAGTATTGAACATTCAAGGGACAGATCATTTTTGCATTATTGCACATTATATTTCTTCTTCTTCGATAAAAAGAAATAAATCTTCCTCAGAATTACTTACTCTGTAAGAAAGTAAATACCCAGGACAAAATTATTAAGTTTGTATAGCTCAAATCCTGGATTCATGTTTAGTGAAAATATTCCATATTGTAATTTTCTTGCTACTTTCCATAATGTGTGAGCAACTTATTCCCTATACACCTTTGGCCTAATCCCTCCAATCACTCAAATAACCACTTTGTCTTCTTTTGGCACCATTATAAACACCTACTGTGTTTCACAACCTAGGTTATTTGGGTTTTCAATTTTGAGTCAGATGAATCACATTTGCTCTATGTGGGTCAGTCAAAATTAAGTACAGAAGTCTCCACGTACTAAAGTTGGTACTACTCTGCCTTATGATTATGGAATTAAATTAACTTGAGTCTTAAGCACTTTATGTCTTTCGGCATTATTATTTTTTTTTTTTTAGTACAAAAGCTGGGACACATTAAATAGTCCAACCTTTGAGAAATTGCGTGGATATGGTACCTTTATCATTACCTTTTTTGGTATTACTTCATAGGAACATCAATGGTTCTCAAAGAAGGGTTCCTGGAACAGCAGCAGCAGCATCACCTGGGAACTTGTTAGAAACACAAATTCCTGGGCCCCATCCCAGACTTACTCAATTGGAAACTAGAGGGGAATCCAGCAATGTCTGTTATAAAACACTCCAGGTGATTGTGATATACTCTGAAGTTTGAGTACCACTGCAATGGACACTTACAGATTGGAAACAGCACGTGGAAAGAAATTCCAGGCTTTCTGGTTCTTTTTTAAATTTTATTTATTTTTTACTTTTTTAATCTTTTGAAAGGCAGAGAATGAGCAGGTGGGGGAGACGGGCAGATTAGGAGAGAGAGAAAGAGAGAGAGAAAGAGAGAGAGAGAGAGAGAGAGAGAGAGAGAGAGAGAGAGAGAGAGAAACCCAAGCAGGCTCCATGCCCAGAAAGGAGCCCAACTCGACTAGATCCCACAACCCTGGGATCATGACCTGAGCCGAATCAAGAGTCAAACGCTCAGCTGACTGAGCCACCCAGGTGCCCCCAGGCTTTCTGCTTCTTAATAGTTCCTTTGCTTATAAACAGTCATATTTATATTAAAGCACTCAGAAAAGTTATATAATGTAATCTAAATAAAATATTTTATTTTTATGACTATCAGATGCTACTTTTTAAACAAAATATGTGAATTACTAAAAATTAAGAGGCTAGAGGAGAAAATAAGCAATGGTAGAGAGACTGTATCAGTGCAAATACAAAGTAAAATATATTCCAGACACATGTTTCCACTTTATCTCCTATCTATTCTGCAATTCTATTTTTTTACTGTTTATTTATTTTTGAGAGAGACAGAGACAGAGCATGAGCAGGGGAGGGACAGAGAGAGAGGGAGATACAGAACCGAAGCAGACTCCAGGCTCCAAGCTGTCAGCACAGAGCCCACCACGGGGTTTGAACTCACGAACCGTGAGATCATGACCTGAGCCGAAGTCGGACGCTTAACCGACTGAGCCACCCAGGCGTCCCTCTGCAATTCTATTTTTAAAGTTAAGAAAAATACGGTATTAAAAGGCTCTTTTGTTACATGAAAGATCATTTAAACCCTGTGACTGTATGTAGGTAGTGGTTTTCTTAATATTATTTTGGTAATACATAAGCATTCCCAAGTGCTTTAAAAACATTTGCTGATGGAATTATTATTAAACCATTGAAAAGGCACACAAACGTAAAGGGTTCATGTCACCATTTCACTTGGTGATGACCAAAGAGGACTGTATTATAATGGCACCACTCTTTTCTTCACACAGGTGAGCGGGTTTGTGCAGGTCAGCATTAACAGGCGGTGCAGACCTTAAAGCAGAAGTGGCTAACTCCACCAAATTTTACACTTTGCCTTGCACAGTGTAGACAATTGCAGAAAATCACTGCCTAATCATGAACCATATTTCACAGCACCCCTTTCTTTTAAGGAGGGTCCTATGACTAATTCTCACAAATGGAAAGTAAATGGAAGAGATGAGGGTCATTTCCAAGTCGTTTTCTTTCCCATTTTTCTTCTATCTAGTGGTCAAGGAGACCCTAAGAGATATCTGAACCACTACATTGAACAGAGCCTAGGTCCCTGAATTACAACATAAAAGAAAGCCATCTTCAGACCAGAAACACATTAACCAGACTCTTAAGTATGTGAAAAACAGTTGTATTAAGCCATCGAAATTCTGGAGTTTATCTTTTATAGAGTATACTCCAGTTAATACAGGGCTAATAAGACCTTTTGTTTTAAAGGCCAAATTCCACTATCTCAGATCATAAAACATCACAGAACATTGTGATGGGTATTTTTATGTGTCAACTTGACCAGGCCACACTGTATCCAGATACTTGGCCAGACATTAATTCTGGGTATGTCTGTGGGGGTGCTTCTGGATGGAGATTAGCATTTGAATCATTAGGCTGAGGAAAGCAGATTGTTCTCCCCAATGTGGATGGTCATCAACCAATCCATTGAGAACCTGAATAAAACAAAAAGGCAGAGAAAGTAAGAATTCATACTCTGCCTGACTGTTTGACCTGCGAAAACAGTCTTCTGCTCTCAGATTAAGTCTTATGCCATCAGCTCCTCTGGTTCTCAGGCCCTTGGACTGGACATGGCATTGTGGGATTTCTCAGCCTCCATAACCATGGGAGCCAATTTCTTGTAAGATAGATAAATAGATAGATAGAGAGAGAGAGATAGAGAGATAGATTGATTATTTCTCTAGATAACCTTGAAACATACATGGAAAACTAAAAAAAGATAAAAACTGTGAGAACTAATTTAATCTCCATTTTATACATGGTAAAACTGAAACCCCTAGATGACTGCGGACTCTGATATCTCAACATACCTGGCTTAACCCAGTTCTCTGATTTAGGCAGAATATAATTACAGTTACAGCAAGCATTCACTAGTATAAGTGCGTTGATTACTGTGGCTTTACAGTGAGTCTCAAAATCAGAAAATGGGAGTTCTCCAACTTTGTTCTTCCTTTTTAGTATTGTGTTAGCTGTTTTCAGTTCTTTTCATTTCCATATAATTTTTTTTAAGTTTGTTGATTTTTTTTTTGAAGTTTTCTAGGATTTTAATTGGGACTGCACTGAATCTAGAGCTCACTTGAAAAGAACTGACATCTTTATCACATTGAACCTTTCCATCCATGAGCATAGAATGTCTCCCAATTTATTTCATTTTTTCATCAGAAAGATTAGTATCAGATCTTTGACTTTGTTCATCAGTGTTTTATAGTTTTTTTTACTTGCAAGATACTTGACATACTATGTTAAACTTAATCTTAAGCATTTTAAATTTTGGTATGATTATGAATAGAGTTCTCTTTTTTTGGCAGAAAAAGAGAGGGTAATAGCAAGAGAGCGAGTGGGGGGAGGGGCAAAAGGAGAGAGAGAGACAGAGAGAGACAGAGATAATATATTTTTTTAAATGTTTATTTCGAGAGAAAGAGTGCTGAGAGCAGGGGACTGGGGAGCAGCAGAGAGAAGGAGGGAGAATTCCCAGCAGGCTCCATGCTGTCAGCACAGAGCCCGATGTGGGGCTTGAACCCACAAACTGTGAGATCATGACCTGAGTTGAAATCAAGAGTTGGACACTCAACCAACTGAGCCACTCAAGTGCCCCAAATGGAGAGAGAATCTTAAGCAGGCTCCACACCCAGTGCAGTGCTCAATACAGGACTTGATCTCAGGGCTATGAGATCATGACCTGAGCCAAAATCAAGAGTCAGGATTTTTTGGTAGATACTTTAGGGTTTCCTACACAAAATATGTTCTCATCATGAGTAAATTTTATTTCTGTTTCCTATGTTTCTTTTTGATTCTCTGATTCTCTTCCTCCTCAACTGGACCATGTTTGGTACTTTTCCCACAGCCCGTTCCAACCTCCCTATTTTTTTCCTCAGTGTACTGATCTTCCACCTTGTCTTACCAAACCTCTTTGTCACATTTCTCCCTCTTCCTTAGCTCCTCTTGCTTCACCTTTTCAAATGCTCTAACTTTTCCAATTTCCACGAGCATTGCAGCCAGCAATAACGCAAGCATGCTGCCGAGCTTTCCTCCTTTCCAGACATGGTCACCACACTGCAATCATTCCCTCATCTCTTTGACCACAGAACTGCAAGTGGATATAGACAAAGTAAGGATTCTTCATAGAAAAAAATGCAGACACTAATTGCATAGTTTTCCTGAAAATGCCACCAGGGGAACTGTGTGGTCTGTCATGGCAGCTTATGCATTCCATCGAGACCGACTGAGAGAAATGAATGTTAGCAAAAGATCCTTTAACCAGAATTTTGACTGCAACTATGTCATATTGAGATAACCTAAAATTCTTTCATTTTGTTGACAATATAGTCACTGTATCCCATTTCCCCTTCTTGTCACCTGTCTAATCTTTCCTTCTAATCTTCAAAACCTAATTCTCTGCAAGACTCCCTAGTCTCTTTGAGTTGCGTCCTCTGAGCAGCTGAGGATTTCACTGTGTGTGCTAATCTTTTGCTCCTTGCTCCACTGGTTCTATTGTATTGAACTGCTACACAATGTAATGTTCTACATTGTTTTGCATGTGTGTGTGTATATAAATGTATACGTGTGAATGTGTGCATGTGTGCACATTTTTTAATGTCTTGTTTTTTTTAATTTTTTTAATGTTTATTTTTGAGACAGAGAGAGACAGAGTGCGAGTGGGGGAGAGGCAGAGAACGAGGGAGATACAGAATCTGAAGCAGGCTCCAGGCTCCGAGCCATCAGCACAGAGCCCAACGCAGGGCTCAAACTCACAAACTGTGAGATCACAACCTGAGCCGAAGTCGGACGCTCAACCCACTGAGCCACCAAGGCGCCCCATTGTTTTTTCATTTTAAAGAAAATTACTCGAGGGTCAAAATTCCATTTCATGCTTCTTTGTAATTCATACACGTTCAAATACATTGAGTGATTGATATCTGTTTTTAAGCCAAGATATTGCCCTAGTTTTAGCACAAACTGAGACAATAATATAACTTTCTAAGTAGTAATTAAATGTCTTTTAATCCTACTTTAATCATAGTGGATGTGTATCAGTTAAGTTTATGTTCAAGTAAAAGGGGATAAAAAGGCCAAAATAACAGTAGTTTATATAGGATAAAGACTCATATCTCTCCCCCTGGAAGACACTCAGTTAAGTGTCCAACTTCAGCTCAGGTCATGATCTCACGTTTCGTGAGTTCGAGCCCCACATCAGGTTCTGTGCTCACAGCTCCGAGCCTGGAGCCTGCTTCAGATTCTGTGTATCCCTTTCTGTTTGCCCCTCCCCTGCTCATGCTCTGTCTCTCTCTGTCTCTGTCCCTCTAAAAAATAAATAAACATTAAAAAAAAAGAGCCTGGAGATAGGAGTCCAGGCTGGGTAGGGTTGTCCCAACTTTTACGATGTGACAGTTTCTCAATTCTCCGCATGTGGTTTCTTCCTCCTGGTAGAGATGGCTGTTCAAACACAACTCATAATGGTGACAGAAGAGAAGGAAGATTGAAGGATTACGTGCCCTTCCCTCTAAAAAAGTTCTCCCAGACACACCTAGCTGCAAGGGGAGCTGAAAAGCATACAAGGAGAATGGATACTAGATCAATTGCTAGCAGGCTTCCTCTATCTAGAGGAAGAACATTCTCTCTGTGCATGTGTGTATCACCAGGACTTGTATGTTCAGTAGTAATCAGATGAGCATTGGTAAAAGATGATGGAGTCCCTGCGCGAATAATTCTCTTTCTCTGAGAGTGTTTTGTGGCTTGCTCCAGAATGTTATCCCCTACTCACAACTGCATACACCTCTTCTTCAACAGAAGCTCGCAGTGTGTCCTCCCAAAATCCTCCTCATCTTTTTCTCCTGTGGCATGAGATTTACCATCTTGCCACCGGGCTACTTAAGGAGCCAGGTCCTTTTTTTCTTCTAACTACTTCAAACTAAAGCAAACCTGATATTTCATAGATATCTCTTCATAGAATTAAGTTGAGGTATAACTTAAAAAATTCACCAACCTTACGCTTTGTCTTAACTTTAAGGTCTAAGTCCATCCATTCTAATAGTAACAATGTAAGAATCTCTGAAAGAAACAGTAGGTATAACAATATTTTGATAGACACTCCACTTATATTTTTGGATCATTTCAACTCCCCTAATAAAGCCACATTCTCAAATTTACAGCAAATAAACTAAGACTTCTGTCCATTCTGTGACCAGTCTCACTCAACTCGTGGAAATTTCCATGAAAACTGAACCAAGAAAATGAAAAAGAGAAGCACACATAGAGTATACTTTAGACACATCATCTAGCTCCAATTAGATTCTCCCTTCATTCTCTCTTCTGCCTTCTGGTTTGATTTAGGCCCTGCTCCTCAGAGCTCATGTCCAAAGTTTCTTTACTAATGAGCAAGCATGATTAGAATAAGGCACCTACCCTTTCAAAGGTTGCAACAGATTATGCAGTAGACATTTCAAGACAATGGACTCTACCCCTTTTTTCCTCCAGACACTCCAGAATTTTAATTATACAAAATGCTTGCTCTGACATTCTTGCTTTTTATTCCATAAATAGTAAAATCCAGAGGTAAACCATGTTTGTTTCTCTTAATCAGCATATTCTTAATCCTTTCCTGTTTATAGCTTTACACAGGAATCCTTTTGGAGCTGTTTTTGCTGCTTAGCATCAAAGCTCAGGCTATCCAGGGAGCTAGGGCTATTTATTTCCATGGTTTCTATATTTAGCTCTTGGCTTTGTTTACAGTCATCTCTCCTCCACCCCGCAAACACTTTAAAATTCCACTTTTTCTGCCATTCTGCATCCTTCTTCTATCTCTCCAGCTAGCGAGCTCTCTACCTAGCTGAGCATTTTCTTCTTGAGTTCTTGTCCAGAGGATGTCTGTCTTGCCTCTTTGATTTCTTCTGGAGAGAAAGGAAATTGCCTTTCGGAACTGGAGAAGCCTTTAGGGGCATGACTGCTACCGTTACCCCCCTTTTTGGGAGAAGGAACACACTTCTTGCTGCGATTCAAAGGCCACTATCGAAGGCAATTTGAGCTCCTGGGACAAGACAATGCTTTTCACCCCAAAAGTCCGGGGGTTGGTTTAACAGCTCATTTAAAAGCACATGTTAGTTTTACTATAAGGCAGATTAAGAGTTCTGGGACCAAATCGTGCTTGTCACTGCCTTGATAATTTAAGAACATAGTACCAGTTTAAGGAGGTGTATGTTTAAGAGCTCAAATAATAACTAATGATTATTTGGGGAGAAGGCTCAACGTGGGCCGTGTAAACTAAAAAGAAGAGAACGTTAGGAAACATAAATGACATCTTTATCACACTAACGGCCTTGCTCTGATGCATTTAATTTTTATCACTGAACAAAGAACAAGGTCAACAGAACATTCTTAAAATGCCAAAATCATAGTTATTAATTATTCAAGCCTTGAAAATCTGACTGGCTTAATTATCTTTATCTTATGTAGGCCTCCGATCACAGATAAATACGAAGGAGTTGGGAGGTCAGGCCAAATTGAGGAAGAACATTGGAAGGGTGAAGTCTGTCAGCAGGAAAAGGTTTAAATTTGTTTAGTCAGGCCTATGACTGGGGGGGTAACCATTTGAATAGAGTTCCTATCTCCATCTTCATAATTCCAGGAAGTTATATTCAATAAATTATTTTCTTCTTGAACAAATACCAGAAATCTGGGACACTATTAAACCTGCTTTAAAATTGTGTATCCTGCCACAATCTGACATAAAACATGCATGTGCTCAGCCTTACTTTACAGGATCATTCTTAACCTCACTGAACTCCTCAAAATAGAAACCACAGAGTCTTTTCTCTTTTGCTATTTTAAATATTGCGTTTGTTGTTGTTGTTTGTTCGTTTTGAGAGAGAGAGAAAGCAAGTGCAAGAGGGGAGGGGGAGAGGGAGAGGAAGAGAGAGAGAGAGAGAGAGAGAGAGAGAGAGAGAGAGTATCTTAAGCAGGGTCCATGCCCAGCACAGAGCCTGATGCAGGGCTCAATCAATCGCACTGCCATGAGATCATAACCTGAACCTAAATCAAGAGTCAGAGCCTTAACTGACTGAGCCACCCAGGCTCCCCTCTCTATTGCCATTGTAGATGCCTGAGGAGCACTTCATTATAAAAGTCTGGCTAAAATGAGGGGGAAGGGAAATGGTGATATCATGAAAAGAATGTGGTCTCTATGCTCCAGAATACTTCGACTTTTCTTCATGGTTGGACAAGTTTCAGGGACAGACCTGGCTGTCACCCATCTCACTTTTAGACTCTCAATAGACCAATGGTTCTCCACAGGGAGCCATTTTGCTGCCAGTGCTCTTCCCTCCAGCCCTGGGCATTTGGCAGAGTCTGGAGACATTCTGGTTGTCACTCTGGTGAGTGGTACTGGCATCTAGCGGGCAGAGGGCAGGGGGCTGCTGCTGAACATCCTCCAATGCCCAGGACTTGTGTCAGCACCTGTCACAGCAGGAGCTGGGAACACTGACCCCAAAGGTGGTCTGGTCAGGTGACTGACCTCATTGCTACTCAAGGCTCCGGATTTCACAGCCCTGACGAGGGAAGCTTCTGTTCAGTAGTATGCTTGTAGTTAAAAATAAGCTATTTTTTAAAATATTTATTTATTTTTGTTTATTTTCGAAAGAGAGAGACAGAGCGCAAGCCGGAGAGGGGCAGAGAGAGACACACACAAAATCTAAAGTAGGCTCCAGGCTCCAAGCTGTCAGCACAGCGGCCAATGCAGGGCTCAAACTCTCAAACCGAGAGATCATGACCTGAGCTGAAGTCAGACACTTCAACTTACTGAGCCACCCAGGTGCTCCCCAAAAATAAGCTATTTTTAAACATCAGGTCTGATGAGGATTTAGCTCCCTTTTAGGTATATGGACATTCTAAGTGTTTACTGAGAACATCACAGTTCTAAATGGGGATTTGTCCCCTGACATGAATAATATATAGTATCAATCAAGGATACCTATGGCTGAAAACACAAAAGACAATAAAGAGTAACAGGAACTCAAGTTTCAAACTGTAATCGATTTCACATCCTTCCAGTGAATCTGTGTCAATGCATAAAAAAAAAAAAAAAAAAAAAAAACAGCCCAGCTCTTTCCTTTTTTCTACTGGAGGGTAGTGAAGAGTGAAGGAAGAGCTGACTCTGTTGTCAAATCTTCCTCACCTTCAAAAACTCTAAAAATGTGAGGAAGGAGTATACCATGTACCAAGTATACCAAAAAACAAATGTCAGGTTGGTCAGAGTAGTTTTTTTTTACTTTTAATGGCTCCCGGTCTTACAAACAGCAAGCAGAGATCATTAGGGGCAAACATTCCTTTCAACATGCCAACTCTGCATCGACTATGCCCGCATTTAACCAACCCTCATCTGCTTCTCCCCCCGACGTCGGCCTGAATGTTCAAACATTTGCCTGCAGCAAATACCTCCTTCCTCCCTCACACACATTCCTATGAAAACCAGACACAAAGGAAAAAAAAAAGAATGAGACAAGTTAGAGTCCATTGCCTTTTGGGGACACACCACCTGATTTTCAATGGGTTCAACAAGATTCAGTTCAAGATCTGGGTAGGACTGTCTGTGTGGGTGTAACCAGGTTGGAATGGAGATCGGGAGAGGAGACACCACAGAGGGCATTTTGGGAAGGGAGCTAAGTGAGTAAAAGTAGGAAGGCACATGACTTGATGGCTCCTTAGGCAGTGGCTAGAGTAGAAGCACCACCGTGCCAGGATCTGAGGCTGAAAAGGAAGACCAAAGCCACAAAGGCCTCAAATGCTATCAGAAGCCCCAGAAGAACCTGGGCATGAAATGACAAAATAGTAATGGAGGTGGATTTACCAAGAAAGCCAGAACATCCTGCAATGAGGAAATCAAATTTTAGCTCAGACTCCGTAAATAACGTGACTGTTCTGATCCAAGGGAGAGGAGTAATAGGTTCCCTTTGGTACTTGTGTGCAAAGAAGGTGGACTAAGGACATTGTGCCCAGCTGGCACAAGTGGCAAGACCAAACAAACCCACAAAATCCATCTCTCGGATCAGTTAGCAAAACTGGAAGCCAGCATCTGGCAGTGCGTCCTGGAGGCAAGTCAAGCCTCTTTATGGACTGCACTTGGAATATTCACAGATTCAAAGAAAAAGAATTAGGACCCAAATCCCCACAACAAAACATACAGCAGCAGCAACAAATAACCCTTGCATCTAGCAGCTGGGAAAAGAAATGGCATGGGTCTCACAGTAGACACTTAGAAGAACTATACCAGAGCAAAGACAAGTTCGGGTCACAACAGACTAGTGCAGCTTCTCTTGCTGACGCGGGCCAATTTCTCAAGACAATGGCTTTGGGAGTTGACAGCAGAATTCTGCTGTACAGCATGATGAGTTCGTAGTTGATATTATGTCTTAGTTATGGATCACTAAAACGTTTGTAGACGTCATTCTGGACTGTATGCTTATTCCTTCTCGACAAATGCTTTTGTAATCTGCCTAAGTTGCCGAAATGAAGAACCACTTAAGGCATTGTTAAATACAGATAAAAGTGCACTGGGTGAACTGTATCTGACAGTTGCCATTAGACAGACAGGGCAAAAATTCTGACAAAAATGCTGTCTTAGGGCTGCTGAT
The DNA here is from genome assembly GCF_016509475.1 of Prionailurus bengalensis. Lineage (NCBI taxonomy): Eukaryota > Metazoa > Chordata > Mammalia > Carnivora > Felidae > Prionailurus > Prionailurus bengalensis. The sequence goes on along the minus strand of NC_057354.1, from coordinate 34,306,929 downwards.
TATTAACCATGTGTTACAACATGTTAGAGTCTAGAGGTGTATTAAGTGACCCATCACAAACCATTAAGCAGTTTTATAAACAAGGTAAGAAAAAAACCACAAAATTGTCATTTGGAATTTGAAGGATAATTCTGGTGGTAGGGAAACAACAAAGTAGAGGGAGAAGAAAGACAAATCAGGGGTTCCTGTGATAATCTAGGACAGTGGTTCTCAAAGTGTGGGTCCCAGACCAGCAGCATCAGCATCACTGGGGAACTTGTTAGAAATGCAAATTCCCGGGCTCCATCCAAGATCTACTGGATCAGAATGTCTTGCAGTGGGGCTCGGAAATCTGTATTTTAACAACCCTCAGTGCCTTCAGATGCATGCTCAGGATTGAGAAGCATCAGCACCCCACACACACACCTCCCAGTGATGGCTCCACCTCAGACCCAGTAAGTTAGAATGTGTGTGCTATCCAGAGGCCTTGTGTATGGTGGGTACATTCCAGTCCAAAAAGCTGGACAAGAAGATTAATAAGATCCTCAAAGAGGGGGTCACCATGGGAATAGGGAGGAAGTACAGATGAGAGGAACATTTTGGGAAGGTTAATGAACAGCTCCAACACTTTACTGGGAATCCAGTTGTATAAAGCTAACCCTCAGATACCCAGATGGACTGGGTTACTGGTAGGTTGGGATTTGAGGGTTCTCAAAGTCTATTGTAGCTAAATAATAAAGACTTTTCACCCTCTGTGGCTCCACATCTGCCTCTGTAATTGTCCTCTTCCTCAAAATGCAAACGATTCTGGGAGGGGCTGTCGATGAGTCATTAATATAACACTTCCAAAGAATTGTTGGTCTCTTTTTGGGGGGAGAAGCAGCAGGTGGGAGATGAGGATGCCTTAGGGAGTCACTCAAGAGGCAGAGATGGGATTTACTGGAAACAGGTTAGGCCTACGTCATGGTTTCTGGGTGGGTTGGCTCTGGCTCAGAGCTATGCAGGCTCGGCAGCAACAAGCTGACAGTTTACAGGAGCACTAACAAGCTCACAGAGTGTGCTGTGGATTTGTGGAAAGAAGGCAAAGTTCAGCCTGGGAGTTGAAACCGAACAGGTGGTAAACACCTGCTCTCTTTAGCTACGAGATGTGTTACAACCTGCTTTCCCTTGCCAACAGTCTGTGAAAGCTTTGGCTTTAATGATTAAGTGGAGTCAAAGAAAAGAAACTATAGACCAGCTTATCTTTCTTACTTTGTTTTAATTGGGAACTACTTCTGGCTCGTCTTAGATTAATGATTCACGAACAAGTAAACTAACATATATATTATTTGTAAACTACGAGGTTTAGAAATTTATACCCCTATTCTACGACTTATGCAAGACTTACCATGCACTTTATCATTTCATAAACGCTTGCCCCACTCAATGCAAATTGAGATGAATACCTCACTGTGTATGATCTATTACTTCCTAAGTCATCACAAAGCCAAACCTTGAAATTCTCAGGGCTCCAGAGGAAACATAAAATGTTAGTTCTCTCCAGTTGGTGTCATTTGAAGATGTTCTGTTCCACCCAATTTCTCAGTGTACTCTCGGAAAGCCTGGGGGAGCAGCATAACCCAATGGCTTTCATCTTGGTAACGTTTATCACAAATCTGGCCACCAGAGTGGCCAGGTCTGAATTCTCACGCTGGTACTTACAGCTTTGAGACCAAGTGCAAGTCACTGAACTTCTCTGTACCTCAGTTTCCACATATGTATAATGAGGAGCCCAATTCCTATTTTGTAAGGTTATCATGAATTTTAAATGAGCTAACGCCTGCTTAGTGCAGTAACTTGCAAATGGCAGGTCATCAATAAATGTCAGCTATCGTTTTTGCCAAATGTGCGATTTGATAGTTGCAAACTCTCCTATGAAATAGTAATATGTATATAAGTAAATGAGAACATCAGGAATGGACAAGTGTTGTTGTTGATGTTGTTTTAAGTAAAAAGTGAAGCAAGGAGGTGAAGGTGGTTGTTTTGGTTAGGACAGTCTGGAACTTGGAAGGCCTCCAAAAACAAGTTCAGTCCATGGGGAGAAGTGACATCAACACGAAGATCTGGGAGAAGAGAATTCTAGCCCAAAAAGCAGCAACTATGGTGTCCTGGAAACTGCAGGGCCAATTTCAAGGAAGAAGGAGACCCATCAGCCACAGCAAGTGATGCTTCATATTTTGTAATGTTTGTTTATTTTTGAGAGAGACAGAGACAGAGCAGAGAGGGGCATGGAGAGAGGTAGACACAGAAACTGAAGCAGGCTTCAGGCTCTGAGCTGTCAGCACAGAGTCCAATGCAGGATTCGAGCCTATGAACTGCAAGATCATGACCTGAGCCAAAGTCGGTCGCTTAACCGAGCCAGCCAGGCACCCAATGCTTAAAGAGCCAAGTGAGATGAAAACAGAAAACAAGATGTTGGACTTTGGTAACTGTGATAAGAACTTTTCAGCAGAGTATGTGAGTGGAGGTGAGAATGGGAGGAGAGGGAGATTCTGTGTGAAGATGACTCTCTGAAAGAGCTTTGCTGTGAAGGGAGCAGCAAAACCAGGGAAAGAGCATTTGGCAGTGCTTTCAAGTTGGTGAGAGGAGGTCCTCACTAGCCACAGGGGTGCCGGGTGTAAAGGCACAGAGAAGAGAAGCATGGGATGTATGTATGTATGGCGGGAGGGATCCTATGGGGACAGGACAAAGAGGGATGCAGGCTGAGGCTACCAATCATAACGCCGGAGTGAGGCATCAGGGAATGAGAGCGAGGAGCTAGTCTGGCTGGGTGGGGGGTGGGGAGAGTCCTGCCTGAACACTGCAGAATGAAGAGCTTGGAAGAAATCGTGCAACTATTAGATGACAGTTTAAACCCTCTCTGTTGTGAATGAGAAAGGCACCTGATATCATAGGAATATCAGGAATGAAGAATAACAGTGTCCAGGTCCTCCACATGTGCTAACAAGTTTTAAAGGAAGATGCTCTTTATGTGTCAAAATTAGAGTTTAATAACGTATTAAAACCCTTGAAAATGCACAATGGAGATCTATATTCAGCATACAATCCTTAAAATTTAATCTTCATCTTGGAAATATGGCATAGGAAATCCACAGGAAATCCAGATCAAGCTGGTAGGAATTTAAAGTCTGCATTAGAAATGTTTCCTGTGTCCTATTAACACTTCTCAGAGTGACACTTTGGGGCTGAGCCTTGGAAAGGGGGACACCTCGGCAAGAATTCCTAGGGCAGTTCCAGAGAGGGTCTTTTGCCAGAATTATCCATTCAGGAGACCAGGGCTGTGGAGAGATGGTCATAATTAAAATTACAGCCAGAGGGGCCATGCTGGGAATAGAATAGTCAGCACTCACTGAGCATGCACTATGTGTGCTGGAGCCTGTGCAGAAGCCTTTTTAGGCATTCCTAGCTGTGATAACTTGTTAATGCTCATGGCATTCTTATCCCCATTTTATAGATGAGGAAACAGAAGCTGAAAGATGTTAGATAATTTGCCCAAAGTTACACAACTGTTATTAAGTGGGAGCACTCGTGACAAAAAGTCTTCAGTGATAAAGAGGACCAACCAGCTAATTGCCAAAAACAGAAGGGCAGACTTTGTAGAGCTAGATGAATGCAGTGTGGGTGTGAGAGAGAACAAGCAGAGATGAGGTCAAGGTGCAGGTGGGCTGAAAGCCAGTCTCGGAGTTAATTCTGTAACACAGCCAGTCTGCTGATAGTGGAACTCTTAATGGAAGGTTGGCAGGCATCACTGGGCTGAGTAGTAGTTCTGGGAGCAAATGTGCTCGGCCTGCTGGCAGTGGAAGGATGAATTACCTCTCCAGTGCACTGGTGCTCTAATTCCATTGCCTCCCCTCCCCAGCCTGTTACTCCCTCCTACTCTCTCCAGCTCTGTGATATTTCAGACTGAGGAACTGCCCACATAAGGAGCAGGTGACAGCTTCTCATTATGATCAGGAGCATTCTTGGTCACTCATTCACTGTCGGTGAGAATGTGAAATGACACAAACACTTTGGAAAATTGTTAGGAAGTTTCTAATAAAGTTAGATAGACACCTACCCTACGATACAACAAGCCCACTCCGAGGTAATTACCCAAGAGAAACGGAAACGTATGTCCACAAAAAGACCCATGCAAGACTATTCACAGCAGATTTCTTTATAACAGCTCAAACCTGGAAACAACCCAAATGTCCATCAATTGGAAAATGGATAAACTGTGGTAAAAATCATCAAAGAAATAGTACACGGCAGTAAACAAGAATAACACAGCATGCAGCAACACAGATGGATCTTAAAGCATTACGTTGAGTGAAAGGAGTCAGATGTACAAAAACATGCCCTTTGATTCCACTTAGATGTAGGGCAAGAATAGGTAACACTGAGCTGGGTGATAGGATGATAGTTGTCTGTGGGTATTCATACACGTGCAGGGCTAGCCAGGAGAGACACTGCCTGGAAGAGGGAAAAAGAGAACTTTCTGGGGCCATGATAATGTTCTTTCTTGACATACTTTATGGCTACACAGGTGTATAATCTTGTGAAAATTCTTTCAGGGAGATATTTGAGATTTATGCATTTCACACTGTATAAAATATATCGCAAAGAGGAACCATTAGTGTAGAAAATAAAAATCTTAAAAACCGCCCTTGTTCTGACAGCTGGGTAATGAAAATTTCTTTGTTGGTGGCTTTCAAGTTTACCATCCTCGTTCCAGCTGTGCTAATTGGGCTCTTGACCATCACATCCCTACACATCACAAAGTGCAAAGGGAATCAATACAACAAAGAAACTGTACCACAGCTGCACCCAACTCGACAAGTATCCTGGTACTGGGCCATTTTATTGCTTTTCCTTGCAAAAGGGTATTGATAAAAAAAAAAAAGGCATACATGTCATGAACATTAACAAAATAATGACAACGGGCAGGATATAATCCCATGGAGAAATGGGATAGTACTTGAGCTTTTCCTATGAATGTGCCAAGTTCTGTAAATAATTGTCATTGTTAAAATCCTGTCTTTCATATTTTAGAATCATGTGAATGTATTATCTATTAATAAAATTTAATAAAATTAAGTATTTGAGAAATAGAAACAAACAGCCACTGATAATTCTTAGCACTGTGAGTTGCTCCGGAAGAACCACCACTATCCCACATCACTGACACTCTGGAGCCTCTAGTTTCTTGGGCACCAGAGCCTTAGTAAAAGACTGGACACTGACTGCCCTTATTTCACTGCTCCCCTTCATCTGTAACTAAGCAGCAATAATCACAATGTACCAAAACAGGCAGATCTCCTTGCTAAGGACACCCGTGTGGCTTGAGGTGCCAGGAACTCACTTTTACCCATGTAATTACTCTTCCTCATCTTTCGGACAGAAAAAAAAATTAAAATGTAAATATTAACACTTAAGCATAGTTTCCTTACTGAGAAAATAAGTATCTTTAAAAATTATTTTATGTTTATTTATTTCTGAGAAGAGAGAGAGAGAGAGAGAGAGAGAGAGAGAGACAGAGCATGAGCAGGGAGGGGCAGAGAGAGAGGGAGACACAGAAACAGAAGCAGGCTCCAGGCTCTGAGCTGTCAGCACAGAGACCAGCTTGGGGCTCGAACTTGTGAACCACGAGATCTGACCTGAGCCAGTCAGATTCTTAAATGACTGAGCCACCCAGGTGCTCCCAGAATAAGTTTCTTTAGAAAATAAAGTGGATGTCTGAATTAATTTCCCGCTTAAGAATGGTATGGAATACTTCAGACATTAGGTGTAATTTTGCCAAAAAAATTTGTTTAATTAGTCAACTCAGTACTTAGACTCAGATATCCTTTACTTTTTAGCAAATGGCATAATATTATAATTATGAATCTTAAAAAGTCTCATATGCATTTTATAAATTTTTAAGTCTGTTTCATGAAATCGGTTACTCTAGTAGATTCCATGTGTTTAAGACAATTCCATAAATAAGTTAGAATTTATAAAATGCACCACAAATGCTTTCAAAGCCTAAAGAAATGCATGACTTAGTTATTACCAAAAAAGTTATACTCATGATAATAAAATAGAAACCCACACTGTGATATAAGTTTAAGTTAATATCTTGTTTCATATCATCCTATTTAGTTTTCCCAATGTGGCTATGAGATTGCCAACTCAGAAGCCTGGGTTCAAATTTTGCCACTCACCAGCTGGGTGACCTTGGGCAAATTACTTAATTTTCTTGCACCCCACTTTCTTTTTTCTGTATAATGGGAGAGTAATAATGACTACTTCATAGGTCTGTATTTGATCAAATACATTGATTAAATCATCTGATGCATAGAAAATCCTTAAAACAGTGTTTGGCATGTAAGTTGTGGTTAATTGTTCTTAGCCATTGTTATTCATTATTTTTTTATTATTATTCTGGTTCTATCTATTAGAATTACTAGGGACATCATTTAAATACAATGCTTCTAGGAGACGGACCAAGATGGAGGACAAGCCTGGAAGTTTTTTTGCATCTCTCATCCCTAAAATAAAGCCAGATCAACACTAAACCATCCTGTACACCTACAACACTGATTTGAAGATTAAAACAATAATCTTTACAACCTGAACCACAGAACTCAGCAGGTATGCACTGCAGAGAGGTGAACTGGGGGAGAGAGAAGCCACGGAGGGTAGGGAGCTGTTTTTCCTTGTGGAGAGAGTTTGGAGATGGGGGCAGAGTAAAGGAAAGCAATGCCTCCACCAAAAAACAGCTGGAGAGAAAAGAAAGAGTACACAAGGGACTGAACAAAAACAGGGAGAAAGTAGAAAGGAGAGGGTATAAATTCCAATCAGACTCTATAAACAGGGGGAACACAGAGTCTGAAACTCCACAGCTTGATACCTGGCGGTGCTCTGGTGGAAAGAGAGAATCCCCAGTTGCAGAGAGCAAAATCCAAGGGAGCCTCAGGCCACATGGAGAGAGGCAGTTCCCCTGCTGGGAGGACATTTGGTAGAGGCTATGCGGCCTCCCCAAAGGCAAAGGTCCCAGCAGACCCTGGAGAGCAACCACATTCATTGGTGTTGGAGCAAGGACATTTAATGGGAAGCCTGGTGCCAGATGTGTGTTGTGATTTATGATAATCCCTGAAACGTTGCCACTACATGATCCTGTAAACTTTTTCTGGGGCAGGCTGGACCGAACCACAGTCTCTGGGCATCGGCAGCAGCATGGTCCCACAAAAGTTCTTGGGGGTGGTAGGGTACCCAGCCATTGCTTGGTGAGACCCTCTCCCAGAGGATCAGAACAGGTCAAGGCTGCAGTAACTCGAAAGTGAGTGGTTGGGAAACACAGCACACAGTTTTATCCTGAGATAAAACTCAGGAGGGAGGTGCCACCTGGCAACTTGATGGCTTAGTAATGGGCAATGTAAAAGCGGGGAGTGGATGGAAGCTGGAGACAAAGGAGGGTTGTGCAATTTCTGGTCAGGGAGAACAGAGTTCTGATACTAGAGACTGGGTACCTGGGTGATGCGATTTTCAATGCTCCTGTGCAGCACATGCATACATTCACACCTACAAATGACACAACAATCCACCCCAGTAAGCTAAGCAGTGCCATCTAGTGGAGAACAGAGCCATTACACTGAGCCCCACCCAACTGAGCCAACCAACCTCTTCCAGAATACAAGTCTATCCACCTGCTTAGTTTACAGACTTTAAAGTGCTTCATAGTTTGACTTCTAGGGGAAACCGATGTAATTTCAATTGTGTTTCAGTGTTTTCACTGGTCCATCTATTCACTTTTTAAAAACTTTTTCTTATTCTTGAATACAGAAAAAGAAAAAATTTATCTTTATTTTCAATTTTTATTAACAATATTTTTCTTTTTTTCTACTATATATTTTACTTTTTAAAAAATTTTAAAATTCTACTTTAATTCCATCATTTAATTTTGTTATTTCATTGTATTCATTTTTATAAATTTTCAAACGTTTTCCTTTCTTTTTTTTTCTTTTCTTATCTTTCTCTTTTTTCTCCAATCTATCAAGCTCCTTTAAACAATCATACCAAACACACCTAGGATCTAGCATCTTTTATTTGATTTTTTGTGTTTTTTTTAATTTTTAATTTTTTTTACCTTATTAATTCCTTTTATTCCTTCAAACTGATGAAATGACGGAATTCACCCCAAAAGAAAGAACAAGAGGAAATGACAGCCAGGGACTTAATCAGCACAGATACAAGCAAGATGTCTGAACCAGAATTTAGAGTCACAATAATAACAATACTAACTGGGGTTGAAAATAGATTAGAATCCCTTTATGCGGAGATAAAAGGAGCAAAAGCTAGTCAGGATGAAATAAAAATGCTATAACTGAGATGCAATCTTGAATGGATGCCATGGTGGCAAGGACAGATGAGGCAGAGCAGAGAATCAGTGATATAGAGGACAATGTTATGGAGAATAATAAGCAGGAAAAAAAAGAGGGAGACTAAGGCAAAAGAGCATGATTCAACAATTAGAGAAATCAGTGACTCATTAAAAAGGAACAACATCAGAATCATAGGGGTCCCAGAAGATGAAGAGAGACAAAGAGGGGTTGAAGGGTTATGTGAACAAGTCATAGCAGAAAACTTTCCGAAAGTGGGGAAAGACACACATTAAAAATTGTGGAAGCACAGAGGACTCCCATTAGATTCAACTAAAACCGACCATCAACAAGGCATAACATAGTCAAATTCACAACATACTTAAGCAAGGAAAGAATCATGAAAGCAGCAAGGGAAAAAAAAGTCCTTAACCTATGAGGGAAGACAGATCAGGTTTTCAGCAGTCCTATCCACAGAAACTTGGCAGGCCAGAAAGGAGTGGCAGGCTATATTCAATGTGCTGAATCAGAAAAATATGTAGCCAAGAATTCTTTATCCAGCAAGGCTATCATTCAAAATAGAAGGAGAGATAAAAAGTTTCCCAGAAAAAAAAAAAAATTAAAGGTATTTGTGACCACTAAACCAGCCCTGCAAGAAATTTTAAGGGAGACTCTCTGAAAGGAGAAAAGCTGGAAAAAAAAAAGACCAAAATCAACAAAGACTAGAAAGGACCAAAGAACACCACCAGAAAATCCAACTCTATAGGCAACATAATGGCAATAAATTCATATCTTTCAGTACACACTCTAAACATGAATGGATTAACTTCTCCAATCAAAAGACATAGGGTAACAGAAGGGATATGAAAACAAGATCCATCTATATGCTGTTTACAAGAGACCCACTTTAGATCTAAAGACACCTTCAGATTGAAAGTAAGGGGATGGAGAACCATCTATCATGCTAATGGTCAACAAAAGAAACCCAGAGTAGCCATACTTATATCAGACAATCTAGACTTTAAAGACTGTAACAAGAAATGAAGAAGCGCATTATATCATAAGGGGTCTATCCACCAAGAAGACCTAACAATTGTAAGCATTTCTGCTCCAAATGTGATAGCACCCAAATATATAAATCGATTAATCATAAATATAAAGAAACTCACTGATAATAATACTATAATAGTAGGGGACTTCAACAGCCCACTTAGAGCAATGGACAGATAATCTAAACAGAAAATCAACAAGGAAACAATGACTTTGAATGACACACTGGACCAGAGGGACTTAACAGATATATTCAAAACATTTCATCCTAAAGCAGCGGAATACACATTCTTCTCCAGTGCACATGGAACATTTTCCAGAATAGATCACATACTGTGAGACAAATCAGCTCTCAACAAGTACAAAAAGATCAAGATCATACCATGCATATTTTCATAGCACAATGCTATGAAACTCGAAATCAACCACAAGAAAAAAAAATTGGAAAGATAACAAATACTTGGAGACTAAAGAACATCCTACTGAAGAATGAATGGGATAACCAAGAAATTAAAGAGGAAATTAAAAGGTACATGGAAGCCAATGCAATGATAACACCACAACCTCTGGGATGCAGCAAAGGCAATCATAAGAGGGAAGTATATAGCAATCCAGGCCTTCCTAAAGAAGGAAGAAAGGTCTCAGATACACAGCCTAACCCTACATCATAAAAAGCTGGAAAAAGAACGACGAATAAAACCCCAAGCAAGCAGAAGACAGGAAATAATAAAGATTAGAGCAGAAATCAATGCTATGGAAACCAAAAAAAACAAAACAGTAGAACACATCAAAGAAACCAGAAGCTGGTTCCTTGAAAGAATTAACAAAATTGATAAACCCCTAGCCAGTTTGATCAAAAAGAAAAAGGTAAGGACCCAAATAAATGAAATCAAGAATGAAGGAGGAGAGATCACAACAAACACAGCAGAAATACAAACAATAATATGAGAATATTATGAGCGATTATATGCCAATAAAATGGGTAATCTGGAAGAAATGGACAAATTCCTAAAAACATATAAACTACCAAAACTGAAACAGGAAGAAATAGAAAATTTGAACAGACCTATAACCAGTAAGGTAATTGAAGTAGTAATCAAAAATCTCCTGAAAGCTAAGTCCAGAGACAAATGGCTTTCTAGGGAAAGTCTACCAAACATTTAAAGAAGAGTTAAAACCTATTCTCTTGAAGCTGTTTCAAAAAATAGAAATGGAAGGAAAACTTCCAAACTCATTCTATGAAGCTAACATTACCTTGATTCCAAAACCAAAGACCCGACTAAAAAGGAGAACTATAGACAAATTTCCCTGATGAACATGGATGCAAAAATCCTCAACAAGATACCAGCCAAGTGGATCCAACAATACATTAAAAGAATTATTCACCAGGACCAAGTGGGATTTATACCTGGTTCAATATCCACAAAACAATCATGTGATACATCACATAAATAAAAGAAAGGACAAGAATCACATGATCCTCTCAATAGATGCAGAGAAAACATTTGACAAAATACAGCATCCTTTATGGATAAAAACCCTCGGGGCGCCTGGGTGGCACAGTCAGTTAAGCGTCCGACTTCAGCCAGGTCACGATCTCGCGGTCCGTGAGTTCGAGCCCCGCATCAGGCTCTGGGCTGATGGCTCAGAGCCTGGAGCCTGTTTCCGATTCTGTGTCTCCCTCTCTCTCTGCCCCTCCCCCGTTCATGCTCTGTCTCTCTCTGTCCCAAAAATAAATAAACGTTGAAAAAAAAAACCTCAAGAAAGTAGGGATAGAAGGAGCATACCTCGAGATCATATAGGCCATATATGAAAGACCCACTGCTAATATCCTCAATGGGAAGAAACATTCCCCCTAAGGTCAGAAACATGACAGAGGTGTCCACTCTCACCACTGTTATTCATCATAGTATTGGAAGTTTTAGCCTCAGCAATCAGATAATACAAAAGAATAAAAGACATCCAAATCGGCCAGAAGGAAGTCAAACTTTCAGTCTTTGTAGATGACATGATACTCTATATGGAAAACCCAAAAGATTTTAGCAAAAAACTGCTAGAACTGATCCATGAATTCAGCAAAGTTTCAGGATATAAAATCAATGCACAGAAATTGGTTGCATTCCTATACACCAATAGTGAAGCAACAGAAAGAGAAATCAAGGAATTGATCCCATTTATAACTGTACCAAAAACCACAAAATACCTAGGAATAAACATAACCAAAGAGGTGAAAAATCTGTATACTGAAAACTATAGAAAGCTTATGAAAGAAATTGAAGAAGACACACAAAAAAAATGGAAAAATATTCCACGCTCCTGGATTTGAAAAATAAACATTGTTAAAATGTCAATACTACCCAAAGCAATCTACATATTCAATGCAATCCCTATCAAAATGACACCAGCATTCTTCACAGAGCTAGAACAAAGAATCCTAAAATTTGTATGGAACCAGAAAAGACCCTGAATAGCCAAAGCAATCGAAAAAGAAAACCAAAGCAGGACGCATCACAATCCTGGACTTGAAGCTGTATTACAAAGCTGTAATCATCAAGACAGTATGGTACTGGCACAAAAACAGACACTCAGATCAATGGAAGAGTATAGAGAATCCAGAAATGGACCCACAAATGTATGGACAGCTAATCTTTGACAAATCAGGAAAGAATATCCAATGGAATAAAGACAGTCTCTTCAGCAAATGGTGCTGGGAAAACTTGGCAGCAACATGCAGAAAAATGAACCTGGACCACTTTCTTACACCATACACAAAAATAAACTCAAAATGGATTAAAGACCTAAACATAAGACAGAAAGCCATCAAAATCCTCAAGGAGAAATCAGGCAAAAACCTCTTTGACTTTGGCTGCAGCAACTTCTTACTCAACACGTCTCAGGAGGCAACGGAAACAAAAGCAAAAATGAACTATTGGGACTTCATCAAAATAAAAAGCTTCTTCACAGCAAAGGAAACAATCAGCAAAACTAAAAGGCAACTGATGGAATGGGAGAACATATTTGCAAACGACATATCAGATAAAGGGTTAGTATCCAAAATCTATAAAGAACTTACCAAACTCAACACCCCCCAAAAAATAATCCAGTGAAGAAATGGGCAAAAGACATGAAAAGACATTTCTCTAAAGAAGACATCCAGATGGCCCACCAACACAAGAAAAAATGCTCAACATCACTCCTCATCAGGGAAATACAAATCAAAACCACAATGAGATACCACCTCACACCTGTCAGCATGGCTACCATTAACAACTCAGGCCACAACAGATGTTGGTGAGGATGTGGAGAAAGAGGATCTGTTTTGCATTGCTGGTGGGAATGCAAGCTAGTGCAGCCACTCTGGAAAACAGTATGGTAGTTCCTCAAAAAACTAAAAATAGAACTACCCTATGACCCAGCAATTGCACTAGTAGGTATTTATCCAAGGGATACAAGTGTGCTGTTTTGAAGGGGCACATGCACCCCAATGTTTATAGCAGCACTATCAACAATAGCCAAAGTATGGAAAGAGCCCAAATGTCCTTCGATGGATGAATGGATAAAGAAGATGTGGTGTATATACATATATAATGGAGTATTATTACTCAGCAATCAAAAAGAATGAAATCTTGCAATTTGCAACTACATGGGTGGAACTGGAGGGTATTATGCTAAGCGAAATTAATCTGTCAGAGAAAGACAAGTATCATATTACTTAACTCATATGAGGAATTTAAGATACAAAACAGTTGAACACAAGGGAAGGGAAGCAAATATAATATAAAAACAGGGTGGGGGACAAAACATAAGAGACTTAAATATGGAGAACAAACAAAGGGTTGCTGGAGGGGTTGTGGAAGGGGGATGGGCTAAATGGGTAAGGGGCTTTAAGGAACCTAGTCCTGAAATCATTTTTGCATCATATGCTAACTAACTTGGATGTAAAATAAAAAATAAATATAGTATTTTAAAAATTCCAAAAAAAAAAAAACTAAAAGAAATAAATATAATGCTTCTATTACTGTGGGAACTTAGACACACAGAAATGATCTTAAAATTTATAGATACATATTTTTCAAAATAAAGATACAAGGAACCAGTGGAAGTTAAGGACTACAATGTTTGCTCAGAGTGTTATTAATCATAGTTAATCTAATAGTGTTACAGACTGTACTAATGAACAGAGAAAAAGAAGAAAAGAACAAACTAGTGAGTAATGGTATGACTGTAAATGAAGACACTTGTATATACAACATCCTTCTCCATAAATGTATATGTCATAAAGAGAAAATAAATCGTTCAAGTTATAAGGGAACTTAGAAGGATTTTATTCCAACCCAAGACAGGCATCTCTTCTAAGGGTCCCTGGAGATGCTCAGACTCTTGCTTCTCAAGGTGTGGTCCTAGGACTGGCATCACCTGGGAGCTTGTTAGAAATGCAGAATCTCATATTCCACTCCAGACCCAATGAGTAATATTCTGCATTTTAACAAGACTCCCAGGGCATCTGCATGCATATTAAATATGGAGACATACTGGCCCACACTATTTTAATTACTTGCACTCATGGCAAACTCACTAGTCATGATGCAGCTGTTTCATTGTGAGGTATTCCCAGTTCTTAAGATGTTTTTATAATATGGAGGCCAAGTTTATGAAAAATATACAGGCCACAATCCCATTTTAAAATGCTGATAGGCATGATATAAAATATGTATATATATAGACATATATATGTCTATGTATGTATATGTATATGTATGTATATAGACATAGGTTTAGGTTTACATAGAAAAACTTCTGGAAGGATAATACCCAGTTGTTCACACTACTAAGCAATCCCTCAAATGTGTTGTTGGAATTTCTGACTGTGACTCCTTTTTCTTGTACTGTCTAGTCTTAGTTTGGTCAGCTGGAGAATTCAAGATCACTTTTATTAACTCTGGAGCTAAAAACAGCTTCCTGCCTCCGCTTGGACTTCTTTTCTCCAGGCTAAAGGCTCCAAATGTTCCCAGCAGCTCCTGCTGTTCTATCACCCTTACCTCACCCTTCCAGATCCCTCCAGGCTATCAACAGGTCTCCTGGAAGCAGGGCCAGAACCCAGTTCTCCATGGCTGGCATGAGTAAAAGCAACCACTTGATCTCCTGGAATGCTTTCTTTGTTGATTAATAACTTCTTAATTTAAAAATGTCATTTGAAAAGTCATGGCAGAAATTAGTTCTTAAGTCACATAAATTATTATAGTGCTTTTCTTCTGAGATGTTCTGAATGTATTAGAGATGTTAGGAAGGGCCCTGCAATGGCATTAATTGCACAGAATTCAATATTCCTTCCTGAAGCAGAAGAATAACTATCATGTGTATAGTGTTTGAAGAATGACATTGCAGGGACACCAAGCAATTACCAAGACAGGAGAAAAAGAACTGATCAGGAAAAGATCTGTTCATGTGCATAAAAAGACACTCAGTGTAGCCAAGAGGGATAATTGTGAATCTTGAATTGAGCTCCTACAGATAAGGTGACAATTGATAAATAACCCAGAAAATAAGAATAGAAGACAAAGCTTTAATGGGAACTATGTAGGACATTGAAGGTAGAAAGAAAAACTTTAGGTAGAACTTTGTGTTAATTTTTTTTAATGTTCGGTCTAGAACAGAGTTCCCCAACAAGTCAAAGTGTCAAGAATGTGTATAATGAGTCTGCCTCTTGGCACAACTGGGTGAAGCCTGGTTAATAGAAAACCTCAGCTGGCCACCTCTAGCACCAACAGCTTACAAACCCAAACCTATATATTTCTCCTGTGTTATGTTGTGCTACTGGTCCCACATAAAAAAGATATTTATTTAGAACCACTGGTATAAAAGATATCCCTTTTCTGTCATCTTCCAAGGCTATTTGGAAAACTTACATCACAGCAGTGGAGCAAATACAGCATCTTCTAGGCAAAAGAAAAGACATTTATAGTGCAAGCATTGATGGGCACACCCCCATTCGTTAAGGCTTAGCATTGCATTAATCTGTGCTGATACCATTTGGTACAGAAATAGCTATGGTCATAGGAAAGTTGGTGAAGACTCTGTCACTCCATATCTGGATGTTGAGATATTGCAAAGAGCACATGAGAATGTTCTGCAATGGCATAGCTACCTTGATACAAGGACATGAGAAGACACATGTAGAAAAGCATAGGTCAAAGGTAGGTGTGGAACATAGCTTAGCATGTGAAAGCAGAACAAAAGAAACAAAATCCACACACAACCAGAATGACCAAAGAAGAAAGAACTTGGACCTGTATCAGGATAGTCACATTTCCCTAAGTCACTGGCAGAGGGATTAGCAGTTCTTTGTTGTGAAGGAACTGGAATTAAAACTGGAACTGTAGGAGCTGGGGTTGAATATTTACTTTAGTTTAGCTTTTTTTTTTTTGAAACCAGTTATTTATTCAACCTATAAACTGACAACATATAAATATATGGGTGAGCACATTATGTCACTCAGTAAATTATTTCTGATTTATTCCACTGTATGATTTCAGATCTTGTTATTTTTGTCCCATTTATGAAATCTTGGGAAGGAAAATAATATTTATACTGAATGCTTATTATAGGCTGGAGATTATAACAAATGTTTTAGTGTGTGTCATTCCATTTAAAGCTTATAAACCTATGAGGTAGGTAGGTTGTAGCAAACTTGTGATATTATTCTCTTTTATAGATAAAAGAAGTGAATCTTAAGGAGATTTGTTAATCTTCCCAAACTCATAACAGCTATTAACAAGAAAGATGTAGCTTTATAGCTAAAGTTTTCTACTCCACCCAATGTTTATTCCACCACAACATACTACTTAGGACTGAAAGAGTCTTGTTAAGACTGAATGATATACCTTGTGAACGGGACCCCAACAGATTAGGGCTGGACAGTATCACTATCAGTTCTTATGCACAACATGTCACAACAGCACTGTGTTGGTATCTGTGGCTCCAGATATGCTTCTAAGGCAGAGTTTCTCAATGTCAGCACCACTGACATTTTGGGCCAGATGATTTTCTTTTGTTGTAAGGAGCTGTCACGTGCATTGTAGGATATTGAGCATTATCTTTGGCCTCTACCCACTAGATGCCAGTGGCACCCACCCTCAAATTGTGACAACCAAAAATGTCTCGAGACATTGCCAAATGCTCCCAGCAGGGAGTAGGGCAAAACTGTTCCCATTTGAGAAACATCGCTCTGAGGCCATGAAATAAATATTTTCTTTGTTGAAGAGTAACATAAGGCCTTGCTAAATTCAATGACTTGCTCAGCAATTTAAAGGCTGGACATTGGGGCGCCTGGGTGGCTCTGTCGGTTAAGCGTCCGACTTTGGCTCAGGTCACGATCTCACGGTCCGTGAGTTCGAGCCCCACATCGGGCTCTGGGCTGATGGCTCAGAGCCTGGAGCCTGCTTCCGATTCTGTGTCTCCCTCTGTCTCTGACCCTCCCCCGTTCATGCTCTGTCTCTCTCTGTCTCAAAAATAAATAAACGTTAAAAAAAATAAAATATAATAAAGGCTGGACATTAATAGAATCTTCACTTCTTTACTTTGGACCTAGATTGAAGCAACAACACTTCTGTACTTTGCTTTTAGCAGTAGTTAGGCTAAGTAACTCCAGCTGCTATGACAGATAGACTCTCAGTGCATCAAATCATTGCAAGATTATTCCTTACTCATGTTACAATACAATGTAGATGTGGCTCCAGGTGATCATTCAGGAACCCAGGCTACTTACATCTTTGACTCCACCACCTTCAACCCATGGCTGGAATTTCCTCCACTCAGTCAGGGGTGGAAAAGAAAAAAAAAAAGGTGGCAAGGAGAACAGATCATCTCTGAACCACATCAGCCTAGAAGTGTCACAAATCACTTCTTTCCACATTTCCTTGATAGTCCTTCACCGGGAAGATTTTTTCCAGCAATGATGTTATACTATGGAAGAAGTGTATGCAATTTTAGTGCTTTTTTCTAGCCATCTGTGCCACAGTTCTATACATTTCAAAGCAGGTGCATAAATATTTCAGCCTGATAAGAAACTTGCAACATAGGCAAATATAATTCTAATTGTGTGTGTTATTTTCCCATTTTATAATGGGAAAGTTGGACACAAATACTTCCTTTAACTTGGGATTGATATCATAGGATTAGAACCCCAGACTCTCACTCTTGAGTTGAGAGTTCTTATCTAAGAAAGCAGGTGATGCATATTCAGAAGAATAGAGAGTGCTGTTAGCCAAAGATAGGGACAATGTTATAAGCATTGTCTCTGGAATCTGATCAGGTCAAGTCTTGGGCTTTGCCATTGAGTAGTTGTATGTGACTTTAAACAAGAAATTTAGTCCCTCATAGTCTCTATTTTCACATCTCAGGACTGTCATAGTTACCCTACTATAGAGGGCAATAAAGTTTAAATGAGATGATACATAGAAAGTACTTAAAAACAATGTTCAGTAAATTTTGGTTATTGATATGCCACAAGAAATAACTAACATATGATCTACATATTTACAAGATTTTCTTGCTATTCTACATCACACTTAAGTTCTATCTATTTTGGAGTCTATTTAGGTTTCTCCACGTTAGCCTGTTTACAAAGAACAAATCAATTCTCATTGACTTCAGCTGATTTGCTCAATTCTACAGTGGAAACTGGGAGAGGAGTCATCTGGGAAAGCAAGTGTTGATGAATCAGCATAAATCCATACCCAATCCTGGAAGGCAGCCCAGAGTGAGAGCCCTAGTGACAGCAAGTCAGTAGAATCATGTTCATTTAAACACCAAGGGCAGCACAGGGCATTATGAAAGATGGAACCAAGGTCAAATGTTTTGTGTGTTCTTCTGCCAGTTTAGCTGCCAGTGACTCTTGGGCCAAGAACAGAAACCCAGCACCAAACCTCACTGTCCAGTTTGTGGTTTCGAATCATCTTGTCTCATAGATGAGAAGACAAATGTCCAGCAAGGTTGGTGGTTAAATAGGAGACATGAGTCCCCAAACCATGTTTTTGTTCATTCTTGGGTCAACTGTCTTACCTGTGTTGCCTTCACATGTGTTACTTTATATTCCAGAATTCTATAGACATGCAGTGATATCAAGCACCACGAGGGAAACGTGAAAGTTTACAGAGTATCTTTCTGAGAACTGCCAATTTTTCCCATACACAAACACCTCTTCAAATTTCTTCCCAAATGGAAGGTGAGCCCCACCTTCTGTGAGGACTTTGCTTTATTTATTTAATAAACAGAAAGAAAGGGGGGAAACACTAAAATTGACCACTTTATCAGCAAGCCCTTTGTTTGCCACCAAAATATTTCACAGCCCTTATTTCAGACAGGTGCATAATAACAGAAGACGGAATGGTTTGTTGCACATGGACACCACACCTCAGTAATTTCTGTCAAGAGGCTGGAGCATGAAAACCCATACATATCAGTGCAGCACAGACTTCCCCCCAACCAGAAACCCCTTTGAAAGGCATTAGCCTGCCAAAGGAAGAGGTTTTGCCTTCAACGGGCTAGTGTGAAAACAACTCAAAATGTCAGCTTCGGGTAACACGTTTCTACTGATTTTAATAAGGAAAAGAAATTCACATGGATTGTCTCATTCTTTCAGGTGTAAATTATGCTTTGAGAACATGACGTTGGGCACAATACTCCAGAAACATGTCTGTGTTGGAAACATTCCTTTATTATAGAAACCTAAGAGTGGGTTCTTAGAACCACCTTTTAATTTCAGTTACGCAAGATTTTAAAATTGCCTAGAAGCTAAATAAAATTCCACTGGGTAATTTTGAGCTTTGTCTATTTGTTTTACCTACTGAGTTGGCAGCATAAATACATTTAGATATATATGTACATGTGAGTCTGTGTACATCTTTGCATGTATATAGGTGAAATTTCTGCTAGTCAACTGTTTTTAACCTACAAAAATGTCTGTTTCATAGGGTTCAACCTCATATATTCAAGAAGCATCTAATTAATATTAAACACACAACATACAGAAAACATACTTTATGATATCTTACTTCCTACTTCTCTCCTTAATAGTTCATTCCGTCTTTTATCCATCCATATGACACAGCAAAGGACCTAGATTTTATTCCTTCAACTCAACCAATAACAAATGCCATCAAAATGCCCAGAAATTGTCTTTCAGAATCTGCTATGCGCCAATGAATGTCCTCAAAATAGACTTGCAGAACACTCTGCTGACTTTGCAGGAAACCCTGAATGTTATCAAGAAAGTAGAAACCCTGAACTAGTCTTTTTTGCAGAAACAAGAAAGCTCCATAGACTGACATATGTTCCTCAGGATTACAGAACTGAGAGCTGGCCACTGGATATGAGGTATGAGCACTGGATGTAGCTGAACTAGCAGAAGGAGGACACACAATCCAATCCAGTAAGCTAAAGTAACTTTGGAGAGCCTTCTAAGCAACACTCTATGTTAATATAGCATGACTCTTCTATGGCTATACATTGCAGCTTCTGGAACATTTATATGCAACATTTGGAAAAACCAGGTCCTTGTTCCAATAATTAAGCACATAGTTTCTAGAATCAGACTGTTCAAATCTCAACTTTATAACTATAGCTGTGAGACCTGGTACAAGTTATACTGTTTAACTGTAAAATGTGTTCCAGCCTCCCATCTAAAAATGAAAATGAAAGAAATATCTGCCCCTATAGTTGCTACATTATAGCAATCATTAATTGAGTTAATACAGTGTAACGTGCTATAAGGCCCAGCACATGATAAGCAATTAATAAGTAAGAGCTACTATTACTGACTCAGTACCATTGTATCCACTCATTTTAAGGTCCCATAGTTGTATCCTACATTTTTTACCAGAGGAAGGGGAGAGAGATCTTTGACTAAGTGAATTTTGCCTCAGGAAAGAATTATTCCTGAAGACCTGCTTGTCACCTGCCTATTTTCCTATTTGCAAGTACAAAATATGTCAACATTTAATGACAAGAGGGAAAGCAGAAACACAGCTTCTTTACAAATATTTAAGTAATACTTATTTTAATGTGCATTTCTGCTATGTAGGAGATTTCATAAAGCAGGATCTTCATGAACTCGCACTCTGGTGGGCCAGTGTGGGGTTAAAGAGATCTAACCCTCATTTAAGAATGTGCTGGGACACAGCTCTGAGTATTGCAACATGTGGACTCTCTAAGCGAACTACAGCTCATACCAAATGATGATTTTAATAATGGAACAATGCTGAATAGTCTCATTGTAAATCTAGCAGAGGAAGATGCCATTGTCATTAGTGGTGCTATTGTTGCACATGGGACAAAACATGGTAGCTTCAGAAAGTAGCCTGGGTCACTGACATTTCTGACAGCCAACAGAAAGAAATGTTCCAGTTGCCTTCATGCAGGGGTGAAAAGGAAACAGCGGCTGTAAATGTGGCAGATAAAAACAAGTCTCTATTTTAGGCTGATGGGACAAAATACTGACTGCACTCAAAGAACCTAGCAGCTCTGGTTGAAAGGCTTTCAACCATTTCCAAACGAATTTGGTAGAAAAGCAAGTAAACATTTTAGAAGTCTTGTCTGGAAGAGGCGAAGGTTAATGGGGATGCATGTAAAACAGCTTCCCCAAACGTTTCCTTTTATAGAATACTGGATATAAATACAGGAATACAGACTTAAATGTTGTCATTTAGGATCTCCCAAAGCTAACTGGTTGAATAATAGTAACGAGTTAGATGATCCCTTGAATCCTGCATTCTCACTTGACACTAGACTGTGAAAAAATTGGGGTTGTTCAAGGTTGGCAGCTTCTCCTCGATTTTGCACCCAGCGCTGTGTCTTAGGCATATCTGGCTAGTCAACTGATTAGGTGTCCATGACTAGCTGGCCATGACTAGCTAGTCCATGACTAGCTGGTTGTGGTTCATTTTCCTTTCTGAGCAATCTCCCCAGTCCCTCCTTTAGGGAATCTTCTAGAAACCCTGGAGCAGCAAGGTCTCTCTGAGAGATTATATTTGGGGACATCTGTCTTCAGAGCACACTAAAACTCAAAACAGCATCAACTTTAATATGCCCAAAGTAGTAGAGTGGTAGTGAACTGTTGTTTTGTATGTGTATATACTTTATTTAATTCATAGAACTACGTAATTCCTATACAATGATACCTAAAAGGTACATTTATACATGTTTCAAGAATGAAGAAATGACAAAGAAAACATATTAACTGAAATAATGAAGGACAACAAATATTAAAATTAAAATGGAATGGTTAGGACTACCATCAGGCAATGCTCAAAAAAAAAAAAAACACTAGTTAGATGCTTTAAAATTAAGATAAGCAAAGCTAACACAGTGACAAGAGACACTGATGCAGACACTAACAACTCCTGCTTCTGCCTCGTCTTTCCATTTTGAGTACTCTGCAAAGGCCACAGAGGTCTAATTTACGACCAAGGAATTCCACAAGAGAAATGACAGAAAAAAGATCCGGGGAACAATATAAGAAAAATTACCCTTAGTCATGCAACCTTTAAGTGTTGGTTAGATTCCTGGGCACTGAGATAGAGACTATGTTCCCCATTTTCCCTTTCAACGAAGCATGGTCATCTAAGTTCTGGCCAATAAGAGGTGAGCATCAATGATGTAATGACATTCTACATCATGTCTTTAAAAGGAAACCACTTCCCCTCCACATTCTACCTTCCCACAGTTGGAATCAGGACATGGTGTCCTGGCCCATGTTCAGCCGTGTGAACACTCTGGCATACATATGCTAGAACAAGATAACGAAACCAGGATATCAGGAAAACCACACAGAGTAGAGTTAAACTGCCCGCTGGCTCAGATGTTAACATGGAAAGAAATAAACCATACATCTGTTTAGATCTTCTGTTTCAGCACTGTGAAATAACCATGTTAACCTTGTGGCATGTATCAGTTTGAAGCCATGTTGTGTGTCAGTCTTGAAAACCAGGTAAACCTTTGAGAAACTTCAGGAAGACCACAGAAGTAAATTGAAAAATAAGATCAAATCTGGCTCTGATATTTTAAAATTGTTGTTTTTATAAAGGACATTAGCAGATGCTTTGACAGAAGATCTGATTAGTAATAGGTACTTTGTAGCTTCAAAATTTCATGGGTTAAGTCACTAGCCAAAATTTCATAAACAAAGTCACTAGCCAAACTTTGAAGAAGTAAATAATCTACACCAAAAACAATCTTCTGAGTCAGGAGAAAGAAATGTCTTTTCAAAGACTGGTGAAATCATAACCTATCATTCCTAGAAAGCTTTAAAACAATTGGAAATTTCCTACTCCAGTGCATCTGGGTAGCTCAGTTGGTTAAGTGTCTGATTCTTGATTTCGGCTTAGCTCATGATCTCCCACTTTGTGAGAACAAGACACACGTTAGGCTCTGTGCTGTCAGCTTCAGATTCTCTCTCTCTCCCACTCTTCCCCTCCCCTTCTCTCTCCTCTCTCTTCTCTCTCTTCTCTCTCTCTCTCTCTCTCTCTCTCTCTCTCTCTCTCTCTCCCTCTCAAAATAAAGAAAATTGCCCACTCTGGCCTTCAGGATTGTTCTGCTATGCCACAGGAGCTGGGCAGGAATGCAAACATTGCATACTCAGTACACGAGTGAACTCTTACAAGCTAGACAAATGAGCAGCAACACAAAATTAAAGCCACATGTTATCTTGTATTAAAAATCTATTCTGTAGAGGTCAATTATCACTCCATGTTTCCCAGAGAATTAATATGTAGTGTCAAGAGCTGGAAAAAAATGGGTTAAGAATCTTTCTGATGTTGGAGAGACACATGTAAACACATCAGCAGATATTTACACTTCCAAGTAGGATCACTTAACAGAGAGCAAAATATTTACTTAGACAAACCTAAAGGGTGAATCTCTTTTAAAATAATAAACTTTTAATTACTCTTAAATAGATTACAAGAGTGGGTAGAAGTGCTTGTAGCATCATACAGATTTTAGAAATATTCTAAAATATTTTGTTCCCTGGAAACAACAGCTTGTCCGATGAGCTATGCCCTTTCCAATTCAGGTCAAGGGTGCTGTCCTCTGTGGAGCTTTCAAATCCCCCAGGCAAAGCCAAGCCTTTCATATTCTGCTTTCTAGCACTCCCTGAACATTCTACTGCACTGCTCAATCCTGTTAGCATTTGTTTGCTCGTACTGCTTTCCATTTAACTAATAATTCCTAGAGAACAACCACAGGTGGAGCCTCACATATGACAAGAGTATGGACTCTAAAGACTGGTAGGGTTCAAACCCTAGCCCAAATCATATGCACATACCTTAGGCATGTTACTTTACCTTCCTGAGCCTTGTCTCTAAAATAGGTGAAATTTTTTCTTAAATGAGCTTCTGAGGATTAAATGAGGAAATACATGATAAATGTATTGGGCTGCCTGAGTGACTCAGTCAGTTGAGTATCCACCTCTTGATTTCAGATCAGGTCATGGTCCCCGGATCATGGGATTGAGCCCTGTGTCAGGCTCCTCACTGAGTGTGGAACCTGCTTGGGTTTCTCTCTCTCTCTCTCTCTCTCTCTCTCTCTCTCTCTCTCTCTCTGCCTTTGCCTCTCCTCATGCTCACTCTTTCTCTCTCAAATAAAAGAAAATTCAAATAATATATGATAAAAGTATTAGTACATGGTAAATTTCTCAGACCTGTGCCCAGCCCACAATAAATGCCACATAACTGTTTTTTCAAGTCAGTTCCTGACTCCATAGGTGCCTAATAAAAAGTTATACAAACAAATGGTGGGTTAGTATCATGAAGGCCAACTTCAAGAATGGTATGGATTTTATAAAAGCAAGTGTTACTTGTTAAAATATTTGAAACTTTCCAATGAAAAGATGACTTCATAAAACACTGGGATCATCACAACTCAACAAAATCATCTCAAGGGCTTATCAAAGATGATTCCAGAATATTGGTCTAAAATGCACCAATGTAACTCAGAATATTAGTCCCTCCTTTGAAAATCTGGAACTTGAAGTAAAAAAAACACGGCTTTTCAGAATATGCCATTCATCTAACCAAGAAAATTTATGTTGCAGTTCTGAATTATTCATTCATTACAGAGAACACCTGAAATGTCCCTTCTTTTCAATGTCACCTATCAACTTCCATGACTTCCACTCCTGTGAATAGTTGGTGTTTTCTAATTGCTTGTAAAACATCTGTTTACATGCAGCATTTCACAAGAAAAGTGCCTAAAACTCTGTCTGTATCTTTACTGTATCAGTATCTAATATTATCAAAAACTTTCATTTAACATTTCATTCTTTGAAAATTATTTAGAAATTCTTCCCAAGTGAGGGATGTCTGGGTGGTTCAGTTGGTTAAGCATCTGACTTCACCTCAGGTCATGAACTCATGGTTCATGGGTTTGAGCCCCATGTTGGTCTCTGTGCTGACAGCTGAGAGCCTGGAGCTTGCTTCGGATTCTGTGTCTCCCTCTCTGTCTGCCCCTCCCCCCCACACTCTGTATCTCTATTTCTCTCTCTCAAAAATAAATAAACATTTAAAAAAGAAAGAAAAAAATTCTTCCCAAGTGAAAAGTCCACATAACCACCTGGAAAATACCCAGCACTACAGTCACTATCCCTTAGTTTGGGTTCCCTCAGAAGTAGCATTTGTGACAAGGATGTGAGCTAGGAATTCTTTTTGGAAGGCAACCTCAGAAAATCCTAGAACAGCAGTGGAAAAGTGAGACATAAAGGGAAAGAAAGCCAATGAAAGTATGACATTAAGAAATGCAGCTCTAGGGGTGCCTGGGTAGCTCAGCTGGTTGCATGTCCAACTCTTGGTTGTGGCTCAGGTCATGATCTCATAGTTCATGAGTTCAAGCCCCAAACTGAGCTCCACTCTGATAGCTCTCCCTCTTTCTCTTTCTCTCCCCACTTGCTCGCTCTCTCTCTCCCTCTCAAAATAAATAATTAACTAAAAAAAAAGAAAAGAAATTCAGCTCTGTATACCCTCAGTGAGGTCATATCAGAACTCTGGCAGATTAGAACATGTGTCCAAGTTTTCATGTCCAAGGCAGAGGAAGCCAAGGCATTTATACACTGATTCACAGAAGTCATTGTTTGAGGATTGTTTTATGGTTATAAACATTCTATGGCACATGGGCTGCCACATGCTCTAGCAGAGCAGACTTTAGAGTCTCAAGAAAAAATAAAAGGAGCAGCATTCAGGCACACACTGCAGATCGTGGCTGGGCTGGAGCACAGTGATGGCTATGAGGGATATGGGTGGAATACTGACAGCATTTTGCTACACCCAACAATCCTATGTCCATGTATAAACTCAAGACAGTAAAATTGCTTAATAATTACAGGAAAGATCCAAACAAATGAACACAGCCTGTGTGAGTAAGTAATTCTGTAAATAGGTTGGGATGCTGATGTTTATGTATTCGTGAGCACAAAATAACATGGAAAGCTATTATAATGGTCTCTTAGCATTGATTACATTTTTCATAAAATTAATGACAGGAAATGAATGTTCTTGATCTCCTTCAACACCTCTACCTCAAGATAGTTCAGGAAAATCTCCAGTCCCTAAACCTGTGGATGTCAGGTTTTGTCCAGTGATACTACATAAAGTCTCATTCATTCAACAAATATTCGGGTGATATTTGTCACACAGAAATCATAGTTTATAGTATAGAAAAAATATCAACCAGGTCATTATTGCCTGATGTGATCAATGCCCTCTCTACTCCATACAAAGCCTGTGGTTTATAGTTTCCTTTGGATGGAGTATTGAAAATATGGATGTGGGAGAATATTGGAAACTGTTAGCTGACACTTCTGTAGAACATCAAAACTAAATACATGTCCTTCAGTGATATTTCATTATTGCTACCTCTGTAATAGCAGAGATAATAAATTGCACACACACACATGCACACACACACACACACGCATACACACACACACACACACACACACACACACACGCATACACACATGCATGCTCTTTAGGGATTATGAGCTCCTGAGAGAGCCAGGACTGAGTTCTGTACGTAATTCTAAGGCCTCCTATACCTAGCTGTATTAATCACAGCCACCTCGCATAATGTTATGTTTATAGCAGTCACTGGCGTGGTCAGTTAAATTCAAAGAAAAAAAGCAATAGTACATATTTCTTCTTGATTTAGAAGTCAATATTTTCTTTTTTTAAAATTTTTAAAAATTTTATTTAATTCCAAGTTAGTTTACATATAGTGTAATAACGGCTTCAGGAGTAGAATTTAGTGATTCATCACTTACATATAATACCCAGTGCTCATCCCAACAAGTGCCCTCCTTAATGCCCATCACCCATTTAGCCCATCCCTCATCCAATACCCCTCCAGCAACCCTCAGTTTGTTCTCTGTATTTAAGAGTCTCTTATGGTTGGCTGCCCTCTATGGTTTTATCTTATGTTTCCTTTCCTCCCCCTATGTTCATCTGTTTTGTTTCTTAAATTCTACATATGCTTGAGATCATATGATATTTATCTTTCTCTGACTGACTTATTTTGCTTAGCATAATACACTCTAATTCCATCCACGTTGTTGCAAATAAGAAGATTTCATTCTTTTGATGGCCAAGTAATATTCCATTGTACATATATATACCACAACTTCTTTTCCATTCATCAGTCAGTGGACATTAGGCTCTTTCCATACTTCAGCTATTGTCGATATCACTGCTGGGGTGCATCTTCCCCTTCAAATTAGCACTCCTATAACCTTTGGATAAATACCTAGTAGTGCAATTGGTGGGTCATAGGGTAGTTCTATCTTTAATTTTTTGAGGAACCTCCATACTGTTTTCCAAAGTGGCTGCACCAGTTTGCATTCCCAAAAGTAGTGCAAAAGGGTTCCCCTTTCTCCATATTCTCGTCACCATCGTTTTTCTGAATCTCCAGTTCTCTCACTTAGCCCATCCTTCTGGATAAATATGTTTAAAAGAACAGCTGGACAGCATATAAAAATTAGCAACAGTGTTGCTATATTACAATTTTGACATATTAAGGCACCATTTTTTTTTTCATCTATGACTGAGTGAGCTATTGGGTCAGATGCAGCTCGACTTACAAATATGGATTAAGGTGCTGTAATGATGAAAAGAAATCATTATTAAATGTAGTGGTTTAAAAAAAGCCTGCACATTCTTTGACAATCCCCCCACCAAGAGGTGGAATCTGTCCCTTTTTCAAACACAAGCTACCTTAGTGGTTTCTTGCTAACTTACAGAAGCCTAGGTCTTAAAGGGCAACATAGCTGTTACTTGGTACTCTCTCGAGACATGCCTCTTTGGAGCAATGAGGCACCAGGTGAGAAGCCCATCCACTGTGCTGAAAAGACCACATGGAGAGAGGAGACAGAGACCCAAGCGCAGAAGCACCAGGTTTCCAGACCTCAGTGATCACTCCTTAGCTGGCCTACTTGACCCACAGAACCAGAATAGAGAACAGTGGCAAAAGATAGTGCTGTTTTACAATATCAAGCTTGGGGTGGCATGTTACAAATCAATTGATAACTGGTACATTATGTACTTTGTAAATAGAGTTCCCCACAAAACCTTACCTATGATTATATTTTAGATGGGACATAAAACATATTAGAAAGAAAAGAATGGCCAACTTCTGCAAACGTGTGTAGCAAAGTTCATTCTGGCATCAAATCCCTCTTGGCACTGTGTTTCCAAAGCCATTAGTGAACTGGGTTTGACTGGAAACCCTTCTCACCCTGTGGGATGGGGATCTGGTTGCAGCAGGTGGCTTTTTTGAAAAACTTCACCTCTCTAATGAACAAGAGTTGTTCCTACAATTCCAGCACAATGCGAGGTATATTTTTTATGTCAGTTCTGTCAAACCTTGACATGCAGTACAGCCCCAAACAATTCAGCACATGCCTGGTCAGTAATAGCTACTTCCTTTCCTCCAACAGACCACATAGGCTGCCCACTCTATCAGGCGAAGAATTTTAAGGAAGTTTTTCCAGATTTATGCCTTTGTCTGTAATTTTTAATTCAAAACACTGGAAGTAAATTTGGGGCTCTTCTGCTTTCTAAGAAATACCTTGTGTTGATCTAGATAAGTGGGTTTTTTTTTGGTTTTTTGTTTGTTTTACTTTCTGATGATGTACATCTCTTTAAAAACTAATTTAAGAAATACTCGTAGAATATCGTTTTATTCTATATTCGTAAGCATCTTCTATCTTGAAATTTAATGAGTTTTTTAGGGCACCATCCACAAGACCTGTAAGATTCCAGTATTGTATTCCACAGTGTTGTATTCTACTTATTACTCTCTTATTTTATACTTTATTCCTTAGCTGGTGGTGTTCCTTACACATTATTCCAAAGAACTTTGCTTTGTAGGATGGGGCTATATAACCTTAGAATTCAGAGGGGAAAGGAGAAATGGAAAAGGGTTGACAGAGGGGGGAAAAACAGAAAGAAAATTTTAATAAAGTAATTAGGATGGCTTCTGTAATCTAAATTTTGGAATATCATGGTAGATATTTTCAGTAGGATTCTCCTAAAAACACACCTGAGATAGAGGTTTAGGTGCCAGATGTTTATCTGGGGAAAGTGATCCCAGAAAGCAATGATAGTTGAATGACAATGCAAGGCAGAATAGTGAAGGAAGCCAGAAAACAGTGTCTAATTAAACAGATAACTGTGGCTGGCAACAAGGATCAGTCCCGCTGGAGAGGACATATCTCAGATCTGTCCCAACTAAAAGCTGAGGGCTCAGGGTCCTGTGTTACCAAAACCCATCTGTAATTGGTAGAAGGCTGCTTCCAGGGGCTTTAATTTTCTGACACTTTCAGCCTGCCCAGCACATGGCTGAGAACATTCCAGAGGCCAAAGAGATCTCTTAAACAAAAAGTCACAAGTACTTGTAGCAAGAAGCTAGCAGCATAGACTGGATGCTGAGGGAACATGGCTGGGGCACTAACATGTCTGCCGTGGTAGCTGAAGTTCTCCCCAACACCATGCTGGGGCAGAGCGGATACATGGTGGTCGTCTTTATTTGGGTATAGTTACTTACTTAGATACATCTTGGTGACTTGGTAACAGAGTTTTAGACTTTGCATTATTATCAAAGCCAGTCTAATTTTGTTGTTGATCCCATACCAACAGAGTTTTTTAAATGTGATTTTTGAGAACTACAGAGTATTGGTAAAATATTTAAGGACCCTTTGCCCTCTTTGGCTTGTTATCAGAAACCTACTGTTCCTGGGGCGCCTGGGTGGCTCAGTTGGCTAAGCGTCCAACTTAGGCTCAGGTCATAATCTCATGGTTTGTAGGTTTGAGCCCCCACCCCCAACCTGTGCTGACAGCTCAGAGCCTGGAGCCTGTTTCAGGTTCTGTGTCTCCCTCTCTCTGCCCCTCCCCTGCTCATGCCCTCTCGAAAGAAAGAAAGAAAGAAAGAAAGAAAGAAAGAAAGAAAGAAAGAAAGAAAGAAGGAAAAAGAAACATGAAAAAAAAAAAACATAGCAGCTTACTGTTCCCATCGCAGGACCCATATCACCCCTCTGGTTTTTTCAAAGTCTTTCCTAAACTCCAGGGCAGCAAAAATGTTTATTTTAAAAGTCAATATTCATTAACATATACCAAACACATAGGCAGCAGAACATGGAAGTTTATATGAGGAAACATAGGACCAAAAAACACATTTATGAAGTGCTTGGGGGAGCAACCATAAGGAGTTTGATGAATAGCAATTAGGAGCAGGAAAAGGGCCACCTGGTTTAAAATCTGCTTCGAATCAGAATTTTTCTCACATATGTTTACATTTTGCTATAAAAAAGAACAAGTACACATCCATACAAATAAAAAACACCAAAGAGAATACTTTTATGAGTTGCAGGAATTGGGTACCATCTTCTCTGAACACTGAAAAATTAGCTTACTACCTAAATAATTTATATCAGTAATGTGCGCTAAAAGAGAAGTGCAGAGGGATAAGCGGATGCACCAAAAACTGGGGATGAGAGAAAAATCTAGCAATGCACAATGCTTGCTGTATTTCCTTTCTTGTCTTTTCCTCTCCCTTCCTCCCTTCTTCTCCTCATTTGCTTTCCTTTTATTCTTCCCTTCTTTCCTTTTTTATTTATTTCATTTCCTTCTTTCTTTAGAGTAGTGGTTACCAGAGGCAAGGAGGTAAAAGAAAAGGCGAGACACTGATCAAAGGGTACAAACTCTCAGGCATAGGCAAATAGGAGACCTAATGTACAGCATGGTGAGTACAGTAAATCATAATGTATACTTGAAGTTTGCTAAAAGAGTAGATCTCACATGTGTTCACCATTTTTAAAAAGGTAATGGTGAGGTGATGGATTTGTTAATTAGCTTGATTGCAGTGACCTTTTCACAGTGTATAAGTTTATCAAAACAGTATATTGTACCCTGTAAATATATTCAACATTTGTCAACCATACCTCCGTAAAGCTGGAGAAAAAAAACCTATTTTTCATTAAAACCATTCTACATTCCTTAATAGCAGGTATATGGATGGCAAAGGAAAGTCTCATTAGCTAGGTACAGAGTGGGTGTCAGGACAAAGCCCGAGTGGGATGAGAAATGCCCGTGGAATGATATGCAAGTCACGATTTGGTTTCCCTGAGAGCCGGCTTAAAGGAAGACAGCCAGAATAGCAAGAGTGACCACATATGGAAGTCCTAATTGAAACAGCAGCACAGGGCAATGGTTTCTAGGTCTCTGAGCCTGGGACAATCCTGCCTGAAGGCAAATCTCCTTGTCATTTATTAGCTGTGTAACGCGGAGCAAGACAATGTCTATGAACCCGAATTTCCTAATCTACAAAATGGGGGAGTGGATCATGCCTAATGCCTAAAAATCAAAAATCAAATGTGCTAATAGAAGGGATCTTCTAGAACAGAGACTGGCATACAGCAAACGCTTGGTAAATATCAACTGCTGTTCCATGGGCTCCCAGATGTTTTGTATTTGATTCCCACAATCTTCAATTTCTTATGACGTGTGTCTATGCTGCTCTGAAAACACACCTACTTTATTAATTACAAGAGAAGGACATTTATTCATGTATAGATAATTACTGAAAAAGTTGCATGCATCATGTTAAACCTTGCTATACACAGGCAGCCAAGGTACTGTCATGTATCTTGCACTTGTTGCTGAAAAGCTGGTGTTAACTTTCAATGACACTGCTACTTCCATCATAGCATGGCACAGCGGCACCATGCATGTGGCTCATTCAGTGCCGTGGCTGTGAGTGAGCAGGGTGTTTATTTCACTGGAGAAATGTATCATCCATCGAGTCACAATAAGGAAAAGTGAGGCTTTAGGAAATTGCTCAAAGTTGGCTTGTGAATAGCTCTGGTAGCCTGCATAAATGGTCCCCAATTCACCACCTTCTTTGTACTTATACCCTTTGCCATCAAGAAACAGAATCTCTTCCATAACCCCTTGAATCTGGCTGGCTTTGTGATTTCAGTTGACCACCAGAATGCACTAGAAGTGACAGCATGTCATGTGGAGGCTAGACCTGTACTTCTACTTTTTCCAGCCATCATATGACCACACCTAGAGACACATGCTTTGGCCTCCCCTTTTATTACAGTCACCCAACTGCCAGACATGAATGAGTGAGCCTAGAAGACTAGAAAAAATAGCCCATCTGATCCCCGTCCATCCCCAACACACAGATACGTGAGCTAAGTAAATACTTATTGTTTTAGCCCATCAGGTTTTGAGGTAATTTGTTTTGCAGTATTATTTGGCAACAGACAACTGATATAATAAAGAAGTGAGATTCCAACACTAGATTTGGGGACTCCAAGACTTATGTTTTTGAGGCTGTAAAAAGTAGTCATAGAATAATTAAAATATATGTGTATACATATCTATATAAAATATATTTACACTATAAAAATATGTTGTGTAGATACACATATCATAAGCTACTTTATTGTGAGTAGGGATTGGCTGTAGGAAGAAATGGTAAAAATATTTCCCTTTGGCCAAACGATGATTATTTTATAAAAACAAGGAGGGAGCACCACTCTCACTTTTAATACTTAACAAGATTATAAGTTATAAATTATTTTTAAGGCTTTCACTCTTTGATTCTCATACTAAATTATGCCACAAAAATATCCACAAAGAAAAGAATCAGACTGGCTTACCGAAAACATCTATTTCCCAACTTTTAAAATTTTCTTTTCAAGGAACATAATGTCATGGAAACCTACAAAATACACACACAAGAAAATATAGTGCCCTTGGGTAAAGCATAATAATAAAACTTTGCTAATGGCAATCATTCAATAATTATTTACTGTGCCTCTACTATGTAGAAAGCACTGTAGTAACCTCTGGGAACCCAGAGATGAATAAAACAAACTTTACCCTTGCCTGTTTATCTATGTAACTGAGTAGCACCACCAATATTATTATTTTTTATAAAAAGAGCAGTTTCTATAAAATAACATTTAGTTTAATACATTAAGACTGTTCTGAAATGAAAGGTTCAGAAGACCTAAAAGATCTGCATTTGACCAGTCAAAATGATCTTAATTCAGATGGTTTGTATTCATTAAAAGTTTTCCCCTTCCAGAAAAATCAAACAAGGACTTCATAATGTACTCAAAGTACCATAAGATCAGAAAAAAATATACACAAATACATATCTCTGATGTGGCTAAAGAATTTTTTTTAATCCTGGAGGCCACATAAACTTTATAAAAATTTACAAAAAAATAAATAATTAAAGACCTAGTATGAATGCTAGGGTGTACTGCAGAGATAAGGCTTTAGAGAAATAACGTCTGGTTATAACTCTCATTTTATTTATGAATTCCAAACTTGGTATTGGTCTCTGCATTCTAATATAGCAGTTGAGATGCTAAATGAAAAAAAAAAAAAGGAAGAAGAAAAGAAAAAGAAACATTCATAATGTATCCTCAATGGAAGAAAAACAATTCCAATAGTGCTCAAGAGAAACAAGGGGAAATAATGAGAATTTCACACAAACTAAAAAGGACAGATGAACAGGTTATTTAAAATTGCCTTCAAAACTATGGAGTTTTGTTACAAGGTAAAGACTAATAGTTTGGTTTACTTCTACAATGAAAAAATAATCAAAACCTTACTAAACTGAACCAAGATATTGAATAGCAGGTACCAAAAGAGGCTTCAACAATAACCTGGGTTGGGTGTTGAACTCATCTTTACAAATCAAATCTGGTGACAACTGAGAGATAGGAATGCCTTAGGATTTGCATTTTCATTTTATGAAATTTCATTTTCATTTATGAAGAATTTGCAAGTTCTCCAATTTCACATATTTGCGTGGGATTTGGGGGGGTGTAAAATTGCTCATTTATAGATATTTGCTGAGTACTCACTTGTGCCGAGCTTTCCAGTAGGTGATTAGAGATGGTTTTTGTGCTTACAGTGAGGCAGCCCCTGCCACCAGGGAGCTCATAGTCTAGCATGGTAGATGTTCCTTAAAGACAGGATTACCCAAATGAGGCTCTGATTACAGGATGATTATTGCAGTGACTCACAGTGGGTCCTATGCTAGTCTGGGAGGCCCAGGAAGTCTTCCCCAAGGTCTTCCCAGGTGAGCTGAGATCTCAAAGGTGTAAGGATCCCAAAGCCTAAGGAAGATAAGGAGAAACAGCACATGCCAACTGCCTTATTCAGAGAGGACCTTGATCAACCTGCGGAACTGGAAAGAGACCTTAGCGAAGGTAGCAGGGTAGAAGGATAAGGCTGAAAATCTGGGAGGAAGCAGAGGCAAGTTCTTCTAGGCCATTGTGAACCCCATATGAGCTGGGCAACATCTCCTGGGAACATGTTAGAAGTGCAAATCATCAGGCTCCACTCCAGACTTCCAGAGTCAGACACTCTGGGGGGAGGGAGGAGGGTCCAAGAATCTGTGTCTTCACTCCTCCAGGGGATCTGATGTACCCTCATGTTTGAGAATTTTCTGTTTTTTTTTTATTTTTTATTTAAAAAAAATTTTTTTTCAACGTTTATTAATTTTTGGGACAGAGAGAGACAGAGCATGAACGGGGGAGGGGCAGAGAGAGAGGGAGACACAGAATCGGAAACAGGCTCCAGGCTCTGAGCTATCAGCCCAGAGCCTGACGCGGGGCTCGAACTCACGGACCGCGAGATCGTGACCTGGCTGAAGTCGGACGCTTAACCAACTGCGCCACCCAGGCGCCCCTCTGTTTTTTTTTTTTTTTAAAGCACTTCTGTGTAGTCTACTTGCCCCAAACCCTTGGAATCACTTCTCAATTCCATCCTGTCATGTCACTAGCTTCTATTGCCATCACTTTTGTTGTTATCACAACCTCCCGAATGGTCACCCTACCTGTATTTGTCTTTTCACTCACTAGTATGTTCAGTGATTCAGTATTTATCGACACCTACTATGTGTTTTAATACAGTAGTGGACAAAACAAAGAAATTTGTCCTGGTGGGTTTACATTCTTGTTTGTGGGTATATGGGCAAGGCAGAGTGGACAGAAAGTAAGCAAAAAAACATAAAACATAATCAGTGAGCAAATTCTATGCAATAGAAAGTGATAAATGCTGTTGGGGATAAAAAGAGGAGCGTTTATGACTACAGCAGAGACTGGAGATCTGTAGTCACTGAGCTGCCTTTAATCTACTCCTCAATATCCATTTAATAAATTGGGGAAGAAACTCAATTTCCCAAGATCTAAGAGTTAGTAGGCTGCTTCCACCTCAGATGTTTCTGCCTCCCAACCATTGATCTCCCTTCATGTCATTGCATGGGCACCTTTGGTTACCTGAAAAGTAGTCACCAAGATAGAATTTTTTTATACAAACATTTATTAGGGAATGCTTATGGAATAACACCTATTGAAGTGAATGGATGGGAAGGGAAGGGAAAGGCTGGGGCAAAAGGAGAAGCTAGATAGGCTCTGATACTGTTGCTAAAGAAGTCTCAGCCAACCCCGGGTGGAGTTTTGAATTGGGATGGCCCTACAGAGTTTTCCTGAATTGGGATGAGGAGCCTGGGTCTTACAACTGGAATCAACACTGTATTAGATGTGTGCTTGAGGAAGGAGGCATGACTATAGGCAAGCTAATTCTCTGCAGGCAACATCAATTGCCAGAGAGGAGACTGCTGCCAAGAAAAGATTGTGAACTTGTACCTAGTACCTTACCAGGACTGGTTAATTCACCAATTCTAGGAGGAGGGCAAAGATAGGGATAAGAATGCACAAAATCAACACCCTTCAGATTTCTTGGAATCTTCTGTTCCAGAGTAATCCATGATAACATCTTCCCCTAGAATGCTCAGCAATGTTGATCTGTGACTCAAGCACTTTGCAGAGTTAGAGTCAAAACCGTAAGTGAGTATTTGCATGGAGGGAATCAGCCCTGCCAGATATCAATAAAGTGTACAAGTGCTTATTCAAGGAGAGTAAAACTGCCAAGATTATAATTGCTTGTAACTGGAAGTAGGCAAAGAAATTAATGTTGCTGAATAGCATTCAGCCCCCTGAGAGCTGACAAATTTAGTCAAGATTGCATATCGTTAGAAAAAACTGGAGTGAAACGTTTCAGTCAGTATGGTCTGCTTTCTCTGAAATCCACGAGTGGTCATAGTTAACACAGTAAATATTTAATTCCATCACTTATGATTGCCCTTTGCCCCCAGCATTTGACTTGGGCAGCTCTGGGAGCTTAGGCAAACACTTGTAGCTCCTTTTACTTGCCTAGCACTCATTTTGCCTTAGCTGACTACCTGGGGACAGAATCACAGGAAATACATGAGTAAGACTGGCAGGCACAGGAAATTTAATGAGGTGGTTAGTAGAATGACTAAAGTATGCACTCAGATCTGGAAGGGATCTTAAGGATGAAAAGTCCACCCCGCACTTCCTATTGTACATGAGAATATTAAGACATGAAACCCAGAGAGACAGACAGAGTCGCACAGACACACCTTCCAATGTGAAGGCCAGTTCTTTTTCTGTTGTAACACATGGTCGCTAGGGGTATGTGGTGACTCTGCCCTGTGGTGACTTAGCTGGATGGAACAAAATTTCCCAGTTGCCTTCCCTGTATGTGTCTGACTAGGATGGGCCACAAGAGATGTTATTCAGGAGAGCTAGAAGAAGAAAGTGAAGAGGAAGCCATATCATTCTTCACACTCAGAAGGTCACACAGTATTTTGTAGCCCCTGCCCATTGTTGCTTCTTTGATGGCTCCCTTATTGGGCATGCAATTGTTCCACTTTTTCCTGCTGTCTCATGTTCTCCACCTCCTTGATCATCATGTGTTCAAATCCATGGTGAAGCTTCTCTTGCAGGGCACCTGTTCTGCCGTCGGAGGAAGTGAGAACTGACATTGAGTCCAGTCTGTTTTAGTGGGGTCTAATTCATGCTTGGGAGTCCCAGCTTGTCCTTGTTCTCACCCCCACTTTATGCCCATCTTCCCTCTCCTGTAGGCTTCAGACTCCAGCTTCAGATGTGAAAACAGCAGATCATTCAATATCTCCCACAATCGCATACAGTCAAATACCTGTAACAAATCCTTATTAATGGTTCTCCATCTCAGACTGAACTGGACCAAAACAAGATACCTGCAGCTGATAGAATATTTGCTCTAAATGGTTCCTGGTATTTCAGGAATGGCCTCACCCACTGTTAGACCCAGTGTCACTAACCCTCCATTCTTCTCATCAACCATCATCTAAGATCTCCAAATTCAGGAGTTATATTTTATTTCATTTTAAAGTTATTTTTTGAGAAAGAGAGAGAGAAAGAGAGAGAGAGAGAGAGAGAGAGAGAGAGAGAGAGAGAGAGAAAGTGCACATGTGCACATGTGAGCACACAAATGGGGGAAGAGCAGAGAGAAAGAGAGAGAAGCCACTTGATGCAGGGCTCAAACTCACGAACCATGAGATCATGACCTGAGCAGAAACCAAGAGTCAGATATTTAACCCACTGAGTCACCCAAGTGCCCCTATTTTCATTTTATTTATCTTTTTAAACTTTTTTAATGTTTATTTTTGAGAGAGAGAACCAGAGTGTGAGTGGGAGAGAGTCAGAGAGAGAGGGAGACACAAAATCCAAAGCAGGCTCCAGGCTCTGAGTGTCAGTACAGAGCCCAACGTGGGGCTCGAACTCAAGAACTCATGACCTGTGGTGAAGTTGGGTGCTTAACCAACTGAGCCACCCAGGCACCCCTATCTTCATTTTAAAGTTATGTTTTATTTATTTGTAATTTTTCCTACTGACTAATAATAAATAATATTTTTATAATAAAATAGCAGCTAGTATTTACTGAATGTTTACTGAATCAACCCACAATCAATGTTAAGCATTTGTGTCATATAGTTGCATTTTTTTAGCATAGGGGGAAACTCAGGCAAACAAAGTTATATAGCTCTCCTAAAGGTACAGAGTCAGAAATCAGCAGAAACAGAATTTAAAGTCATGTTGGTTGACTGAGGGCCCCAATCTTTGCACTATACTTCCACTTACAAAGAGATTTTGCTTAAATGTATGGTTTCTCACATACCTTATATTTTGGCATTACCATAGTTTTCCTAAATGAATATCACTACTATTTTCCTCCAGAGTTTAGAAGATGTAATGCCACTCAAAGAAGAATGAAGAACTACTTTGGTACCAAATTTGAATGGCCTATCCCATTCTTTTATCCATGGCAGACATTATTAATCTATGATGGTGCTCATTCTAACTCTTCCTAGTTATGACTGCAGAGGTGTTCTCAAAATGCAGCTGTTACTAAATGACTTAACTGAACATGGCACTCAAGATGCTAACTTGGACATAGAAGAATATTAATGTTAGTAGAGACAAGGATGAGGAGATTAGCATCGAATGTGGAAAACAAAACACCAGTAAATCAGCATACTTATTCAGCTTTTACTGTATAACAAGCCCACTTGGAGGATACAAATAATTATAAGGCATGATCTCTGACTTTAAAGAACCTATGCTATATCAGAGTAGTAAAACATTTATACACACAAAAATAATCATTAACATAAAGTAGTTTGTAAGTGTTGAACAAAGACACAAGCATCAGGTTTCCAGAAAACTATGCATTTGAGTTGTGTTTGGGGAAATATTTAGACATTGGATAGATAAAGGGAAAAGAATAAAAGATATTCCAAGAAGAAGAATGATGCGTGCACAATTTCTGATGATAAATGAAAAAGGTCAAAATGAGTAGGGCAGGGATCTAGAAAGGATAAGACAAAGAGAAATTAAGAAGTTACAACTGGAGTTTTAGGGTTCTAGCTAGTAAGGTTCATATTTCACTTGATAAAATTCTATATATATGCCTCAATGTCTCCAATTATTTGTCCCTCCCAGTATTCATATTTCTGACTATTAACCTTGTAGTATTCTCCTGCAGTGACCCTTGGCTTGACTATGTGACATGCTTTAGCCAATGGAATCTTAGCAAATATGATACAAGCAGAGGCTTGAAAAGTGTTTGGGTAAGTGGAGTTGCTTATTCTCATCCTTGCTTTTCTGCCACTATCATGAAAACATGTTTAGGCTAGGCTGCTAAATAATGAAAGAGAGGAGGGTCAGTTGTCCCCACTGCCCCAAACAATAACCAGTTGACCATCAGGCACAGGAGTGAAACCAGCCAGGACCAGAAGAACCTCCCAGTGAGCTTAGTCCCTATTGGTGAGCCACAGACTCCTGAACTAATTAAATGAACTGAATTCGAGGGGTTTTTTGTTACACAGCACTGTTTTGCAAATAGATCACTGACACAGTTCTTTTTTGTCACTTTCCCTTAAATAAAAAACTGCTAGTGTTTTCTGCTTTAAATAAAATGTAAAGCTGCAGGCAGGCTGAGAGGCCTTCCATGGCACCAAAATTTTACTCTAAAGAGAAAGAAATGGTTTTTCCTTCCTCTCACATATCATCAAAAAACAAATACACATAAACACCATTCTCAGTGCAAGTAAATCAGCAGTGTAAATAGTTATATTTTTTTGTGACTCTATAATCCCAGATATTTGGAAGAGAACAGTCACTCTTCAAGAAATAGTGCCACTGCTAGGAATTTACCCAAGGGATAGAGGAGTGCCGATGCATAGGGGCACTTGTACCCCCATGTTTATAGCAGCACTCTCAACAATAGCCAAATTATGGAAAGAGCCTAAATGTCCATCAGCTGACGAATGGATAAAGAAATTGTGGTTTATGTACACAATGGAGTACTACGTGGCAATGAGAAAGAATGAAATCTGGCCCTTTGTAGCAACATGGATGGAACTGGAGAGTGTGATGCTAAGTGAAATAAGCCATACAGAGAAAGACAGATACCATATGTTTTCACTCTTATGTGGATCCTGAGAAACTTAACAGAAACCCATGGGGGAGGGGAAGGGGGAAAAAAAGGAGGTTAGAGTGGGAGAGAGCCAAAGCATAAGAGACTCTTAAAAACTGAGAACAAACTGAGGGTTGATGGGGGGTGGGAGGGGGGGAGGGCGGGTGATGGGTATTGAGGAGGGCACCTTTTGGGATGAGCACTGGGTGTTGTATGGAAACCAATTTGATAATAAACTTCATATATTGAAAAAAAAAGAAATAGTGCCACATTCAAACACAGGAGAGCCTACCGAATGTTGAAGCCATTTTTCCTCCCTAGAGAGAAAACATGGAGGCACCTGGCTCCCAGGTGCTACAAAGTCTCTAGCATATTCTAATGACACAAGGTTAGGGTTTCTATTTCTTCTGTATGGGTCCTTCCCACTGAAAATTCTACATGACTATAAGTTATGACCTTTATCACATGGATGGACTAAGGAAGCAAGAGGAGAAAAATGTTTAAAAACATGCTTTTTTCTGTTATTAGCATGTGGGACGGTAATTACTCTTGATTCTGTTTCATGCAAGAAGAGTCGCACTCTACAAACACAGCATACTGCAGGTTTCAGAGCAGGAAAAACATGAAAATAGCCAATACCTAATTACATGTACCCAAATAACCCACATGTAAAGTCATTTTAGAGGCATTCATTGTTGCATTGTTACCGAGGTCCCTTCGAAGTTCTGATGATTTTCATCATTTTCTTGGGGAAGATAAACAGGAAGACAAGTACTTGACTGTAGTCTTTAGCCCAATCCCACAGGGAGCTCTGGAGCATAAATCACACCACAGAGTTGTCCTTACTTGTAGCAACAGGACAGGCCTGTTGGCTGGGGCAGAGGGGAACATGAATGTATGTGTGTGTGTGTGTGTGTGTGTGTGTGTGTGTGTGTGTGTGTGTTGGGAGGGTGGATCTGTAACCATCCTGACTAGACATTTTCCACCAGCCAAAGGTAATTTTTTTGAGATGAGAGGCAGATGTAAGCCTGAGAAACCATTCCTCACAGCAGCTGAAATCTATGAAAAGATCTGGGTGGGCTACCTACAGTACCTCCTAGAGTTTTTTTTTTAATATAATTTTTTGACAAATTGGTTTCCATACAACACCCAGTGCTCATCCCAACAAGTGCCCTCCTCAATGTCCATCACCCACTTTCCCCTCTCCCCCACTCCCCTCAGTTTGTTCTCAGTATCCACGAGTCTCTTATGGTTTGCCTCCCTCCCTTTCTGTAACTTTTTTTCCCTTCGCCTTCCACATGGTCTTCAGTTTAGAGTTTTAACTATTGTACAAAAAGAATCATAGACTCAGAGGTTCAGTGATGACAAATGAGAGAGAACATCAACAGAGAAGAACATCCACAAAGAAAGTGCAGAAGAAGGACTCATTCTCCTCCTGCAT
Source organism: Prionailurus bengalensis (assembly GCF_016509475.1). NCBI lineage: Eukaryota > Metazoa > Chordata > Mammalia > Carnivora > Felidae > Prionailurus > Prionailurus bengalensis. The sequence continues at coordinate 34,265,689 of NC_057354.1, read as the reverse complement.
AGACATTATTAAGGTTGACTCCATTGCTCTCATTCTAAGCCTACATCTGTACATGCATGTTTCTGCCAATCACATAATACAGACCAGCAATGACTTTAGGACAGGGGCTCAGAGCCACCTTCCACAAGGTGGAAGCCCCCTATCCAAGTTCAAGTGGCAACTTAGAAAACCCAAAGCATTTATAAGGGCAAAAGATCACTCTGGAGTTATGATAACATTTGCCAAGACATGCCAATGTCTGAGAACTGATACGTTTAACAGAGTCAAAAGCTAAACTTTCCTTGAGAAACAGTATTATCAAATGCCACCTAATCAAAGGCAAAATCACAGATGCCTTTCTTCTCATTTCAAAAAAGGAAGATGGATCAAAATGAAGTCCAAATGATCCACTTTCCAAGTCAATCAAATAAGTGCTGACCTCACAAAACTAGAAATCAAGGCAGTGCTTTCCGGAAGCAGATACCCTTCCACAGGGATCTAGAGATGCAGATAAATATTTGAAGTAACACAATATACATATCCACATATAATTTCCAATATTGCTGATGGAACTGCCACTAATGATACCGTTTTTGGTCAGTGTCTAGTTTTTCTAAATCTCTGATATAATAACCCTAGATTTTACAATGAAGAACTTTATTTTTTACTCTTCTGAGGTAAAATTTATATAGGTTGAAATGCACAAATCTTACATACACAATCACGACCTATGAATGCACACACACATCACTCAAACCCCATCAAGATATGGAACATTTTCATTACCCTAATCCTTGCCCCCAACACCCAGAGGCAAGCACTGTTCTCTTTTTTTCACCATACATTTATTTTCCTTATTCCAGAAATCCATCAAATGGAATCAAACAGTATATACTCTTTGGTAAATGGCTTCTTTCACTCAGCATCATATTTTTGAGATTCATCCTATGATTGTACCACTCTGTCATTCCTATGTCTTGATAAGTATTATTCAATGGAGAAATTTTAGAACCAAACATTTTGCAGCTTTTGTTCTGATGATTAAAGCTGATTTAAAATGCTGATTTAGATAATGGATAATTTATTTGAAAAAAAACCATGATGTCTTTCAAGAAAAAATTTCTTGGGGCACCTGAATGGCTCAATCAGTTAAGCATCTGGCTCTTGATTTCAACTCAGTTCCTAATCTCAAAATTTGTGAGTTCAAGCCCTACATCAGGCTCTGTGCTGACAGCACAGAGCCTGCTTGGGATTCTCTCGCTCCCATTCTCTCTGCCATTTCCCTGCTCACATGCTCGCTCGCTCTCTCTCTCTCTCTCCCTCTCTCTCTCAAAATAAATATATAAACATTAAAAAAAGAAAATATTTCTTAGTAAATGAGGCAGAATATTCCAATAGACACCCACAGCAACAAAAACAAACAATATCTCCAAAGCTAAACTCCAGAAATCCATTCCTGCCCCACAATAAAACCACATCCACACATATAAAAGTATCTTTCAATCATTTATAAACTGCTTAAAAGATATAGTAAGAAAAAAGAAAGAAAAAACCCACTACAGATCTTACTGTAGACATTTTATATTTAAGACTCAGTGCTGGTCTAACAAAACCAATCAACCATGTTGTCAGTTCTTGGACATAACAGCAACAAAATAACCTGAAGAACAATTCCCTGGGTGCTTTATTTCTGGCAAACTCTCTTAATTGGCTAGCATGCTAATCCCTTTCTTAGAAGAACACTTAGCACTGGAAATGTGTGAGGCAAACACAAAAATACAAGTCCTGGTTTGGTATGCAAATCAGCACCATGGAAACTGGCATAGCATTGCTGAGCTCAGGGCAATCCACAGGGAGCAGATGAGCTATGAATCACAGCCTGAAGAAAAGTGCTGTCAACAGGATTATGGACACAGATTGCTCCTCACCCTATGGCTTCCTTTAACTCTGAACTAGGAGACTTAAACTTGACACTTCAATGGACTACATCATCATGGGGCCTCTATTTGTCATTTATAGCTCCCACTAACAAAACTCTTAGCCATTTAGAGTACAGATATCAAAGAATGACATATTTTAGTTACTATTCCCAGTTATAAGGAATATTTGTAGAAATCTTCAAAATACTATGTTTTCTTATTCAAACTATCAAATAAATGTTTTTGTGTGTCAGCTGTTAGGTGAGCACAGGAATTCTCTTGCCCTTGTTTTATTTGCAGGACTTTGTGGTCCAGAAAGGTCTGGGGCATTTGTCTAGGGGCAGAGAGAATTTCGCTCTTAATATGTCATGGAGGGATATTTCCAAAGACTAATCAAAGTGCTCTTAGAAAGCCATACTCCCTTGTTCACAAGTCTTATTCCACGCGCCTCCCCTAGTCCACTCAGAGACATAGCCACAGGCAACTTAACTGATGTATGAAACCAAAAACTTAAAAAGACCTCTTGGCTATCAGTTCCCATCCATGTGTAAGAGAGGAGGTGGATGGATCCAGTTGTTCAGCCCCCAAAGATTGTATTAGAGGTTTCAAAGGCCAAAAATAGTGAGGGAATAGCCAATGAGCCACACAGCCAGGAGAACCATCCCATGTAACAATCACATAGTACCAGAGTTTACAACATAGTGCCCACGGAATTCAGGGGGGCCTGTGAACTAGAATGACAAAAATATCTTTATTTTTACTGGCTGCTAACTAAGAATTTTTATAATTAAGGATGTAAGTAATAAACCACATTAATATTGGTAATACTTGTTATTTTGCCACCATGGAAAAATGACATTACAGATGTGACAGATGTCCATCACATATACTCATTGCTACTTCCAAATTACAGTAGTTATTAGACTTACTTCTCGAGCTTGCTATTAATGCATTAATAAAGAAGCACACATACTAACCTATACAATATATGTTTTCTAGAAGTATGCTGACAACTGTATTTCAAAATAATTAGTTTCCCCTGTATGTGTATACTTATATACTTAAGAATTTTATTCAATTGTGCAGTAATAAAAAAAACAACTGATATGTACAATAACAGGATTAAACTCAAAAATATTACAAGGAGGGAAAGAAGCTATATGCAAAAGAGTCTCTATAGTAAGGTTCCATTATATGAAGTTCAAAACTATCTATGGTGATAGAAACCGTGTAGCAGTTGCCTCTAAGGTAGGGAGGGTTGATTGGGAAGTGAATGGGGAAACTTTCTAGCATGATGGAAATGTTCTTATTTTGGTCTGGAAGATTATGGCTATGTATACATTTGTCACAATTGAACTGCATTGCCAATTATACGAGACAAGTCAATGTGATAACCATCAACCATCCATCTTTTAAAAAGACAGATGCCACCTTTCTGCCAAAGAATGGATACTACTTGCATCTACCAACTACTAGGTCCTGGGGACAAATAATGAAGCTGTTTGGGAAATATAGAAAAGACCAAAGATCAGAACAGATTCAGACTTCAGTATATCCTTGGCCTGTCTTCTGGTTTGTGATGTTGGAAGGTATTTCAGGCAAATGCCTCAGCAGAAAGGCTAGACTAGGAGCCATGTGTCCAGGTAGAGCAATATCACCTGTGCCCTGGTCCAGCTTCTCTTCCATCACCAACTCACATTCTTCATCTCTAAAGGTAAAGGGATGAGAAAATCCGGAGCCTCCTAGCCCTAACAGTTGATGAACTGAAGGACCACACTCATTTTTTCTCCCAATAAATGTTTGGTTCTAGGTCCACGCTTTTTAAAATTTCTATTTGGATTTTAATTTCAAATCACCAAATTTGAGACATTGTTTTAACATTAAAAAGAAAGAATATGAAAGTTTCTATCTGGGATTCAAAATGAACAGCATTATAACAACAAAGGAGGTAGAGGGCTAATGTTGGCAGGCTTTATTTTTGTTAGTTTATTTTTTAATTACACTTAATTAAAAAGTAGACAAAAAATACTGATAGAGTACTAATTAAGCTCACAGACAGAGCCTGGGTTCAAATCTCACCTCTTCCACTTACTAGCTACACAATCTCAGGCAAGTTACTCAACTTCACCGTGTTTCTGTTTTCTCATCTATAAAATGGGAATATTTGTAATGCTTTACTTACAGAAAGACATTATGAGGATTAAATTCATTAGGGTTTGCAAAGAGCATAAATTACCCTGCAGATGCATATATTCAATAATAAATTAAGATCAAGTGTTTTGCTCAGAAAGAATTTGGGTATGGTCTTCCGATCTTGTATGGTTTTTAATTGCTGGCTCTTGAAAAGCTCTCCCCTCATGAGAAGGTCTTATGCATAAAGCACATAAAGCAGTAATGCATTTTGATTGTTCAACCCACATTAAAAGTGGATTAACCACTTTGATATTTAAAGCTCCCTTAATACATACAATAAATAGCTCTACTGTATAATTTGTAGAAAAGAAATAAACCACCATGAGTCAAGTACACGTGTTCTTAACTAACAAATTAATGATTAATGGGGTAGGGTGCGGGGGATTGCTGGGCCAAAACAAAAAAACAAACAAAAAAAAGAAAAATCCGAAAAACTTATTAATATGCAAATACTCTCTGAAGGCTTAAGGGGAGCAGTCAGGTCTTGAGCTGACTATTACATGATAGATAATCTGTAATAAATCAATGGATTGTTCGATTCTTCAGCTCATCTTATCTCTACAGATTCAATCTGTAATTTATTTGAAGATGACACCAGGGAGGGAAGGAAGACCATTTTTACTTCATTTTATGGATCCAATTAAAATCAAATCCAGAGACAAAGAACCTTTTAACTCACCCTTCAGAGTGTCCCTGCCCGCAAGCCATTCACCCATCCCCACTGGCACCCATCCCCACCCTTAAGTTTCCAGGCATGCGGTGTCTAAAATAAACACTACTTTTAACCACTGAAACGTGGTTGCTTTTGTTAATTCTATTTAGAGACCATGCAAGATGCCAGCAAAATGTCCCATTTTACATCATCCCTCAACAGACCTGACAGTTGGAAAAGCTTAACTCTGCTCTGCTTCCATTGTGTTTCTGAAGCCATTTGAATGATTTAAATCATAGATAAGTATTTGCAAATGAGGTGGAGGAAAAAAAGAAAAAGATGTGTCTGAAAACTCCAAACTGCCTTGTTAAGAATGCACTCAGTTCTAGTTTAATTCTTGGAGATTTGGTTAATGCTTGTAAAGTGCAGTAGCTGTTTTCACTGATGGTAACATCTCACAGTAGAACTTTTAAAGATTCTGTTTTCAAATCAAGTATGAAAAAAAATTACATAAAATATGGGAGAGAAGACTGTATAAGAGGAGGGCTCTTTATTCACTTTTCAATAAATCCACAAAACTAACATTAAAGGAACAATATTTTTAATCGTATCCTATTTTATTGAACATCTATTATGTGTCAGCACTAGTCTGTTCACTAACACCATGAGACACTAGCAGATTTAATTCCTAAGATAGTCTCAAAAAGTATTACTAGCTTCACTTTCAGATGAAAACACTAAGGATTGCAGACATCAAGGAATTTTCCTAAGCTGAGAAATGACATAGGATTCAACCTAAAACTTAAGTAAATTTGACCCCAAAGTAACAAGTTTCTTTCTAATACTTGACTGTGTAGAAGATTCCACACTTGATGTACGGAAGTATTGAATCACTACATTGTACTCCAAAAGCTAATATTACACTGTATGGTAACTAACTGAGATTTAAATAAAAACTTGAAGAAAAAAAGATTCCACAGTTGGACATAACCAATGAACTGCAGGTGGTATTTCTGGGAAACTCCTTCTACAAGTCACTAGGAATCCAACTGAGACCTCCCGTCATAATGAATTCATAATTAAGTTGGAGAGGAAAGAACTGGAGAAAGCCAAGGGAAGACGTGCCTGAGACATTGAGTCTTTGATCTTTCCACTCTATTTTGTTCCTGCTTTTCCAACAAATCACTCATTCCCTGCAGGCAATCTTTGCAAACTGCAACCCAATAAAGCAATTCATTCTATAATGAGAACTGTCCACCAGCTTCACGTCCTCTGAGAGTGTTTAAACTTCAAAAGAGGAACGCATTAATCTCCATAAATCCTTAAACATCCCACTGGTGGTCGATGTAAAAGAACAGGCCCTCTCTTTTGCTCCTAGCTCCTTTTAGGTAGCATTCCTGCCCACTTTCTGCTTCTACCCCCTCATCATTAGGGTGCCACATATATGCACTCAATTTACTTTAGCCGCCCACAAATCAGGCCTCCTACTCTGAGACCCTCTCTTCTTTGCATGCAGCTAGCTCTATAAAAACCAAAGCCAACTACTGCATTGGCACAGAAGTGAGCATTTCAGTACATAATTCTGTCAATTGCTAAGGACTGAATCTATATTGTAACAGATGTGAGGAGAAGGCCTCAGAATTGAGGAAGAGGTAAACATCAAGGTTCCCTACTGATTTTGCCTCTGAAGGCCCTAGGTCAACTAAAATCAAAACTCACCTGACCCCTTTTCTCATACCACTAGAGGGCACTAGTCATGGACAGCAAGGCTCTGCTTCTCAGGAAGCTCTGATTCATTCACCACAGGTGGTTGGCAGCTAGAGCAAATCTCAACTGAGTAAGGCTCTTTTTTTTTAATATTTATTTTTTGGGTAGAGCGCAAGTGGGGGAGGGGCAGAGAGGAAGACAGAGGATCTGAAGCAGGCTCTGCACTGACAGTCTGACAGCAGTGAGCCCGATGTGGGGTTCAGACTCATGAGCTGTGAGATCATGACCTGAGCCAAAGTCAGATGGGATGCTCTGACTGAGCCACCCAGGTGCTCCTCAACTGAGTATGGCTCTTAAAGCAGGTTGGTAGAATGGAAGCTCCATGCTTTTGATCCAGAAGTGACTGGGTTCAAATCTTGATTCTGCTGCCTTCTGTTATCTTTAACCACTTTGAGTTCATTTCTTAACAGAAAAACAAGGCAGACATTTGCTGAGTGTTGAGAGGATGAATCCAGACAGCACATCTAGAGTTGCTAGCACATATCCAGTGTAGAGTAGATGTTAGAAATGTCAGTTTTCCATAGGAAGTTGAAAATGACTCGTGCCTTCTGCACAGGCATGGTTGAAATAGACAAATGAGGACAGGAGAGGCTTTAAAATGTTGTGACTAGGACTGCGAATTCTTCAATCAAATCCCAGTAAGCAAGTCGCTTAAGCTCTCTATGCCTCATTTTTCCTCATCAGTAAAATGGGATAATCCTAGTAACCAGCTTATACCCTTGTGAGGATTAAATGAGCCCTTAGAACACTGCTTGGCCCACTCCAAGCACTCTATAAGTATTGGCTATTTCTGATTATTATAGTTATTATTATCATTTGCCCAAGACCAAGTAGACATACACACAAATCATGCCTCAATGAAGCATGTTTAAGAGATGTGGGGCTGTTTTGCCTATAGGAGAAGTCCCTCAGGGGGGAGGTTGAGACCTGCCTTCCCTTTTATTAAAAAGCTATCAAGCACAAGGTTTTTGACTCACTGTGTTAGGTCCTCAGGGATAAATCAGCCTCAATGGATCAAAGCAGCAGGGGATTTGTTTTGGCTCAATTTTAAGAAAAAAAAAAAAAAAAAAAGGAAACTGGCTGAGCTGCTTAGAGATGACACAGGACGTTCCTGAAGGAAGGGAGTTTCTGGTCCCGGGAGAGTTCAAGCAGCACTTGGACACAGCTCAGCATTAGTGGCCCCTACAAACATTGACTGAGTAATGGGAACAGCCAACTTTTGAAAAGCCTCCCAAGACAGAAGTTCATGATGATAAGGGAAATAATGGGTCAAGGTAAATAGATGCCCCATAAATATTATAGCTTTAGTTCTGGGGACACTGAAAAAATGCCTGAGCCCATCAGATTTGGCCCCCATTTTCCCCTGGGCCAGAACTTACTGCTCTGTGATTGCCCACACCGTCCACCCCTTACAGTCAGAGCTGGCTCCAGAACTTGCTCACCTCTCAGTCCGAGATGATCTTGCAAGAAAACAGCAAGAAATGTCATTCATTTGGGATGAGAACCTGGCCTTTGGTGCACTGTTCCATTTTAATTCATGGCTTATTGGCAATCACTCATCTCCTGCTGGAAATTAATTAAGGCTTGTGTTCAGCAGGAGCTGGTATTTGCTTTGAATCTTAGACTCTACTGTCGAAACTTTGAAATGACAAAAACATGTCTCCAATTTGGGGCTCGATGAGGCATATTTGAAGAGCCCCCTGTCGTCCTTAGCTATTCTGTTCTGAACAATGTGCTATAAATGTTCTCGGCAACAATGCACAGGGTGGATTTCAGCCACCTGCAAGTTCCTGCTGATTTTGCCAGGAAAAAAAAAAAAGTCTACCTAGGACTGGACATAAAAAGCCAATGTGAGGGAAAAAAAATTAGTATTTTCACTGGGGATTTAAAAACTACCCTCCTCATATTGTGCTTCTCTGGTACTTTTATAAAGTACTTTTATAAAAGAAGCAATGCACCACATGTAATAAGGATAGTAAAAAATTAATAGTTTATCACCCATGAATTTCTCTTGTTTCTCTCCCAACCTCTTTTAAAATCTATATCCGTCTTTGTGGTATTCTTCTGGCATCCATCTGCTCAGGAGGGAAAGTACAGCCCTTCCAATAGTGACAAGAACTAACAGCTCCTCTTGCCGAAAGGCAAACAGGGCGCAGAGACAAAACAGCTGACAGGATAACATCATGACCTTGACTCCGAAACCCCAGATCTATATAAAGAGTAAGGTGACAAAGAGGGAACAGGACACCTTTCAGCCCAGATGCTCTTCTCGTGTTTTTAGGAACTGCTCATGGAAGCAGACCTTTTATTTCAGGGACACACACAGGACATTAAGGTGGGGTCAACCCTGAATTTCCAAGGAAAGGCTATTCCTCGCCTCTACTCCTTCTCCTAGTAGAGACCACCAACTCTTTCCAAGTGCACCAAGCTTTGGAATAGATTCCGTACCTCACCACATAGCAGTGTAACCACAGTAAGTTTCCATAATTCTATTTATTTACAGTTTAATCTTATCATACCAAGACTGTCTTCTACCATCTTCAAGTCTCTATCCCAATGGCCAGATGCCATGTTATGACACCATAGGGTATTTGATAGATGAAACTGTTCTTTAGGGGGAAAAAATCCTCATTTTTAATCAAAACAGAAGAGAGAAATAATTGCTCTTCTGACACAGTTTGTATATGGATAAAGAGACACGCTAAAAAATGAAACTTAATAGGGTAAAAAGGTAAAGCAGCATTAGAGCACAAAATAAGCAACTTCTATCAACAGCAGTGATTAGAATGCTCTTAAAACAAAGGGAGAAAAAAGCTAGATAGTCACATTGGGAACACACAATGAGAAGATGCGATGCGGTGCTATTAAATTTCTAATTGAAAGCCAAGGTTTTAAATACCTAAAGCACAACACTGACTACTCACATTAGATACAATATAATTAAAAGGTTAATTCTTACCCAACTGAGTCTATTTAAACAATGGGACTCAGCTAATTTAAACTGGCCACATAACTGAGTCATATTATCAAGTTGCCAGGGTCTTGAATAACTGTCATGACATCTGCAGATGGTATCATGAAAGAGAAGCAGCTCCCCAAATTAGAGACTTGGCAAGGGTTCCCCTGAAAGAAATGAGTTTAGTTTAAGAACCTACATTGCTTTTCCTGACAAGTTAACAATTGTTCATTGAACATCTCTGCTAGCTAAAGGACCAGGCAAAAGATTGCAGAGAACACAAAGAAAAGAGTCTAACTCTGATATCAGCAACTGCAGCAAGAAAACAAGAAGAAAAATCCACAGATAAGGAAAACAATAAGTGCTTCCATGTACTGAGTTCTTATTGGGTGCTAGGCACTGTTCAAGGTACATTACACTTTACTGACACTTTCAATCTTCCCAACGTGTTTAGTGGATAGTTGCTAATATTAACTCCATTTTATGCATGAGACAGGTGGGGCAAAAAGGTTAAGTGATTTCGCCAAGGTCATATAGCCAGCCAACGGTGGCGCCAGGATTTGAATCTAGGTAATCTGATTACAACGCCACATTCTTGACCTCCAAATTCCAGCTCCTGAAGACAACATAAATACTGCTAATGTTTTGGAGTATTGCCATGCAGTCTCGAAGCACAGCTCCTATTATGTCCTTAGAATAAATCATTCAAACAAATGTACTGGTCAAAAGGTATGCCCATTTTTAAGTTTCAATTATACCTGATGCCTAGATGTTGAGTAGACTCGACTGGCAGGAAAGGTCCAGGAGAGTATTCCAGATGGTGGAAACAGCATGAGCAGCAGGAAGGATGGGCATCATGATCCAGCAGCAGCAGGAGCTCCATTTGTCCCATGTGTGGAGGACAGGAAAGAATGCATAATGGCAGGTCTTGGTAGAGCAGTGGATGGGGGCTCTCTTACCATCATTCTGAATGTTTTGTGGTTTTTTTTTCTCAAAGGATTTAGATTTCCCTTGAATCCATGCAACTGTCCCCAACTGTATCAATAAAGCTTGCATTAGTTATTTGGCAGAAAGAAAAATAGGATTGTGGATCTTTCAGTGCTTTTATTCTTAATGAATTATTCTGAAAACTCTTTACCATACAGCAAATGACTTCACTATTAAATTGTGAGTTCCTGAGCAAAACTCTTTGAAAGGGCCTACTTTCTTTGAACTGCAAGAAAGTTTTACTAACAATAATTCTGCCCTTTGAATGGAGGATGATACCATTGAACATGACATTAGTAGGATATACTGTGCCTTAGGTTACGTTCTTTGAAGGAGAGTTGAATTTCCAGAAGCAGTTAGGGTTTCTCCCACCCCTTTGACTGGTTCCTGTGAATCTAACAAGCAGAAAACAGGCAAGGAAGGCTTCTTTGCATAGAGTATTATAGCACTGACTCCTGCCCCCAGCTTTGATCCAGGGAGAGAAGAAATACATCAAAGTCACAGTATCAGGAACTGGGACATCTCTCAAAAGGCTCAGGGTATCACAGGCCTTATGGTAGAAAGGCTGATTCATTAACCTGATGTCTTAATCTCTGGGGCAGATCTTTGCAGAAGCATAGTATAATACCCTGCCCCTTTACCCCAAGTTCAGAAATGTGATTTGCTTCAACCAACAGGATGTTAGGAGGCGTGACATACTACAGCACTGAAAAAACACTTGGTGTCTCTACTTGTGCTCTTGTGCCTCTGCCTCCCCCATGAGAATATTCTCTAGCTAGCCTGTTAGACAATGAGATGGGGAGCAGAATGGAGTCTTCCCAGGCTTCCTAGCAGAAGGCATCCTGAATCAGCCAACAGATTGCTGAGCACCAGTCCCGCCAGTGAGCTCCTCCAAGACCAGCAGGCATCAAGTCAACCCCACCCCACCAAATGTGTGAAAAACAAATGTCTACTGCTGCACTGTAATGCCAGCGATGTTTTGTGGTTGTTACACAGCATTACTGTGGCTAGAGATAATTGATACATAAGGTGATATTAAAGCTGATCCCTGATGGGGTGTCTGGGTGGCTCAGTCAGTTAAGCATCTGGCTTTGGCTCATTTTCTTGCAGTTCATGGATTCAAGCCCCACATCAGGCTCTGTGCTGACAGTTCAGAGCCTGGAGCCTGCATGGGATTCTGTGTCTCCCTCTCTCTGCCCTTCCCTGCTCATGCTATCTCTCTCTCTTTCTCTCAAAAATAAATAAACATTAAAAGATATTTTTTAAAAATCTATCTTTAAAGCTGGGCCCTGAGGAAGAAGCATCCAACTAAAACAAAGGAAGTCCTTGAGTCTTGGGAGAAAGTTAAGGTAGAGAGAAGTGGGTGTATTTTTAGATGTATAGTAGATATAAAATCAACAGGACACTGTAATAGATTAGCTAGAGTGAGATAAGCGTCTAAAATGTACTCAAGGATGACCCATAGGTATCTAGTTTGGGCCACTAAGTAGATAGCTACAGAATTTATCAAAAAAGAAGGATAGAGGAGGGGCCAGTTTGGGATGTATGAAAACTGACAGTTCAACTGTAGATGAGGAATCAAGGTGCATGAGAGACATGTAAGTGGCCGCATCACACAAAGAGCCTCAAAATCAAAAGTGGCATAGAAAAAAGGTCATATGAATTTGGGAGCAGACAACAGGTGTATTTCCTTCGATGGGATGGAATGACATGACCTTGAGCAAGAATATTGACTGAGCATGGAAGATGACCTGAGCCCAAGTAGTGTGAGTGTGCATGTATGTGATACTTATTTGTATGCGATAACAGATAGGTTTCATTGTGACCTCATCAGAAACAAACAAACAAAACCAAATGAAACAAACAAAAAAAAATTCAAAAACACTGTTCTAAGGTAAGTTATTGCATTCCTTGGTTCCTAAGCCTCTAATTCAGGGTAATAGGCAGAATAGCCTAGAAAAGAAGACTAGTCTACGAAGAGAGTCCCAATTGTTTTGCATTAGAAATGACATGGAGACACTACTGGAAGAAAAGAGACCTAGAAAGCATAGCTGTGGGATGAAGCATGTGAAAACTAGCTGCTCTAAGAGTTGGACTTTGCCTGAAGAGGATTTTAAGAAGTTTTGCAGTCTCTCTTTTGCTACCTTTTCAGTAAAAAATAAATGAATAACTATAGTGCTTCCCTCTTCCTCTGTCTCTCTGTCTCTGTCTCTCTCTCTCTCTCCCTCTCTAATTTAATTAAATATGTTTATAGTTAGAGTGGTACTTTAGATATCTTTTCTATTAGCATAACATATGCCCCATGCATCTGCTTAGTTGTTTTGGATGCTTCATGGCATTTAAATTCTCGTGTGTTATATAATACCGTCAGAGCTTTGAATTAAAGAAATGCTAAATAAAGGCTGAAATTAAAGAATAGATAGTTGTTACATGCAAGTACTTGATTTTCTGAGCAATAAATAAATAACACACAAACAAAAAACAAAAGCAAAACAATATTCAAATATTCAAATGAATAATTTTAGCCAGCATTTTACACTGGCTCATTCCACGGTGAGGCAAAAAAACTAAGAAGTCCAGATCCCATACTTCCAAACAGAACTTCTCTGTTCAGTCAGTAAACAAAGCCTTTCTCAGCACATTTATTCTAAAGTATATCACTTTAAAAAGTAAATATTAAAATAGAGCCAAGGTAATATTTCTTAAAATAATGAATGGTTTGAGAAATGCGAATGCAAAATGTGTGGATTTTCTTCCTCTGCACCTGTGAGCTGCAAGCACTCTTGAAATGAGAATGTAAACTCTGGCAATGACTCTTCCAGGTTTTGAGCTTTATTATCTTGATTCAAATTCTTACTTCATCTTACTAGAAAGAACAGGCATTCGGCGGCACCATGATTTAAAATGGTAAGAGAAGAGCATGGGAGTCTGCAAAATCACACAGGGCAGCTTTTGGTAACAAAACTGAAGAGAGAGCTCCTAAGCTAGTTAAGACAGCAAATGGACATCAAGGCTTAGGACTGAGGGTGATCCCTCAGAGTGCTGCTCAGGAGGCACTGAAATTAACAGCTCTTGACCAACACGACTGCCATGAACATTCCTGAAACATCATTCCTTCTCCTTCTAATGGCAGTGTCTATATCCCACCTTTTAAAACCCTTCACAACAGTTGTGCACCAACGATAGGGACTTCCTCAGAATCCCAAGAAAGCTTTCTTTTGCCAGTCAATGGTATCCACTCTCAACCATCCCTCAGTGGTTATAATTATTATTACTTGGCATTAAGGCACTCTTCCCCATTTTTTCCCATTCCCCTTTGGAAAGTTTATCAATAAACAATGAAAGAGAACATGTTATTTTAGCAGCTTTTTCCTATGCTGCTTTGGTACGATTGCCGTCATCAGCACTCAACTAAATCTCTGAATATTGAGCATTATTACTGCTAACGTGACTAATCACCTTTTCTGAGTTTAAATTTATCTTTCTTGCAGAAAATGGAGAAGGCTAATGGTTTTCAATACAGGAAGAAAACGAAGATCATCTAATCCTTGATTTTATATATACAATTTATGCATAGATATATAATATACATTTACATATACACATAAGATATATATATATATGATATATATATATATCATATATATGTAAACTCACTGTCACCCAAGTTCTTTTAAAACAAAGGAAAAGATGGTATTTGGGTAAAAATTATTTCACATCAAAAAATAAACTTTTAAATTCTCATTTTCCATGTAAATGGCACTCAAATATGGTTGCTTCATCATATATAAATAATGTTGGGATGAAGCTACAGCAGGTGCAAAGCGATTGTGCACCTTTACAGCCTTCCTCTGTACCTGCCCTACACTTTATGAAGAATCCTCAATTGCTCCAAAGCTCTTCCACCTGTGCCACAATTTGCTGGTGAAAGAAGAGGATCAATAAAAGGCTGGGTATGCCTTGGTTGACTCTACAGAACACTCAGAAGAAGGAACACAAAATAAGGAGTCATAATTCGAAAGAAAATGACTGTGCACATGTCCCCCCCCCCCCACTTTCTTTGCCCATTTTCCTCAAATCATCTTTCCTCCTAACCTCAAGACAATTGTTTACAACTACAAAGTTAATGGGAAATGGGACCAAAAGGAGGTTTTCTGGGCCAATAACCTTGTTATTATCTCAGATGGACAAGATGTAGAGAACTCCCAGTTCTTGGGGAGCACATACCTGTTCCAATTCCCCTACCGTCACAATTATATGAAGGTTTAAGGGGGCAGGAAACAATAAAGAAATGAGGACAATGATAAGCCATAAGATTCCCTAAATAACACTGATGGGCTATGGGAAATGACTCCAGATAATTTTGCAGGATGGATAGATACACTCTACAGACACACACAGACACACACATACACCCACACATCATTTAAGATACAACATTGCACTAAATGAACTTGTAACTTGCTCATATCAAGCTACCGCAAGGCTTACCTGATGTAATTAAATTAACATACTAATGGCTAGTTACGGACAGAACACTATATATTTGTTTTTTAAATGTATTATTCTGACAGCTGGTCTTAACATGAAAATAATCATAGTAACTATCTTAGCATACATGTCAGTTCCCTGTATTATTTGGTTGAAGCAAGTGCACTTAATAAACTAAATCAAAGTCAGTTCAGTAAACTTTCTATGAAAAAAAAGTAAAATGTATTCATTGTCTTATTAGGTTGAACACATATAAACCAAATACAAAAAGACATTACTTCTGGTTTTGTGTGAATGTATGTAAATTAGAATCCTCAGAATATTTACCTAAAAGCCTATATAGAAAAAAATAATTGAGGATTGTAAGTATATTCTAATGGCCAAATGACAGCTAATGTCCTCACATCAAAACATACATGAAAAAAATCAGTAAACTGTTTGGCGATAGATCAGTCCAGAAGATAGATACATTTATTTGTGTATGTATGTACATATCTATGTATGTATGTAGGTACACATTACTTATTTATTTGAATTCATTTTGGTAAGCAAAGATAGACTTGGTGCATAATATATCCTAGGAATTATCTTTTTTTTAATGTTTATTTATTTATTTATTTTTGAGAGAGACAGACAGAGCATACATGTGTGCACACAAACCAGGGAGGGGCAAAGAGAGAGGGAGAGAGAGAGAATCCCAAGCAGGCTCCATGCTGTCAGCCCCGAGCCCAGTGTGAGGAACCCACGAACTGTGAAATCACGACTGGGGCCAAAATCAAGAGACAGATGTGTAAGCAAGTGAGCCACCCAGGCATCCGTTCTTTTTTATTTTATTCTGTTTTAATGCAGGATGTAAACATGGGTAAAATAAGGTTTTTGCCCTGGAAGTTCTCATAATTATCAGGAAACATGCAGATAAATTCATATTTACAATACAATGTATAAAATACAAAAAAGACTAAATACTGAACTAAAGCCTTGATGAAGAAACATTTCCTATTATATTTTAATATCATCTTGTTACAAATACAATAGGACACATGATCTGTCATTCAAATGTATATTCTAAATCATTATAATAAAATAAACACCCATTTATCCCCATCCCCAATTCAAAATGTAGAAGGTTACTAATATCATTGTATATTCCTCCCATATCACATCTTTCTGTCTATACACCTGCCAGAAGAAAGCACTTTTTTAAATTTCTGGGTTGACTGCAGGCCTGTTTTACTTTTGTATAGTTTTAGCAAATAGGCATATGCCCATAAATAACATTTTAAACTGTCTTTGCTTTGAACTTTATAAAAAGTGGATCAGACAGTATGCAATCTTCTGGAGTTTTCTTTTTTCTTTCAAGCTTGTAAGATTTCCAGATATTATTGCATATAGCAGTTTATGCATTTTAATTTTACTACAGTACTCCAGTGTTGGAATATGCCACGATTCATTCTCCAATGGATGGTCATAAGATTGTCCCCCTCAACGTTTTTTTTGGCCACTATAAACATGCTATTATTCATCTTCTTGCAGAGTTATCTTGGTGTCCCTGTACTAGACTTTGGGTAGAGTATAACCCTAAAAGTGAATTTTCTGGATTGCAGGAAATCTAATGTTCAATTTTGCAAAATAGTGTGAAATTGTTTTCAGAATGGCAGTACCAACTTAATCTTCCCCCCAGGAGACAATAAGCCCTCTTCATAATGCACCTCATTCTCAACCTTTGATTTTTGTCAGACTTTTAAATTTTCACCAATCTATTGAGCATAAAACATTTCACTGTCATATTGATTTGCATTTTCCTGATTACTGATGAAGAATATAACAACCATGTATATTAATCTGACCGGAGATAAAGGGTGGATGAAAAACAATGTCACTGCTGGGGGCAGGAAGGAAAATGTCACCTTTGGCAAGCTAAGATAACATTTCATTGTCCTGCACTGTGATAGGCTCATAAAATTTTTTTCTTCTAAATACATGATTTAGGTCATCCTTTAAGAAAGCTTAAAATTTTACTAGGAAAGTGACTTTTGCATGAAAAAAGTTTAGAATAAAATACATTCTTTTTTTCTGAAATACATTCTTATCATCCCAGGCACATAGTGGGTGCTCTTTAAATTTTTTCCAGAATGAAAATTGCACAAGATGTCCTAGGATAAGCAATTCAAATAGGATATCTTCCAGCTGTCTCATGCCCTAAAATAGAAATAATCTTTTCTACCCCAAACTTACCCTTTCTCTAGTCTTTCCATCTAGTGGCATCAGTGCCTGCCCACATTCTTAGAATGGAAAACTATGTCATCCTTGACTCTGCTGTCCCTTTCACGTCTCCATTCATTAACAACAGCATGCCTCCAGTTTTACCTACTGAATGTTTCCACAGCTCAGTGATTCTCGAAGTGTGTTCCACAGATCATTGTGTTTCTCTAAGACCCTTTCGGACCCTGCCTAGGGTTATTCCTCTTTTCACTATGTTGACATTTGCCCTTTGTACAAGAGCAATGGCAGATAAAACTGCTGGTACCTTCACATGAATCAAGACAATGGCACCAGAGTTCTAGTATACCAGAAGTCAGTCACTGGATTCTTCATTCCCACACACTCACTGTTAGAAAAAATACACCTAAGACAGGTGCCTGGGTGGCTCAGTCGGCTAAGCGTCTGACTTTGGCTCAGGTCATGAGTTCGAGCCCCACAACGGGCTCTGTGCTGACAGCTCAGAGCCTGGAGCCTGCTTCAGATTCTGTGTCTCCCTCTCTCTCTGCCCCTCCCCTGTTCATGCTCTGTCTCTCTCTGTCTCAAAAATAAATAAACGTTTAAAAAAATTATAAAAAAAGAAAAAATACACCTAAGAATATTCTTCTTGAAGCAGTAAAAATGGTCAATTTTATTAAATCTTAACTCTTATGAGCATGCTTTTTTAATATTCTATGTAGCAAAAGAGGAAGCAGGCAGAAGTATACTTGCAGTATAATGAAGCACTTACTGGGTTGTTTGAGTTTTGAACTAAAGAAGTCATTTTTCCCATGTAACATGATTTTTCCTTAAAAGAATGAGTGACAGGCAAAGTAGGGTTGTTCAGACTTGGGTACACGGCAGATATTTCCTTGAAAATGAATGAAATGAGTCTGCCACTTCAAGATAAATTACTGGCAGTATTTGTTGCCAGTGATAAAATTAAGCTTCCATGCAGAAATTCAAATTTTTGAAAACCTGGGTCCATCATCATGAGCTTGACAGCTTGTCAATATTTATAGACTTTTCTGATTAGTCGTAACATAAATGTATGTGACCACATATGAAATTAATTCATGCTAAGACCAAATAATATGTCTTTGGAATTATAGTATCAATGAAAAGATGACACTTTAATGTGAAAAATTCCTCCCTCCTGTGGCTATTGAGTTCATTCACCCATTTCACCATCAAATATTCACTGAGCATCTACCCTGCACTGGGCTCTGGGATGGAGCAGTGCTAACAACCAGACAAAATTCCCAGACACCATCTGAGAGGCTTTGCATGTATTAATGAACTTAATGCCCATAACAAACTTATGAGAAAATATCAATAACCTCATTTTGCAGCTGAGGGAATGGAGCCATAGGGAGGTTGAGTGATTTGATTAGGTCACAAGCTTGTAAGTAATGGAAACCAGCACTTATTAAGTATATTCATCATGGTAGTATTATGCATGATGACAATATGATACAGTTGAATGTCATCAAATATGCTTTAAATTAGCCCCTAACTCTATAATGATAATAATAATATCTGACACTCAGAGCATCCTTACTAAGTGCAGGATACCCTTTAAAGAGCTGCGTGGGAATTAATGCTGGTATTAATCTTAAAAAGTAAGTACAGATTATGTGCCATTTTAAAGATAAGGAAACTGAGGTCCACATTTTATAATTTATCAGTGTTAAATAGCTAAGAAGGGGATGGAATTCAAACTCAGGCTTCCTGCTCCTTAAGATCCTTTTCTTAACCTATGAGACTACACTTCTTTACAAAGCACAACTGCGCTTGACTTCTCATTCTCAAAGTTAATGAATAAACCAATTACCAGGTATTAAGATTTTAGAAGCTTGATGTGAAAATAGAAAGAAGCTGACTTTTCAGGCAATGAAAACCTTTTTGATTCATTCATCCGATCCTCATTTATCCTTAGGGATTTGAGGGCTATCTTAAAAATTGCTGATTTGAAAACCCAAACATCCGTCTAGACCATCTTCTTGTTCCTTTCTTCAGTCAAGTTCTGTTGTTCTAGAACTTCAGCATCTTTAGAATTACCACAGATGGTTACACACATTAAAATCACAACACAGTGGGAAATCTGGAGGTGTGTGAAAGCACTGCCAGGGTAATTTTGACTCTATGGCATTTTTTCACTTAGGTACTGACTGTTCCACCTATTGTTTCCTGTCACCAAACCAGGGCAACATTTTTCTTATAAGAATCCGGAGGGAAGACAGATAAACCCTCTAATATGGATTGAAAAACATTCCCAAAGCCATCTGGAGTGGGAGCGGCAAGGGGCAGAAGGATTCATGTAGGAGTCAAAATTCGTTAATTTATACATCTCACCAATCTTAATGCTATTTTCATGAGCGTACCACCATGACAATCTAGGTGCTTCCATTTTCACATCTTTAAAATGGGGACAAAAACAGCACCTACCTCATGGCGAAGTTATAAAGACTAAAGAAGATTAAGTTGCCAAGTTCTTAGGATATTGTCCGGCATATGGTGAACACTATGCTTTGGTAGTTAAAAAGGAAATGTGTTCATTGAGTTACATAATGAAGCACACAGAGATGGACGTACATCTCCAAATATCACAGAGGAAATCAGAAATGGGCTTTGATAGGTTCTCTGGTCTGTAGTGCTTATAAAGTCACATTATTCCTAAGGAATTGGTTGAGGAATACAGGGTGCTCCTGGGCTTCCACAAGGAGCTTCACAATGGAGAAGAACAGAACCAGAGGGGAAAGCTCTTCTCAAACATTGAGCCTGTTGTCAGTGACAACACTGCTTCTGTTCTGTTTTCCTTCGCAGGGGCAGGAGGAAGGCCCACAGGTGGGCAAACAGCAGCAGGGCTTGGGAGGTGGCAAGACAGCCCATGTGGTGCCAGTGAGAAGACCCAGATAATGACACCACGGACAGCAGACCCTGGGAAGGAGCTGGATATATTTCTCTTTGGCCTGGGATGCACTTTGCTATTCCTCCTTCATCTCTGACAGTGCTAAACATAAATGTTGTATTTTCAATATTAACTCTTAAGCCCATTAAAAATGACTGCAGCACAGAAGCTTCTATTCAATTTTCTGTTTGGCTGGGGATTCTTCCCCCCCACACACAAAATGGTTACTGAGGGTCCACTCAAAGCCAGATAACCACCATGATGGGCATCCTGAAAAAACTGATTAACAAAAACCCCAAGCACTATAAAGTGTTTTATAATTTTTTAAGAGAGAGAGTGTGTGTGTGAGCCAGGGAGAGGGACAGAGGGAGAGAAATGGAGAGAGAGAAACACAGAGAGAGAGAGAGAGAGAGAGAGAGGATGAGAATCTTAAGCAGGCTCCACACTCAGCCCAGAGCATGATGCAAGGATCACCTCCACCTGAGCCAAAATCCAAAGTCAGATGTTCAACCAACTGAGCCACCCAGGCACTCCTGCTTTTTGGTCTTTATAGTTTGCATAATCTCATCCATAGTTCTAGGTTAATTTATACTCTTCTAAATTGGGATACACTATTGTATTATAAAATGTAAGATGAATAACTGCCTTAGTTAAATGTCTTCAAGTGAGGGGCATAGGTTGGCCAGACGATGGCTCCATGCAAGGTCAGGAGCAAGAGGCTGGGAACTGCAGGGGAAGTTGCTGCTGTGAAAAAGAAGATCAAAGTGACACAATTTACAGATGGGTATTTTACTAGATGCTGTAGGGGCCCTGCGCACACCCCTTTGACATCGATCGTCCCCATGTGCCATGTAGGCACACCCTACAGTTACAAGTGCAAAAGCACTTTTGTCTCTGGCTGCCATTGCCTGCCTATGCCCAGAAATTCTGGGGGTAATGCCCTTTCACTCAGGGAGGAGCCCCCCACCCATGACTGATGGGAGAAGTGAATAAATATCCCAGGTGACTTACTTGTTCCTTAGTTGGAATTGCTCTGAAATGCAAGATCTACAGTGTCTCCCAGAGAAGCCCAGAGGCAGAGCTGTCCCAGTAGTAACTAGTTCGATAATGTACTATTAGTGTTGTTGACTCTTCCTTCCCTCTTTCCTTCTCTTTTACCATTCCTGGCCCCGCCTTCCAGAAAACTACTTGCACAGAAACCCTTGTCTCAGAACTCCTCCTGGGGGAGCTCAAATCAAGACAGGGTAATCCAGGGTACTCTTCTGAGTTTTAGCACCAATTTTCCTCCTTTATGTCTGAACCTCAACAGCAAAATCAATTTCTGTTTACCTACCAAATAAAAGGCAAGTCTCGATTTTTCATAAACTGTTATATAGCTGCCTTCTAACAGCCTTTAAGAAGTCTTATGCACCATTTTAGGGTACACAGGAAAAATTAATTGGACCCAAGGAAGCCAAGAAATCAATTAGAGTGAATCAGGTAATAAATCTCCAGTTGCCTACTGTTTTACATCACATGTTGAAATATCACAAAAGACCAATCAAATGATCTTTGAGAAATTATAACTGTTGGCATTTTCCTCTATTAGGCCCTGGCACTTCCTCATTAGTTACTTTCAAGCAGTTGGGAAACACTGTCAGAACACAGGAAGGCTAATGGTTCAAAGTCATGGGAGGCTGGAAGAGAAACAAGGTGGAACAGTCTCTCTGAGTCACACACGCTCAGTGACTAAGTGTACTGAGCAGTATCTAGACTTTATTCATTCTGAGATCAACCACAGTGATGCCCAACTTTGTTTATTGGCCTTATCAGCCTCACTTAAAACTTCGCCTTCCAGCAGAGACTTCATAGCATTTAAGGTGCCATACTTGAGAGCCAGCTGTCTGGGTTCAAAGCCTAGTTCCACCTCTAACCAGCTGTGAAATTTTGAGCAAATGACTTAACCTCTCTGTGCTTCACTTTCCTTACCTATAAAATGGAAATTCTAGTAGAATCTACATCTAGGAGCTGCTATAAGGGTTAACGAGTTACCCCCTTGCAACTCACTGGAGTTACAGTGGAGACACACAATATCAGTATCCCCAGTGGGGCAGGGTTGGGGGAGATGGGGAGTTAGATAAAAATACAGTTCTTCAGGCCTTGTGACAGATCCACTGAGAGTCTGCATGTTAACAAGATCCTCAGGGGTTATGTGTGCACATTAAAGCCTGAGAAGCACTGACTTAACACACGTCAAGTCCTCAGAGCAGAACTTGACAGGTTGGAAATGCCCCATCAATTTTAGCTATTATTATCTCAGCTAATGAGACACTTCCCAGGAAAGTCTTCAATGATCTCCAAGAATCAGGTTAAGTATTTCCATAACACTGTTCATGTTATGGCACAAGCCACAGTCATACTTTTACTTCTTCTTCTTCTTCTTCTTCTTCTTCTTCTTCTTTTTTTTTTTTTTTTTTTTTTTTTTTTTTTTTTTTGTAGTTACTTGATTCGTGTCTTTCTCATGTTTTTATTTCATGGAGTCCCAGAAGCAGATTCTTGAGGGGAAGGTAGATCAGCACATGACTTTTAACACAGTGCTCAAAGGAGAATCAGATAAGGGAAAGGGGGACACCAAATGGGATAGAGAAGAGAAAGAAGAAAAGCAAGTTACGACCTCAGGCAAAGGCTTGGTCTTACCCTGATCCTGTAGGGAACTCCCTATCTTAAACTATATTAGTGTCTCCAGCCTTGAGGCAAAGGAGTTGAACATTGATTATCATGCCCCAGTCAATCATGGACTGAAGACTTCCCCATGAGGAAATTCGCAGGCACTCCTGGCACCTTAGAAGGGTAGCCCAAGGAAGGTCTTCTGAAGAAGAGAGCAGGTATTAGGAATGAAGCTTGCAATGCTGAGGGATGGGAACCCAGGATCAAGAAACAGGAATCTGAGGCCATTTGGGCAAGGCACTGAAAGTGTCCACTATAAGTTGGGTACTACACACATGGTCTCAAATGGGGCTCTTTGCCATCCTACCTCACCGCACCCCCACTCACTCACTCATGCATTCAACAGATTATGTCCTGAGTACTTGCTATGTGTCAGGCACTGTTGGTGATACAGTACTGATGAGATATGGGGCTTATGAAATCTAGTGGAGAAGAAACAGTTAAGAAGCAGTAAACAGATCAGAGATTTCCAGCTAGTGATAAGGACGATGGTTCCTACAAAACAGGCTAATAGACTTCATGCGACAGGAAAAGGAAGGTCAAACTGGTAACTGGAGTTGATGTTTCAGTGCCCCAGTCAGTCCCCCTGCATGGGTTGGCGCCCCTATTCCCCAGATGCTGCAAGTGCTGGATAACAGCTCCCATCTAATCTTCTCAGGAGAACTGCCTTTGGCTGAGGAGTACCACTTTGGCTAGAGGTGGCTGGAAGGTGAGGTACTCACTCACCCCTGGGAGGGGGAAGCTGTTGGTGGCCAATGACATGCTGGTGTACTTGTGTTACAACTCATACTCCAGAACTTCCTACGGGGCCAGGCTGAGGCGAGACCTCTCCTGCTCCACCTTTTCTTATCTTCTGTTGTTCCCCTATTCCAATTCCCTCACTCTCATTCTTCTGAGAGCATTTCAATAAATCACTTGCCCAAGAATCCCCATCTCTGGCTCTGCTTCTAGAGAATCTGACATAAGATAGTATGTTTTCTCTCCAGAATTTTCTTTCCCTTCCAGCATCCCAGGACTAGAGTTCCAGCTCTCCAGATGAACAGCCACTTCCCATTTCCTTGTAGCCTCTGGGCCTTCCAGGTGGGAAGCAGGGTAGCAAAAGGCCCTTTTCCCATTTACATTGGCCTCCTGATGGAATCCAAGAGTGGAGAAGGACAATCTAAAACATAAATGTCACGATTTGTTGAAAACACCCTAAGTCCTGGTTGGGACATGTCCCTATGTCCCTATGTCCTGCTGTCCAGCTGGCACTAGCCTGAATCATGGAGACACACACAGTTGACAGTTACATCTTGAATAGAGAAGTCTTCTAATTTATAGTGCACTTAATGAGCTGTTGCCAACCATGAGCACCAAAATGGCCAAATTCACCACATACCTTCTTCCGTTTCTCAATGAAAACATCTAGAATCTTTCTTAAGGGTGATATCAGTAAAAGCTACCGAAACCCTCAATGCTTAATCTTCACTGGTTATAAATAGGTTTTTAACTGCCCACTGGTTTCTGAAGCTGTAATGAAGCAAAGATCATTGTCACATGTAAATGCCATAAATTCCTTGAGCAATTACTAGTCTGTGTAGGTGACATCGAGGTGATGAACAAGCCAGAAGGGTCCATGCTGATTCTTTGTACATCCATCAGGCAGATGCTATGATTCTGTTGGCTTAATTATTACACCTTGTAGAGATGAATGCAAGGAACATGCTTGCCTTGTCGACAGCCTCCCAGGGGACTGGTACTGAGTAATTGCTTTCCATCCCTGTAGGAATCATCGACATGGAACCACAGGAACCATCTGGCTCTCTGTCCCTCCCCCACATGCCCAGCAAGCCTCCTAGGGACAGAATGAAGTGTTTTGGGTGACAGTTCTCATCAATATGCTGATGACATCTTGTCTCCTTTATTCTAATCACAAACTCTGTATTTTTAAACATCCCTGACACTTGAAAAACTATGCTAAATACATATATAAAATTATATTTGCATTATATCTAATAAGATGTAAATAATATTATATAGCAGCATCATGAAGAATTGTATCAATATATGTACACATAAATAGAAATATATATTATATATATAATGATGGAATGTTGAAGTGTGATCCTTTGGGGTATAGATAAAGAAACTCACACAAGAACATGTAAGAAATATTTAATAAACAGCACTGTAAAAATTGGCTGGTGATCTCTGAAGAAAATATATTCATTTGAGTCTCACTTATCACAAAAAATCAAACTAAATTGTTGGATTAAGAAAAGATAAATGCCAAAGTAAGAGATAAAAAGCATGGATCTGAGTATCTATCAGCTTTACAGATGTCTTGCATGACTTTGGACATAAAACAAATGGGAGAAATATAGAAAACTTTACTGGTAATTTCAAGAGAACAAGGCTTTCAACTTCTTCAGACTAAAACCATCTATATAGTTACAACGAAAACAGAAAACTAGGAAACTATTTTATTACAAATATAATAGATTAAAAAATGATAATGGCCTAATTGTAAAGAGATCCTGTCCTTAATATAAAGAACTCTAAAAAATGAACCTCTGGAATTTCATTAAAAGAAATCTAATAGAAACATTCAAGAGCTCTAACATTTAATAGGCAACCAGTAACTATCTGCTCAATAACTAACAATTAATTAACAATTGACAAAGGGGGAAATGGGTAAAAAGTATACACATGCAATTCACATGGAAGGAAATGTACAGAATTCATACATGGGATGCTGTGAATGGCGATCCCCATTCTCTAGCTCCTCAGAGTGTTGGCTGCTAACAGCTCAGAGTTGCCTTTTCTGAAAAACTGCCCTCATCCAAATGGGAGCCACCTCACCTGGGAACCTACAAGTCTATCCTGGGGCCAACCTCAGCAAATCACTGACTGTCGTGAGTGGGAGAGAGCCACAACAAGAAGTAGAAGAGTAATATATGATACTTCCATGAACTGGGGAAAATCATTAAAATAATTTTTGCCAGAACACCAAATAATATGTAAATCACATCATCATAAACTATGGGAATTACAAAAGTATATATAGTCTAAGTTAACAGCATTAACATAAACTTGGCACTTACACATAAGATGGAAGCCTCAAAAACATTATATTACCATTTTGTGCTATGCCTCTCAGATCCATTCTAAAATGGCCAATGGACTACAAAATCGACTACAAATGCAGAGAATACTACATCAGCCCTGACACAATACCAGCAATATTCAACATCAAACTTCTGCTACATATAAGTGAGAAGGGAAACATTAAGGGCTATCTTACACACCTCCATCTTGAGAAATAAACACAACATGATTGGAAGCAATCTTTGCAGGATCCTAGGAACCTTGCCTCCCCTAGTTGGTGGGCACAGGTGAGGAGGCCATGGGAGTAGCATGCCCCAGCAGAGAGTCTTAGGAAGAAGCTATTCAAGCAAACTTTTGATCATCTTTCTGAGATGGAGTGTATTTTGATGGTGTAGCAGGATGGTGTAGCAGGTACAAGGTCATACATGGGTCACACTATGTACCTGATAAGGAGGACAGGCCAACTAGAAAGTTAAATACAGAAAGCTACCATGCCCTTCAAGCAACTAAGTCACTGAACTAGCAGTATAAATATATTAATACAATATCCAGAAGATTCCTTAAAAAGTAAACAAAAAACCCTTTTTAAATAGAGACACATGAAAAGATCCAAGAATCAAACCATTTTTTCATGCTTATGGGTAATGGTCAAATCTACACCAGAGACAACTCTTTGTTCAAGAATGAGTAAATTGAGATTCCTGGGTGGCTCATTCGGTTAAGGGTCTGACCCTTGATTTCAGCTCAGGTCACAATCTCCCAGTTCATGGGATCCAGACCTGAATCAGACTCCAAGCTGAAAGCACTGAGCCTGCTTGAGATTCTCTCTCTCCCTCTCTCTGTCCCTCCCTGCTCAAGCACTCACTATTAAAAAAAATAAACAGACTTAAAAAAAAGAATGGGGCATCTGGGTGGCTCACTGAGTTAAGTGTCTGACTCTTGGGTTAGGCCCAGGTCATGATCTCATGGTACATGAGTTTGAGCCCCGCATTGGGCTCCATACTGACAGTGCAGAGCTCACTTAAGATTCTCTCCCTCTGCCCCTCCTCCCCACTCTCTCTCTCAAAATAAATACAGAAACTTAAAAAAATGAATTAACTATTAAAAGGTATAATTTTTTTTTAAAAGCTTGAGCCCTAAAAACACAGCATCATGTATATTACAAAAAGGCAGAAAAACCAAAACAAGGAGAAGGAGCATACATTTGGGGAAATATTTACTAAAGCAAAGTAAGTGAAGCATCTGCTTTACAGGATTAATAAAATTCCTTAAAACAAGAACGATATAAACAATGAGAAGATAAGGCCCTAGAATGCGATAAATCAGGAGCTAAGACATAGGCAGAAGCAAAACAAGAGCTGGATAGGCTAGAAATACAATGTCAAGAAAGAAAAGTACCAGAGCAAAATTAAAATCTTTGTTAGAAATAGGACACACAATGGTCAGAGCAGAAAAATCAAACCATTGGTGCAGGAACAAGCCTTTAAACTCTTCCAGAATGGGGGAAAAATATATAAAGATGATGAGAAAGTAGATAATACATATAAAAAGTAAAAGTAAACCCAAAGAGTGTAAACTGATACTCCAGAGACTGAGGCCAGACAGACCCTAGAAAAATAAAAATTAAGGACAGAATGGAAGGGAACATTTCCAAGTCTGTCTATAAAAACTAACTCTTGAGATTCCAGGAGAAAATTATGAAATATTATTAATATCCACACATGTCATATTGAGTTGGTTTCTTTTTTTAATATGTCACGTGAGAGAAAAAAATCTAAAAGCTTTTGGAAAGACAAAACAAAAACAGCAACAGTATCTAACAAAAAAAAATAATAATAAAAATCACCTCTTCTATCCCATACCAGAAGGTAAAAGGTCAGCAGAGTTCTGAAGGCAAACAGCTATAATGAAGGATTCTATACAATCACCCAAGCATGTGGGTAAAGTCAAAGAAGGATATTTTGATATGCTTGAGCACCTCAAGCATAACATAACATATATGCAAACTTTCTCAAAAGTATCATTAAAGTATCTACTCTAGTCAACCAAGATACAAATCAAAATTAAAGCTTCAGAATAGGAGAGTCTTGATTAAAGAAGAAAAAACTAGCAGTAAGCATTAAGTACAGCAAAATGGGGGAATAAATCTTAATTGTTAACTCTTTGATTTTCTCATTAAATGCACATTGAGTGATTGCTGAGTGAATATAAATAAAATCTTTGTTGTAAACATGGCAACAGAATACATTTCCAAGAATACAAATATTTATCAAAAGAGAAGACTAACCTCCAAACTGGGAAAATATTTAAACTTATTTAAAGAAATATAAATTATAATATATGTAAACAAATTATAATATCTGTATCACACAAAAAGCTCTCATAAGTTAGTAAGTTATAAAAGAGAAAAAGATCACTTAAAGGAAATTCAACCCAGATGCCCAAATTGTCAAAAACACATTTTTAAAGTTTCAATATTGTTCACTATCAAGGGAATTGAAATTAAAATAATAATAAGACACCACTTGTTAACTCTCAAGTCTTAAAAAGTATGCTATTAAGTAGTGGGAGAAGTTTAGGGCAGTAAGTACTCTTGACTTAACTGAGGGAATGTAAGTTAAGGAACTTAGAGAGCCACAAAAACATTTATAAATATTGGTGTCTTTAGAAAAAGTTCTTAATATTCAAAATTATGAATTTAGTTAAATATATTATGATATGTACATAGTATGTAATACTATTCAACCATTAAAATAATGTTTTGAAGGTTGTTAAATATTGACAGAAATATTCAGGGTGTGTTAGTACATTAAACAAAAACAGCATATTTTAACATATAGTGTAATACGGTTTTACAATACTGAATGCATTAAAATAATGGAAGGAAATATGCCAATATTTAGTCTTCCTTTCTTCCTATAGTACTAGTACACTACTTTGACCTGAGCACATGACCATATGAAATTAAGACTAGATTTTCCAGTTTTCCTTGTGTGACAGCCCAGAATAATGGAATTTAGATGGTAGTGATGTATAAGACTTCTGGGAATGTACAGAATATTCTTTTCTTTTTTCTGCTTCTTGCTGGAAAGCTGGAGTTGAAGCAGCCATCTGAGACCATGAGGTTAAAGCAATGCTTCAAAACGGCAACATAGTAACATGAAAAGAGCTCAGGTCCTAGACACCATGGATACCACATCAGCTCTTGACTGCTTATCTCAGGGTAAGTAATGTGGGATAGAAATAAACTATAATCGGGGCACCTGGTGGCTCACTCAGGTAATCATCCAACTCTTGATTTCGGCTCAGATCCATGATTTCATGGTTCATGAGATGGAGCCCCATATTGAACTCCATACTGACAGCACAGAGACTGCTTAGGATTCTCTCTCTCTTCTCTCTCTGCCCCTCCCCCCACTCGAGCTCTCTCTCTCTCTCTCTCTCTCTCCCTCTCTCCCTCTCTCTCTCTCTCTCTTGCACACGCGCACGCGTCCCTCTCAAAATAAATAAGCATTTAAAAAAAAAGAATTAACTTTTGTAATTGTAAGTCACTGGGATCTTTGTTACAGCAGCCAGACTCATATTCTAACTAACATGCACACTTTCCAAAATTTCTACCTTGATCCCTTATTATTTCATGGGAGAAAATAGTATTAAACAAAGAGAAACAGGGGTTTAATTAAAAGCAGTTAAAAAAAAAAGGAGTCGGGACAAGACCTAACTTGGACATACATAGTCAAAAAACAAAGCAAAACAAACTACAACCCTTGCGATTGATTATATTCCTTTATTTTGCTTGTTTTTTAAATAAGCGAATTTAAGGCAATAAAAAAATATTTACATCCTGCCTCCATATTGTGGCTGTCATTTTTTTTTTTTTTGCTGGATAGCACACAAAATGAAAATTATTTCATCACTGACCAAAATCAGAACAGAGTTAACTTATTAAAACACCTTCCTTCTAAAGATCTAGAGGAAGAGTGAATGTTTGTGATATTCCTTCATTGCCTTCCAATGCAAATCTGAAACATCAGACAGCTAGCTTTAAAGCAGAGAGCCAAAGAGCTATCTTTTGCCTAACATGGCCAGCTGACCTAATCTAGGTTTAATAGTGTGGGCACATACAACCTTGTTCCTCAATGAGGCAATAAAAGTCAAGATTAGGATCACAAGGAGAGAAAGCACGATTTACACACTTTAGATTACTTCTGTTTCATCTTTATACCCTTCCTCTTTTTATTAAAAATTAAAACCAGCAGGAAGTGGAACATTAAATGCTTGACATACAGCTGATCCCCATAGCTGGTATTATCTGTGTTGTCAGAGAAACTGCACCACATAGAAATAGCACATTCTAATGGGAGACCACGCTGACCCATATGAGACACAAATCAATATATACAATAGTTACAAGTTATGAAATATGAAATGACATATTGAGTGCTGAGTGTTTTAACTGTATACATACAGATATTTATTTAGAAAAATATTTTAATATTTCTAAATGTTCCAGGACAGATTTTCCTATGAGAGTTTATCCGAAGTTTTCCTTTTAAGGCAATGAGTTGCTGCAAAATATATTAGATGTACCAGGAATATGTAACAATAAAGTGAAAAACATCCCTAAGTTTCTGAATGACTAGGCAGACTGCATTTCAGGCACGCTGTATCTTCCTCAACTAAAATTATAAAGGATAAAAGAAAGGCACATTTATAAACAAAAACACATATTTGTTGAATGATAAGCACATTAGCTTTATCTGTTAATTTTAAAGTAAATTAGGAAAAACATAAAAGGCACAAGTGAAAATACAACCATATGAAAAAAATAACACTATGAAACATCTTCTACCTACATTTTTAAGAATTTTTTTAGGCCAAAGTCACAAAGTCAATTTGGGAATGAATTCAGAAGCATTACCTTATTGAACTATCTGTGTGGATCTCTGTCCTTTAGTTGTGTAAAGATTTATTGATAAAATGGGCCTGAAAGTTTAAATAGATCTTATAAATGAACACCTTCATTTTCTATGCACTTTTAAATATCTGATCTTTGCTGCTGTATTATTTACTGAAGGGAAGTCACGGTTTCTACAATAAGGTGTTCAAAAATTGTTTAATCAAACAAACAGCACAGGAAAAACAAATGCTTTAAAAAGAATATTAGGTTTGGGTGCCTGGGTGGCTCAGTTGGTTAAGCGTCTGACTCTTTGTTTCAGCGCAGGTCACAATCTCAAAGTTTATGAGTTCAAGCCCTGCATTGGGCTCTGCACTGACAGTGTGGAGTCTGCTTGGAATTCTGTCTGTCTGTCTGTCTCTCTCTCTCTCAAAAATAAATAAATAAAACAAGCATTTAAAACAAAAAAGAATATTAGATTCACTTACATGACTTCTTATTTTAGTACAAAAAGAGGTCTCAGTGATTTCAAGTGAAAATGGATGCCCAGAAATAAACCACAAGCTCCCTAAAACATATCTTTTCCTAAACTGACCCTGCTTGATAAGCTGTTCTGGACTATGCTTGATAAGCTGCCCTACAGATTCCCAACATCCTTCTGCTTTGATAGCTAAATACAAAGTCTCCAAAGAAACAGGCTGACATTGTTTATCCCAATTCTTATTCAATTTTCAATGCCATGTTGCCCCCAAATAAGATTTTTACTCTTAGGCAAGGTTATTAATTTTTTGTCCAGTCATAAATAGAGACACCTGAACAAAGCCCATGGACCAGGGAAGAAGTTGTTGCCTAATGAGCCAAGAGTAACAGGTGATATTCTCACAGAGGAAGCTTAATCTTCTTGCCCACAAATGCTTCCTGATTCTCTGCAGGGAAACGGCTTTATTCAGAAATTTAATGCATGATCCAAACAAGGAAGTTAATTTGGCTTGCTGGGAGACTTCTCTGTGGGAAGAATTGCTACCCAGATTAAGCCTTGGCCAAGCAGTGTTAAGTCTCAAGAAGGAACAAATGAATCCATTTTCCTCCTTTTCCTTCCTTCCTTCCTTCCTTCCTTCCTTCCTTCCTTCCTTCCTTCCTCCCTTCCTTCCTTCCTTTCCTTCCTTCCTTTCCTTTTTCCCTTCCTTATTTCTTCCTTCCTTCCTTCCTTTCCTTCTTTTCTTTCTTTCTTTTTGTAATATTTAAATGCCTGCTGTTGAATGACCTATGTTGGATTCTGAAGATAAATTTAATTTAATATTTGTATTTAAGATATATTGGTTTTGATACTTACTCAAAGCAAGTCTTTGTATTTTCTGGAAGGCTGTATAGGTTAAATATGTAAAATCAACATTTGTTTCTCCAGGTATCTAATCCAGGTCATTTGATAGCTTACTGGTATAGTATTTCAAATAAAAATAAACAAATGTAATATAACCTTAGAGTTAAAAAATGAAATAGAAATGGTATAAAATTAAAATAATCATGCTTCCTATATCTGGTTCTCCCACTAACTTACTCACAACCTAACTGCCTTTATTACTTTTTTAAACATTTTATTATGAAATACAATACCTACTGAAAAACGCACTTAAAATGTACACTTAAACAAAGCATTATACAGTGAATACCTAGATAAAGAAATGGAACAGCGCCAGCATCCCAGTAGACCTCTTGTTGACCCCCTGATCTGTACCCATTCCCAGCCTTGGATCTGCCTTCCATGGTGGTTGTTTCAGTACTTTTCTTTCTAATGTAATCACTTCATTCTCATCCCAATACTCCGTAGTTTAGTTTCTCCTATTTTGTCATTGATATGTATGTACTTACATACATTTAATGTTATGCATTATTTTGTGTATAGCTTTCATCAGTAAATTTGAGACATTCATCATGTTGAGTGTAGTTGTAGCATGTTTTCATCACCATATGATATTCTCTTCTATGCACATAGTATAATTTGTCTTATTTTTTATTATGGGAAAACATACATAACATAAAATATACCTTTTTAACCATTTTATGTGTACAACCCAGTGACATTTAGTACATTCAGTATTGCAACCATCATTACAATTTATAGAACTTTTTCATCATCCCAAAGAGAAGCTCTGTACCCATTAAATAATGACTCCCCATCCTCCCTTTGCCCCAGGCCCTAGTAGCCACTATTCTATTTTCTGTCTCTATGAATTTGCCTATTCTAAATAACTCATATAAGTGGAATCATCAATATTTGTCCTTTTGTGACTGCCTTATTTCATTTAGCATAATGTTTTCAAGGTTCATCCATGTTGTAGCATGTGTTGATACTTTATTTACGTTTATGGTTGAATAATATTCCACTGTATGGATAAACCACATTTTGCTTATCCATTCATCTGTGTATACACTTGGGTTGTTTCCACATTTTGGCTATAACACTGACAATGTTCGTAATAACACTATGAACATTAGCATATAAGGACCTGTCTCTGCTTGCAATCTGTTTGTGTGTATACCTAAGAGTGGAACTGAGGGATTGTATAGTAACTTTATTTTGAACTTTTTGAGGCACTGCCACATTGTTTTCCATAGATGCTGCACCAAACTTTTACATTTTCACCATCAATGCACGAAGGTTCCAATTTCTCTACATACTCTCCTACGCTTATTTTCTGTTTTTTGGTTATTATTGTTTTCTTTGAGATTTGTTTTGTTTTGTTTTGTTTTTTTGAGAGCCATGCTTATCTGACTGTTGTTGGTATTTGTGTTGTTTCCAGTCTGGAGCTATTGCAAATAATGCTTATGCCTGTTTCCTAGAGTATACAAGAATACATTTCCATGGGGTATATACCTGGCACTAGGATTGCTCATAGGAATGTGCATGCTCAATTTTGGTAGAAAATGTCAAATAGTTTTTCAAAGTGCTTACACCAATTTACACTGCACCAGCACATTTCTGTGTCTGGTAACTTGCTGCTGTGAAGGTTTTTAATTTTGGCCATCTGGTAGATGGAGACTGATAGCTCTTCTTGGCTTGAATTTTCATTATTATTATGAGGTTGAGCAGTTTTTCATCCATTTATTGGCTATTTGATATTCTCTTACATGAACATCTTATTCAATAATGAATGGTCTGTTCAATGATCTTGTCCATTTTTTCACCAGTACACCTGTCAATTTTTTATGGAGTTTTAGGAGTTACCTATAGGTCCTGTCAAGCTCTTCAACAGTTACATGTATTGCAAATACCTAATTTGTTGCTTATGTGTGCTTGCAGAGTTGTTGTTGTTTTTTTTTTAAATGCTCATACAGGCTAACTCAAATATTTATTTTTGGTTTTGTTCCTTTGTTCACACAAAAGATAACAAATACTATATTTATTTTTATGCATCTTGCTCTTTTCCCACCAATTCGCCAATTCCCAGCAATGTGAGTGTGAGTTTCCCCTCAGTCCACAAGCATATTGTCATCCCTTTGCATTTTTACCAATCTATTAAGAGTATTTAGCTGTAGTTTTAAATTGCAAATTTTTATCATGAGTAGGGAGTTTCTGCTTCACATGTTTAAAGGCCTTCTATGTCCATGTTTCTTTTGAGTGTTATGGTTTCCCCTATCAAAGGAGGCCCCAGCTACATCAGTACAGTGACATTAAACCTTAATGTGCATGTGAAATTCTGGGGGATATTGATAAAATTCAAATTCTACTTCAGTAGGTCTGGGCTGAGGCCTGAGATTCTGCATTTCTAACAATCACTCAAGTGGTGCCAAAGATGCAGGTCCAAGAAATATTCCTGATTAGCATGAATGCCATGAAATAGTCATAGCACCTTAAAGAAAAAATCCAAAGCAAATCATCAAGTAAAATAATCGTTTATTTAAAATAATCTAGATTTGGGGCACCTGGGTGGCTCAGTCGGTTAAGCCGCCGACTTCAGCTCAGGTCATGATCTTGCGCTCCGTGAGTTCAAGCCCCGCGTCGGGCTCTGTGCTGACAGCTCAGAGCCTGGAGCCTGTTTCAGATTCTGTGTCTCCCTCTCTCTGACCCTCCCCCGTTCATGCTCTGTCTCTCTGTCTCAAAAATAAATAAACGTTAAAAAAAATTTTTTTTTAAATAATCTAGATTTAGGATGTTATGCTCGAAATACTTTCGTATTCGAAATACTTTTGTGGGTGGCTCGTGAAGATGGAATCGTCATATAAAAATGACTCAACATAATGTTCATGTGTGCAAAGGGAATAGAACTCTTGGAGAAATGCAACATAGTGCATGATGAGCTCCACAGGAGCTCACAGAAAGGCCACAGATATGCTGTTGCATATGTGATTTTCTTAATATCCTGGGCTGGGAGACACAGACTCGGAGAACTGTTGCAAGAACTGTTAGGCAGGCCTGTCCCCATCAGAGTTCCAGTGACTTCACTTAAATCAACTTTTGACCCAATGAAACCAAGACATCCCAGACTAAAGTTCAAATGGAAAACCAAAAGAGTTTATGCTTTAAAATGCTATGCAAAAATCTCATTTAAGGTGTAAATTACCTCAAAAAGAATGTTCAAGAAGAGCAAAGGAAATTTCCATTGGATGATACAACTACAACAGTTGCTGCTATACGTAATACATACTAAGCATTCACCAAGTGCTCTCTCTATATTTGTTCACTTTTTCCTTACAACCGCATATGAGGCAGGTTTCTCAAGCAGCACTCCACACAGTGAAGGATACGGCAGAGAAACCTAATTATACTTTGTGATCCTCACACATGAAAAGGAATGTATGCCCAGAAAAAAATATTTTCTATAATTTTTCAACTAATAGTATTTCAAAGTAAAACACGGAAAGGTAGCTCTTTATCTGGAGACGTTAATCCAATGTAATTCTACCTTTCCAATCAGTGAGAATTCCTACAGACACGCATATTGAAAGGGAAAAGGTCTTCAAATTTTAAGCATATTTTATTTAAAACTACTGGCGAGGGGGTGTTTGTTAAGTTTTTTTTCTTTCAAAACATTAAAGAGGCAGGCATTTTAAAACAATCTTGATAGTGATTCTTATCTGAATATTCCCCTCTCCCTTCCAATTTGTGAATCTCCTCAGAGCAAGGAAAAATAAATCCGGAGGGAAATAAGAATTTCCCAACAACAAGAAAGTCAGTGAGGTGTGAATCTTCTTATTTGGCTTGTAAGTGGTAACAGCAACAACATAACAACAAAAAGCTTGGAGAAAATACAGGATCCTTGACACCAGCAAGAGCTAAGAGTAAGAAAATAAATGACAGAGTGTTCAGTTAAATATCCTTCTCTTAAGCTTGGCTCACATGCTCACACGCTCACACGTGGTTCTACGCCTCTGGACAGTTTCCCCACAGGGACAACACACTATCTTCAAAAGCCAAAGAAGCAACTTTCTGGGCTTACCTCAAAATCCTGCACTGATTTTCAGGTTAACATGGAGGATGAAACTGTCTTGCAGAATACATTTTAAACAGAGTAAAAACAGTTAAACATGAAACAAAAGAAAAACAAACAAACAAGAAATGAAGCCTGACCCGATGCAATAACTCTGACAGCTAAGAAAATAACAGAAGTTTCTGGGACAGAGAGTTGCTGTGAGTCATTGCCTTCAAATACGGATCCCTCCCGCAAGCCGATGGCTGAGTACAAACTCACTGAGAGTTCTCATCCACAACCACGAAGTGAGAAAGAAACAAGATGCAGAGGTAGGTGTCCTCATAGTTTTCCTTGTCCGAAGAATAGCAGAAATGCCTCTGAGCCAGGAAAATGGGAGAGTATGATTCTCTTTGAAGCAAGGGCAGAATCCATCAATGCTTCATCTGAATCGAGAAGGCCAACTAAAGTCTAAGGTTGCCTCCCTATGGGAACAAGAAGCACCCCTTCTCCCCTACACATGCACACGCACACGCATACGTACAGTGATATAAACCGGGTAAACCTGGTCTAGGACATTCAGCAAAATGTCAGAAGAGAAAATAGACCCTGGTATTCTAAGAAAGAACAAAAATGACATCAACACTCCCTCCAGCCTTCCTTTCTAAGCAGAAAAAACTCAAAACATTCAGGTTTCAAACCATCACTTGTGAAGGGAAAACACTTTGGTCTCAGATAAAGAAAGAAAGTCAAGAAGCCACCAATACTTTATTAGAAAAACCACAATGTTTGAAAAGGGCCATTCAGGCAAGATGAAGAAAAGGGCAAAACAACTATGCAAAATATCCCAGTCTAGAGGAAAACAAAGAAAATAAATGCTTTTTATTTATTTTATTTTACTTTATTTGATTTGATTTTTTTTGAGAGAGAGCAGGAGAAGGGCAGAGGGAGAGGGGGAGAGAGAATCTTAAGCAGATTCCAGGCCCAGCATGGAGCCTGACCTGGGGCTCAATCTCAGGACCCTGAGATCATGACCTGAATCGGAATCAAGAGTTAGACGCTGACTGAGCCACCCAGGCACCCCAAGAAAACAATTTTTAAAGCATCCAGACATAAACAAACAACCCATTTCAGGGAAAGATTAGGTTCTCCTTAGACTGGTGCACAGCAATACTTCGTGCTAGAAGACCATGAAGCAATGGTTACAAATACACCCTAAGAATACTGCATTGAACTAAAGCATTATTCAGCTTCCAGGTAAAACAGTGATGTTGGCAAAAACGAAAGCCCGCGTGAAACACGTGTGCCTATCAAACTTTCCTAAAAAAATCTTTTTAAATAGACCATGAGAATGAAATACAGTGAATTCAGAGAAGATGCAAGATAAATATTTTGGGCATGTAATACCATGGTACATGGTGGATGGATAACATTGATTTCACTGAAATAGAGTGCTGATACTAATCACATATGGAAATTATGGTTCTAGGACATTGTGAATGTGTTAAGAATACACAAAGTAAACACAAATAACAACAATTAAAACATGGAGGCAGGTGGAAAGGGAGAGACACATTAGGAAGTGAACGTTCTTGTGCTTTATAGGAAGCCAATTAATATAAAATCCAAAATCTAACGCTCCATCTTAAAATAATAGCTGCAGATTAATCCTATTACTATAAAACTATGTTTTAATCTTTCTACCTGTATTTATATCTGCATATATGCTGAGAAGTATACTTGGAATGACATTAATCCAATGTTCATGATAGATATTTCTGGGTGGTAGCATTTCAGATGACTTTTTAAAAAAATCCTAATTTTTGTTTTTGTTTTCATTATCTGACATATAAACAATACATACAGGGGCGCCTGGGTGGTGCAGTCGGTTAAGTGTCCGACTTCAGCCAGGTCACGATCTCGCGGTCCGTGAGTTCGAGCCCCGCGTCGGGCTCTGGGCTGATGGCTCAGAGCCTGGAGCCTGTTTCCAATTCTGTGTCTCCCTCTCTCTCTGCCCCTCCCCCGTTCATGCTCTGTCTCTCTCTGTCCCAAAAATAAATAAACGTTGAAAAAAAATTAAAAAAATAAAACAAAATAAAAAATAAATAAACAATACATACATATATAAGTGTGTGTTTTACAAAAACAGTGCTGTGCTTTGAAATAAGACTGAAAGCAAATATGGAAAGTTGCTAATACTGATTATCCATCATGTCAAATAAGTTCTTAAATTGAAAATCCCAATCAGCTTTTCTTACTCTTACTTATGATATCTGTAATATTATTAATACCAATATGATGAGGTTTTTTTCTGTATTTCCCTTTATATGCTTTCAACAGTGTTTATATATGGAGATATGCTTGCATCTTCTAGGTTATTACCTCTGTGAACTCTTGTTATCTGAACATTATAAATCAGGAAACAGCTTTGTCCAAGTACGCCTCATACAGAAGAGGTGAGATCAGAACCCAGATCAGTCTCACATCAGTGCCCATGGTATTCACACCATAACATTTTAGGAACAATTTGTGAGAGATAAATACTATGAAATGACTAAATTACCTACCAAATGTCTTTAAATGTGGACTTGGGTTATTTGCCAAACCACCGCCCCCCAACTTGTGAAAATTTAGTTCATCCAACATTAATGATGGTTACTTCCACAGAGCAGAATTCGAAGCAATTTCTTCTCAGCCGTTGGGCAATTTTTGTTTTCCACTTATTACTACCTCTTTAACTGGGATCAGCCCATGTTTCAGGAACCATTGTTACGTGTCTATGATCACTGCATACCTCTTGTTTGTTCTCTGAGTTCCAAAATTCTATCCCTGAGAGAATAACTACATTGAAAACAGGGAAGTTACACATACACAGTATCTTCACCACCAGATGTTTGGTATTCAGAGGGAGCACAGATGCAAATGGTGGCAGAGTAGCTACATGTTGATTATGATGTTGGCTGTTTCAGCAATTACATTTAATTTAGCAGAGACTTTAATTTTTTTTTTTATTTCTTGGACTAAAAGTTGTCACTTTAAATTTGAGACAAGCAAAGGCACTAAACTTTTGGTGCCTGCTTAAATTGGTATGTGGACATATACCTAACTGGTTTACCAACCTCAGTTGGTTTCTCCAACCTTGGAGAAAACAGTAGAAAACAATCTGGGAAATGATTCAGCATTTAATTTTCCAATTTGGGTGTACTCAAAGAAAGAAAAAAAACACTTCTTAATCAGGAATTACTGTTGTTTCAGATTTAATAGCACAGGAATGAGTAAAGTCTTCCCAAAACTGTTGTTGAATAAGAAAAAGAAACAACTGTAATCATGGCGGTTGGAATGATTCTGCTAGATTGATTGCCCCTATCATAACCATTGATTACCACAATAAAGCCCCTTGTTGACATCTTTCTTTTCTTTCTCTCTTTTGTATCTTCCCATGACATTGTTGGTAATGAAACATACCACATTATCTGCAACAATGATAATATTACGAAGTCTAATCTTCTGGCTCACACATCTCAAGGCACACAGGATGTGTTTGTTTTCTATACACCGAAAAACTCTACTTCCCAATACTGAAAATACTTGAAAACAATCCAAATATATGTTCTTAGTTATTGGCTCTTGCCCACTTTCTTCAGACTTGGTTCTTAAAGGGCAAACACTGGCTATTTCCCAAATAGCAGAGCTATTATTTTTGCCCCAAAGACTGGCTTGATCAAAGCTTTTAAAAAATAAAACCATAAGGTCATAGGCACCTGAGTGATATTGTGCATGATAATATAAAAAAGTTTGAAAGAATGATACCAAGGCACATATCAAACTGTTCTTAGTCATTATTCCTTAGAAATCTTTCCCTGCCCACCTCCTCCCTCTTTCTTCAGAGCCTGTGTAGGTGGAATGTGCTACTTGATAAATGCAGTCTAATTATATAACTTCACTTCTTCTTTTACAAGATGTTATAGCAGGGTTACCTTATTTTGTCCCTGTTATATAATTGGGTTGTAGGACGCTTAAGCCCATACACCTACATAAATATTAATTTTATTTCTATCTTGATTCCAAGATATTTAAGCTCTAATTTTACACTTTTAAGGACAACTTTATCTTTGAATACAAGACACTCTGCCTTGCCTCTTTTCTCTATTAATCAAATAGTTTATAAGTCAAATTCTCTCATGCCCCAGCTATTCTATATGCTGTAAGTCTTGGACGATCTTGTACAGAAGCTTCCCACCTTTCAATCAAAAGAAAGTCAGGAAGTAATAACAATGTAGGGAACAACAACAAAAAAATTAACCACAAACTCAAAGCAT
Organism: Prionailurus bengalensis; assembly: GCF_016509475.1. Classification (NCBI taxonomy): domain Eukaryota; kingdom Metazoa; phylum Chordata; class Mammalia; order Carnivora; family Felidae; genus Prionailurus; species Prionailurus bengalensis. The sequence continues at coordinate 34,225,179 of NC_057354.1, read as the reverse complement.
TATAAATTGTTTTCCTTAAACTAAATTTAATTTGGTTTTAAGGTTTTCATTAATTTTAAAACATGGGCTTCTAGTTCTATCAAGGGTGAAAATGAAATAAAGGGATTTTGTGATGATACTGGGGATGGGTGTGGACCACAATTGTATGAAGGCACAGAGAGATTAGTCAGATGGCCAGCAGCTTCAGTCACATAACCTACTACTGAAAGCCTTACATGTTAATATAATAAAATCAGCCAAAAAAAGATGAGGAGAATAGACTAAACTTCAAGGGGAAAACATGAGAAGAAGTCAGAATGTAATCTTCCCCATCTTTTTTATTCTGACATTTATTCTAGGCAAGCCAAAAGTGAGAAAGGGAATGATGGTTACCACTTTCAGTGAAACTTATTGTAAAAGAAAAATTTTAAAACAGCAAACAAAACACAATGGTATGGCAACAAACACACGGTTAAAGGAATGTTCAGTATTTTCATCTTGAGTTTAGGTACAACAATGCATTCTACTGTGTGACCCGGGGGCTGGTATCTGCTGTGGATAATTTCTTCCATGTTTGTGTGGGTTTGTTTTGCTCTATCAGCAGAAGGGGTACAAAATGTGATTGAGGCAGCTGCTGTCTAATTTTTAAGTGCTGCTATAAGACTGAGGCACTTAATCAAAAGACAGATCACTTACTCCAAACATTATTGACAGAAATACACAAGAATCTCCCACCAGTTTTCACTATCAGAGTAGAAAAGCAAAAGTTGGATTTTAATCCCAGACAGCAGAATTAGCACACACCAGAGGGCGAATGCCGAGGAAACAGGAACTTAAGAACCTTCATCTTAAGAATTCTCATCACTCACGAGGTTTTATTTGCAGAATTCCATCCCCTTATTTTTCCTCAGATTAATCAATCTGTTGAATGATCAGTCTATTTAAAAACATTATTCCCTCATTATACAAAGATCCAGTAACATATGTGCCCAAAGTTCTCCAAACATTGGCAGTATTAGCAATCTTAGAAATTACCACACACCCACCATTACATCACAATCAGTGTCAACCTTCACTGGAATGGAAGTGTGCTAGCATTTTTCCAGTTTCCTAACTTTGTCAAATTCCTGAAGAAAATATTTCCAACAACAACAAAAAATTCTTTAAGGAAGAAAATATAGTGTGTATTTCAGCAAGTAGAGGAGGAGGGAAAGAAATGGAGTGAAAAAGTAAATACAATTTGATTAGAAAGGTGATTTCAAGAGAAAATCTGTTTGCACACACCAGTGTTCTAAACCTAAGTGTGTGAATCTGGTTTAAAATGCGTTGCAAAACCCCAGCAGCATTTGATTTTAGTATTAAATGGTTGTTTTGGTGGAGGTTGGTTAGTAACCATTCTGGCCATGACGCTAAAAAGCATTACTTTCAATTTGAACCTGGACTGACCCAAAATACAGGTAAATTTTACCACTGATTTGGTACCAAAACAAGTGTCATTTTCAACTTGAATCTACAATCATAACATCCAACAACTCATAGCTGAGGAGAATTAAAAGCTGAATTTTTTCAGAATATTTTCTACATTTCACAAAGAAAGAATGTTTAAATCATTATTTATTCCTCAAAGCCTACTAATTTTGAAAGTTTATTTTGCCATATGCCTGAAGTAGTATTCAGAAGAGGAAGTCAAAATATAATGTTAAAATGAAATGAACATTCCTTGATCTTACTGAGCTGATGTGATGAAAGCCAAAAATCTGTCTTCATATCGTTTGGATAGAGATACAAAACATGTTTCAATTTTGACTAAATGATAGAAATAGCAAGCAACAAAATCAGCTTTTGAAAAAAAAATAGTAAGCAACAAAATCCATTTTTGAAAAACCAGTAAGCAGAAAATCCATTTTCTTTATTACTCCACTGCTATATTTTACTGTCATTCTACAAATAAAAATAACAGCTCTGTAGTCTCTTCACAAAGCCCTTTGATGTGCCTTATCACATTTAATTTAATTCTCAACATCCTCCCACAACAGGAAGTATTATTCCCATTTTGCATACAAAGGTATTGAAAGTCAAGTTGAATGATCTACCTAAGTGCTCAGAACCAGTAAGTGGCAGAACCAGACCTGAATATTTCTCCTTCCTCTTTTGTTATGTGGTCGCCATAAGAATATGACTAGGCTGGCCGTGAGGCGGGGGCCATGTGAGAACCCAACCAAGTTCAATGACACCACCTAGCTAACCCATAGCCAACTGCAGATGCATGAATGAGCCCTACTGAGACACGTTTGGACCAGCAGAGCCACCACAACTGTGTTGAAAAAAAAAACAGTAAGTGGTTGTTTTAAGCCATGAAGTCTGGGAATGGCATGTTACATAGCATTGTTGTGGTGATAGTCAACTTGACACACAATTTAAAGTTGTCAACACAAAGAGCCTCAGCATTGGCACTGAGTGAGCAAAAAGAATCCAGAGGCTCAACAGCACATAAACACATCATTTGATAAATAAAGTAAGGGACTCAAAATGTTAGGCAATCTTATGTAGATTCTACATAAATATCCAGGTCAATATGGTTAATTTTACAATAAAAAAAATAATTTTGCACCCTACTCCAGTGATTTATTTCTCCCATGACACATGTATGATTTCTTAATAATGATTATAGGGAAAAAATAAAAATAATAAACAATAGTTCAAAAATCACTAAATACTGTTCCTGCTACCTTGGCACATGCTTTTATTGTTAAGAAACTGTTGCCTGAAAAAATATTATGCCTTTGTTAATAATATTGTAATAATTCGGCAAATGTGGTTGCAAATAGAGATATGTACTTAAGCTCCAAAATTCTGTTTTAGAAATGACTTATGTGAGCACAGTACAGAATCAAAAGCAATGTTAAGCACAAAACAACATTAAGATATACACTTGGGAGGGGCACCTGCGCTGCTCAGTTGGTTAACTGTCCAATCTGACTTCAGTTCAGGTCATGATCTCACGGTTTGTGGGTTTGAGCCCCACGTCGGGCTCTGTGCTGACACCTCAGAGCCCAGAGCCTGCTTTGGATCCTCTGTCTCCTCTCTCTCTGCCCTTCCTCTGCTTGCTATCTCTCTCTCTCTCTCTTAAAACTAAATAAACATTAAAAAAAAATAAAAAAGATACACACTTGAGATATACCCAGCTAATAGTAGTGCTCCAAAAACATTTTCAAGATGCATACTTAAAACAATGAAAATGCTTTTGAGAGTCTGGCCTCTACATTCCACCAAAGTTCCCTTCTAGCTAAAAATGTGTAATGACCTCAACTTAGTTAGAAATTATCAGTGATATCATTATTTGGATATTAAATAGCTCCGCCACCCTTTGGCACGTCTTAAATGATACTTCATCATTCTCTTGTAAAAGGAAAAATTTTTTTAACTAGACAATTCCAACAGTCACAACTACACTAGTGCTATCATGTGCCAGATTCAAGGCCAAGTATTTTACATGCATTTGTTCATTTAATCCTCACAACTGTCATATGGGATAGATATTGCTATTCTCATTTTATGGATAAGAAAACAGAGACTGTCCAAAATCACACAGCTAATAACTTGTGTAATTTGTGGAGCTAAGGTTGAAGCCAAGTAGTATGCCTGCCATCAAACCCCATGCTCTTAAACTTTTAGAATCACACACAGTGTCAGCCAAATACCAAGTTATTCTCAACATGGCCAGGTCCTGGACATAAGTCCAGGGGAGGAAGAATCTCCTCCCTGAGAGAAGAGTTGGAGAATCAGGATCCAGATCTTACAACTTCCTCCTGAATCATCCCCTGCCCCTGATAATGCACCCTAACCACAAATGTTGGGCACTTAAATTGAATTGCTTTATTTCCCCAGAGCAACCGGAAGAAAGCACCAAAATTTTTTAGAAATTTTATATCTGTCCCTTGCTAAGGTGAAAACACCCTTTGATGCCAATAAATATTGACCTTCTGTATCAAATTAATGAAGAATCCTGATCAAGCACAAAAAGGACATTAGATATAGATATAGATATAGATATAGATATAGATATAGATATAGATATAGATAGATAAAGATAGCTACCCATAACTTAGTTAACAAGCATTGAATTCTCAAATTTTGCCTTATATAACATAGACACCCAAACTTCTACTGAATTTAACTGAGTAAATCAATGCTCTCATTTTCGAGGAAATAACCTCAGCATTTAAAATCAGACTATTTAATGTTACAATTTGAAATATCAGACCAACTGAAAATTTTGTTGACAATATAATACTCAGCACCTCCTTACTAATGAAGCGATTTTGATTTCTCAATTACCCCAGAGTCTAAGCTAATGATTAAGTTATTGAATATATCAGGCATATTTTTAGGCGCTATAGACATTAACTAATTTGTCCCCATTTAACAGGTGAGGTAATTGAGGCTTAGAGAGATTAAGTAACTTATTCAAGTTCACCTAGGGCAGTCAATTTAAAATGCTAAGTCTATTACCTCTCTACCTCATTAGTGCCAGAAATTTGGAGGAATACTAGAAATTCAAAAAAATGCAGCTAGGCACTTAGGTACCTAAAAGGGCCCATCACACTGAGTTTTCCAATGAGTGAAGGCAATTCTAAATTTGATTCTTTCCTGCTTAGTCCCATGCTCTAAGCTGTGTCTTGCTGTTTCTCTTCCCTCACTGGAGTTTTCATAAAACGAGGACATTGTGGATTATAAATTCCCCTTTCCTCTAGGAATCTGGGTATTTCTTGTGCTAAAAAGAGAAGGAAAAAGATCCAGCTGCTACCAGGAAGAAAGCAACTTCAGGGTGCCTGGGTGTCTTGGTCAGTTAGGCGTCCAACTCTTGATTTCATCTCAGGTCATGATCTCTCGTTTCATGAGTTTGCGCCCCGCATTGAGCTCTGTGCTGACAGTGCTGGGCCTGCTTGGGATTCTGTCTCTGTCTCTCTCTACTCCTCCCCCCACTCACAGGTAAATAAACAAATAAACATTAGAAGAAGAAGAAGAAGAAGAAGAAGAAGAAGAAGAAGAAGAAGAAGAGGAAAACAACTGCAAGTGCTCTGCCAGTGATTCTAGTTAATAATACAGCCTTGTATACTTGAAAGTTGCTCAGAGAAGATCTTCAGCATTCTCACCACAAAAAAAAGAGGGTTAACAATACGAGGTGATGGATGTGTTTGTAATCTTGATCTTTGCAATTATTCCACAGGGTGTATGGAAATCAAATCATCATGTTGTGTATTTCAAATATATATAACTATGTCTGTCAATTATCTGTCCTTGACAAAGTTAGAAAAAATAAGAGTTCCCAGTCAGAGATATCTGGGGGGCTACCAGGATGACCAATACTTAGATATTTGTATATTTGACAAAATATGTTTACTGATGAATCTCAGTGACTGGTAACTAATTCATTTTAATACTAATTAGAATATTCATACCCTCTGCATCAGAAGGAAAGCAAGTTTTCTGTCTCAAGGTTAAGGACAGAGATGGGATCTTAGAGGAAGGAAAGGGGTGGGATTGACATATGCTCTCTTGCCCTAACTAGTTTGGTTAGACATCCCCTTCCTACCCTGCTAGCGTGGTTTCTGACCCTTCAACTTAGTGAAGAGATAAGGGGAGGCAGGGAAGTTTTACCCTGACTGCTCTAGCAGTAAACAAAATTACACTCTGTATGCTTGCAGGTGTTTAAAAAGAAGTCTCTGTCTTTGTCTTTATCTCCGTCTCATTCTCCATTTTTTCTCTCATGCTTTTGTGGGTGTTTCAGAGACCTCTACCTTGGGTCAGGTCTCAGATATAAAGCCTAAGACAGTGATTCTTGTGCAAATGATTTTTAGGTGAGAGCCCCTGGAAGAAACCTCAGAGGGACTAGGAGTACCAAGTTGGGACAGGAGAAAGAGCTTGGCAAAAATGCTGTTTTGGCTGAAGTTTAGAGTTCAAGTTCAGTCTCAGTCTGATCCCGTGGAGAGTCTGGAGCGTGCACTGCAGCACGGAGGTTGTAAGGCCTTGAGGCAACATGGCTGAGCTTTTATACCTCTGCGCTTTCAGTCACTGGCCATGGTAGCCTCCAGATTGGTGGCAGGCATGCACTACAAAGCCTTCCTGGCTGCGGGGGCTCCTGTCAGTCAAGGGCAGTCCTCCAGACAGTGGGTACAGCTGTGAGTGGCTAGTGGCCGGTACCCACAGCTGCTCGAGGATGGTAAAGAAGACAGAGATAGAGCAATAATGGAATCTGCTAACCCGACTCCCGTGACTACAGCTGTTTTGCCTGCAGCTCTTTTGATGGGCTTGATGCCATTTTCCTGTAGCTCATCTTTTATTCCTTCCCCAGCACTAAGCACAGATACCCTACCTTTGCTCTGCTCTGCTCTGCTCGCCCCTCCTGGTAGCCCTTTGGAAATGATATAAATAGACCCCATGCTGGCTATAGGCTAACCTGAAAATGGTCCTATTGGACTCTGCCTCATTACACTAGAGGTGTATGATAGGGATCAGTACCAACTCTCCCCAAGGGTCCTTCATCAGGCTCCACTCTCCGCTTTCTCAGCCTCTCTAAGCCTCTCAGCTATGCTGGGTGATCTTCAGGAAAAAATGCAGCAGACATTGTCTTCATGCCTTGACCAAAACTGGCACAAGAAGAGTCCTGTTGTGACTTCCTAATAGGTTAATTTGAATATTTTCCATACAACATACTCTTTTTGAGTGATGGGGCACCTAAGGGTTACATGATTGTGTGGTACACCCCCAAAATTACTATATTAAACCTCAGGAAAATCAGTGTAATGATTTTGTGCTAAAGCAGGTACCATTGTAAGCTCTGCAAGATACCAGAAACTTAAGATTTGGAAAAACGGTATGTATCAATGGTGAAAAGTTGGAAAAAAAAAAAAACAAACTGGCTAATCTTGGATTTAAGCAACAACAGAGCAGTGGTGACCGTTGGGAACATAGTTTGAGAATTATTGACATGTCTGATTATACCAGTTGACCGCAGATACTTACTCTAGTAGTACCTATGTACCAAGACTTCCCTACCCTTCTCCACCTACACCCATAAAAAGTACACTTTTCACCATTTTATTGGACCTTTTCCGAAACAAATAAAAACATAGAGTGACTATACTTGTTATTACCCAAAATTAGAAACAAATGTCTCTCAGCTGGGAACTGAATAAATGGAGCATGGTGTATCCATGCAATGAAATACTACTTAGCAGTAAAAAAGGAATGAACCACTGACAAATGCAACAACATGGATAAATCTCAAATGCGTTATGCTACATGAAAGAAGCTAGATTCAAAAGGCTACATGTTGTATGATTCCATTTTTATGAAATTTTGGAAAAGAGAAAATTGTAGGAAAAGAAATCAATCAGTAGTTGCCAGCTACTGAGGGAAAGAGCTACAAAAGGGTATGTGTGAATTTGGAGAGTGATAAAATTATTCAAATGTTGATTACAGTGATGGTTACAGGACTACATACATTTGTTAAAACTTACAGAACTGTAGACTTAGAGGTAAATTTTATTCTCTCAAATTATACCTAAATTTTAAAAAGAATGCATGTCTTAGTAACAAGCCTATTGTTACATAAACCAAAATAATACTCATTAAGATCACAGCATAATTAATATATTTCTTGATCACTTTAAAAAAACCTGCCCACTTTTTTTCCTGACCACTTTTAATTTGCAAGCATCAGAATCATGAATTCTAAGACAAATTTCAAAATATTTTCTCAAGAAATTAATTTTAATCTATGATAAATTCCTCTTTATGAATAATTAATCCCAATTCATATAGATCAAATTGTTAATTTATTGAAAATCCATTTAAAGCAGCTCTCCCCACCAAAAATAATCAATCCAACTACATACCTGTTTTAATAGGTCCCAATGATTCTTTATTTTTAAGTTTTTAAATGTTTATTTATTTTTGAGAGAGAGACAGAGCACAAGTTGGACAGGGGCAGAGAGAGAGGGAGACACAGAACCCCAAGCAGGCTCTAGTCTCTGAGCTATCAGCACACAGCCCGATGCAGGACTCAAACCCACAAACCATGAGATCATGACCTGATCCACAGTAGGTTGCTTAACCAACCGAGCCATTCAGGTGCCCCTCAATGATTCTTTTACAAGGAAATTGCTCAAACTTTGTGTGTCAGACCTGTTCTAATGACCCAGGAGCAGGGGAAAGCCAAACTGAGCCCATCCTTTTCTGATTTCTTTCTTATGGGAAGTCTTTATTTTATTGTTTTATGGGAAGTCTTTATTGAATCTACAATTCTGGGACTGAGAAAGGAGAGCTGGCACTAGGCAGGAAAAGGTTGAACCCAAGACCTATTTCTTCAATAAGTGAATGAAATTCATACCCCACACTTTTTCCTATGACTGAGCTCACCAGTTCCAAAGCAAATGTAAATTCACGGTAAGGGAAAAGGATAGAACCGGATCAAGAGTACCCAAGTCAGTAGCAAAGATTTTATGGTATTGACACAGTCTGTTCTCCAGGGAAGCTCCACAACCAATCAATGCTTTTCATGGGGTCCAAGGATCTATGAAGAGAATTATAATCACTTCCTTTGCTTTGTGGCAGAGTTCAGTCAATAGCACAGAGGGACCATTTTCAGGAGATGATGAGAAACCACCAAATGAAGATTAAAAGGCTCAAATACTGCAACAGTGAGGAATGGGCCATTTTTCTAAGCCTTAATACACTCTATGTAAAAAGCATACTTTAATTAATATGGGGAAATTTCAGTATAATGAGTTAATATATTTAATAATATAATATTTAACAATATAATGTCTGTATATATCTGAGAAATATAGAGATTGCATATAATAAACTTTTTTAATGTTTATTTTATTTTTGAGAGAAGGAGAGACAGAGCAGGGAAGGGGCAGAGAGACGGAGACAGAAGATGGGAAGCAGGCTTTGCACCATCTGCACACAGCCTGATGTGGGGCTTGAACCCATGAACTGTGAGATCATGACCTGAGCCGAAGGCAGACGCTTAACCAACTGAGCCACCCAAGCATCCCTAGATTGAGTATAAACTTGAGTAAATCCAACTTACACTTTACTTAACAGCTGAAAAGTATGCACCCTTGGTTCAGGGAACTGTATGCATAAAAATCTTTTTTTTTTTTTTTAAACAAGTCTGATGGCGTTCTGAATGACCTTCAAGGTTGATTCCCTTGAATGAGTGGCATCACCTTGTGCATATCTGTGTGTGTGGTGGGAGGTACTCATCCAATATTGCCAGGTACTTGGGGGCCATACCTTTGTCTTTTTTTCTGTCTCCCAAACCCCTCACACAGGCACACAACACATGAGTTCCAACAAGTCTGGAATGAATCAGTGAAAATGCAATGGTTGAAATAACCCATAAGTATTGATAGTGGGAGTTAACATTTATTGAGTGCTTGGCATGCATGGTCACTGCCCTGCACATTCCATGCATATGGTCTTACTGAATCCTCACAGCTTATGAAGTAGGTACCATTATCATCCCCATTCTACTGGGAGGTTAAAAGGGTTAAGTACACAGTGATACATGATGGAGCTTAAATCCAAACCCAAGCAGTCTGTCCTTGAAGTCAGTTATCCTAACTACTTCATAATATTATCTCACTAATTATATTAGACTACAATATTCACAGACAACGTAGATATACACAAATGTCACATTTTGCCCAATTCTTATAAAATGACTACCATATGAGTACATATTTAGTACTATCCTTTCTAATTTTCTTTCTAATTTCCTCTGATTTTCTTTCTAATTTGTCCAAAATGAAACAAACTATTATGTAAAGATCACTCGAGTACCTGGTTATTTCGAGACTTAGTTGATGAACCTATTCTCAGCAGATTTTATTCATTTTATCTGCAAGTTTTAAATGACATGTTAGCCTTTCTGGCCCACGTTTTGGGCTAAAGATAGCAATTATGCTCTACAGGTGAAGGTCACTTCGGGGAATGCTCCATCTAAAAACTAGGACTTTTAGAGACATCTGGAAAGAGAACACATGCCTGTCTTTAGATTTTAGGCTCAATATACAAAATCTGGTTTCAGTTACAATTCTATTTGTCCACACCCTTTTAGGAAAGCATTTATTCAGTAAAGCATCCTTCTTAATGTTCTCAGAACAAACATAGTCCTTCTGTTAGCAATATTAGACTTTTCAAAACACAATATTTGTTATAATCAAATTGAGAGAAAAATTGACCCGTTTAAATAAATGTTCTATTTATTAATGCATAGATTACATTAATTTCCACATTAATCTTCTTTTGACTAGAAACTCAGAAGCAGGAATGAGAGTTATTATGGGCATTTGTCTGAAGGATTCCATTATACTGCTCCACAGAAAAGGATGGAGGGGAAAAAGCAACTGTGAGATTGACTGCATGGATGGTCCCACGTATCTCTGTCTTTTGCCCTGTGATGACTTTGCCATTTCTCCTATCAAGAGAGAGTCTGTTCCTCCTCCACTTAAATCTGGCTGACCTGTGACTTGTTTTAACCAGCAGAATGCATCCCAAGTGACACTGTACCAGTTCTGGTTTAGGACTCAACATGCCTACGTGCTTTCCATACATACTTTTTCTTTCTCTCGCTCTCCCCCTCCTTCCTCCCTCTCTGTGTCTCCCTCTCCCTCTCCCTGACTCTCTCCCTCTCCTTCTCCCTCTGTGTGTATGTGTGTTCACTCAGAGCCCTGTCTCTGCTTTCTGAATAGTCTATTCAGTTTAGGCTGAGAGATGATTAAGGTAGGGAAGAGCTGAAGTATTCCAGCCAAGAGATAACCAACCCTTTAAACCAGAGCTGCTTAGCAGATTCATGGCTGACCATATACAGAAGGGAGTCAACCAAGGCCAGAACAACCCAGGCTAGCCCACCTTAAATTACTGACCCGGAGAATTGGCACCCAATAAATGGTTGCTGTTTAAGTCAGTATGTTTCAGGATGGTTTGTTACCTAGCAATAGCTAACTGATAAAGTCTCTGTTATGAGAAATATAATAACAATAACTCAAACAATATTTTTTAATGTTTATTTATTTTGAGAGAGGGGAGAGGCAGAGAAAGAGGGAGAGAGAACCCAAGCATGAACCATGAGATCATGACCTGAGCTGAAATCAAGTCAGACTTTTAACTGGCTGAGCCACCCAGGTGCCCCTGAAACAGTATTTTAAAATTTGTATCAGTCTTTTAAACACCATTTATGAAATATTCATATCCTGCAGAAGAAACTATATTGTCATTTAACAGAAAGTATACTAATATAATCTTAATTTATTTCCTTTGATATATTATTTATATATTCCTAATTCTCAAAAAATGTGTTGCATTGAACTGGATATCTCACAGTCTTTAATAACACTGTTTTATGAGAAGAGTATTAATAGAAAAAAATTTTAGGCTCTGTCTGGGTTGAAGAACAATAAGCATATTTTATTATAAAATCCTTAACATTTTTTTACAAAAAATTTAATATAATAATTGCAAAATCTAAGGACAACTATCATGTTCTTAAAAGCATTAATCAAGGACGCACCTAGGTAGCTCAGTTGGTTAAATGTCCAACTCTTGATCTTAGCTCAGGTCATGATCTCACAGTTTGTGGGATCAAGTTTTGCATCTGGCTCTGCACTGACACTAAGGAGCCTGCTTGGGATTCTCTCTCTCCTTCTCTCTCTGACCCTCCCCAACTTGTTCTCTCTCTCTCTCTCTCTCTCTCTCTCTCTCTCTCTCTCAAACTAAATAAATTTTTAAATAATGTTAAACAAGTTTAGGGCAATGGCATTCATTGTTAACGGCTTTATTTGGGGTTTTTTTTTGAGCAGTGATTTGCAATAAGAACATTTTATATTTCTATCCAGTATTTGTGTAAATGTATACATATTTATATACATGCATACCTGGAAATCATCTCAAAACAATATTTATCCTATGTCTAGTATTTCCTAGTACAATCTAGTATAATCTATTCTGGTTTTGTTTTGTTTTGTTTTGTTTTGTTTTGTTTTGTTTTAATGCTGGTCTCCAACCAATAAAATGATTTCACAACCTACTCATGGGTCAAGACCTCTAGTTTCAAAAACACTGGCTTATGAGTTAGTTTTCATCTGCTGTGAATCACAATCATTGGGAAATATTTTCATGATAAAGTACTTGCCTAAGGGGTGAGCTGTTCTTTGCTCACTGTTAAGACTTTTCCTTCATTCTTGGTGGTCACAGGTAGTTTTTCCAATACAGCAATGACAACGATTAACAACTACCTTGCGCTTCTGAGATCTCAAAGCATTTTTCAAATTTATTACCTCAAACCTCCATTGGGTTAATTGGCAAAGGAAACACAATGTTTCACAATTAAGTTCAATTCTAGGTAGATCGGTAATTTTATTATCGAAGATAAAGTGAACCTTCAGCAAATAAGACACATCACACCATTTTCCCATGTCTTGGTAATTTGGTTAGTTTTGAAGGTTGATATGCAAGGATCTTGTGGAAAAGGCGCACATTATTTGAACCAAAAGTCTTCTCCTGGTCATATAAAATAAGTTAACCATGTTAGATTGCAGTTTTCAAACTGCTGTAAAATTTGTCACGTTGAACAGTGGTCAAAAGATGTTACAAAGCCAAATTTCTATAGTCAGCAAACAATTATAAGCCTACATATAAGTACACACTTCTCTTTCTTAATAAGTAAGACTCCAAAAAGAGGGGTCTGATTTTCAGCCACATCCTCACAAATTCTACCAAGCCACTCATGTTGCCAGTGTTTTCTTGATTACTTCATTTTGAACAACATAACAATAATTGGGGAAGATATCTTACCTTGAAATTACCTCAATTAATCTAAGTTTAGATAAATTTAGAGATTCTTTACTTAAAAAGAAATAGTATAACAGCATAAAAAAATAACATACATTTAGGAAGTATTCCCAGCTGAGCAAGACCTCACAATTGCATATGCTTTATATAAATTAAAGGGGCCTTTTCAGGATCACTTTAAAAATCAATATAATAAGTGTTTTCACAGATTCTGCCCAATATATGCAGGATTAATGGCAAAAAAAAAATCTTATCCTACTTTATGCAAATGATACTTATAGCTTGGGCTAAAATTTCCCATGGTTGTATCATACAGGGTTTCTAAGATTGGAACATCTCAAACAATATAAGCAGAAGTGGATAACATTTGTTCTGGAAAACTCTATTAGATGACTCCCAAAGATGCTTGAGTGGTAACAAAGGCAGTGTCCCCAAAAGTCATTTGAAGGTTTGAGGGTAAAATGTTCTCTGAAATGAGTAAGATAAAAGCTATTCATTAAAAAGCTATTCCTTGATATTATACATGATTCAAATACATATGTAACAGAAACTGCTTCCTGTCAACACTCATCTCTTGTTTGTGAATATAATCCTAATTTCATTCAGATCAGCAATACATTCAGCCCCTGCAATAAATTATAATTTGTTCAAATTGCTGATGCTCAACCATGATGGCAAATTATAGTCACCTGGGAATAATTAGGGTGGTCTGGGATTGGTGGCAGTGTGGCCCAATGGGTGCAAAGAGAGTCCAGAAAAAGACCCACACATATAAAGCTACTTAAACAGGGCTGCCCAGATAAACCTGGACATATGTTCACCTAAATATAACCAACACGGAACAAAACTATAATGTCACCATAGATAACTGTTTTATCTTAAGCTTATCAAACTGATACTAATTTTACCCTTGAGAGGAAGACCTGGAATAAAGGTTGGTCCCCCCATTCACTTCTCCTTCACATAGTAGGTGTCCTGGCCAATAAATTTCTACACTCAGTGCTCTATACTACAGAGGTAAATGAGGGATAGTGAGAGGGTTAATCAAGTGAGGATTCAATTGGCCTTGGAATGCTAATGAGATATTATTAGAAGCAACCTTAGAAACAGTATAGTCTAGCTGTGTCGCTTATGCGTGAAACAGCTATTTAATAAAACTGAAACCTTCTTCAAAGCAAAACTCACATTTATTCTAATGTTATTTTAGATCACTAGATCCAAATTAGCCATTGCCCATTTAAAGGACCTGCTTTTCATCTTTTTTTCCTCTATCCCAATGCTGTGCAGGTAAAATAGAAAGGAGAGGCCGTATATGAGTTTCTTGGCGTTAGTGACCCTGCACAGCTCCAACACAGGATTCACTAAAGGGTAGACATAGTTTTACCAAGTGAAACCAGCAGTTCCACACCATCTGAGAGACCTGGAAGACAGGAAGGGCTACACTTCCACTGGATACTGAGACCAGAAGCTGCCTGATGCCCTGAGATGTCTCTTGGGAGTCAAGCTTGGCCAAAAACAGTGTCTCCATGATTATTTGGGCAGCTGTATCTGGAGGCCCCCAGTTCCCTTCAGAGTTTCTTTCCTTCCCAGTCTGTGATGGATGTACCACTGTAACCTCACTCTCTCTTCTACCTCCCTACTACCTATTTTCCAGTCTTGAGTATCTAGAGCTGCAACTGAGTCTTCCAGTAACATTATGGAGCCCTTCAGAACTTCCTGCCTTTTCAAAGTGCTTGCTAAGGGCAGTTGTCAGCATTGACCTACCAGTGAGAAAATATTCACAACTACATTCCTAAGTCTAGGGCAATAAAAGTCTTTCATTTGTGGACATTCTCAATTCCAATCATCTTTGCTGCAACAAGAAAATCACATCACCTCAAACTTCCTCATCATAAAATCTGTTCCAACTCTGAAATTCCTAGGGGTGAGAAAATCTGGCTTTGAGTCTCACAAGTATATAATCTGTGTGGTTAGAAAATTCTCTTTCCTGTTCTCTTAGCCATAACAGATGACTCCATGAAGGGTACATGCCCTTCTAACAACTCAAGTAAGATATGACCCACTTTCTTTTTTTTTTTTTAATTTTTTTTTTCAACGTTTATTTATTTTTGGGACAGAGAGAGACAGATCATGAATGGGGGAGGGGCAGAGAGAGAGGGAGACACAGAATCGGAAACAGGCTCCAGGCTCTGAGCCATCAGCCCAGAGCCTGACGCGGGGCTCGAACTCCTGGACCGCGAGATCGTGACCTGGCTGAAGTCGGACGCTTAACCGACTGCGCCACCCAGGCGCCCCATATATGACCCACTTTCAACAGCATATACAGCTCTTTCTGATGTCACCTCCACCAAGGAGCTGCAGCCAGTCCCTGCTTTGTGTTTCCAATAACACAGAATCACTGGTAGATCCTGGAGTTTGGCAAGCCTTTGGGCCTTTGATCGTATTGTTTCCCTATCTTGAATGCTTCTCCAAGCTCCTATCCACCAGGCAAACCCCTTGTATGCACTGAGCCTCAACTTCAAGGCCACCTTCCTTACTTTCCCAGCCTAGCCCTTCATCAGAGTATGCACCTTATCTCTACTACATTGCTTTTGTTTGTATCTCTTATATAAATTCTGTAAATAATAGGAACTACGTCTTTCCAACTCTGAATCCCATCAGCTAGCAAAATCCTTGACATATCATTCAGGCTCAGTAAATATCTGTGAACTGACAGTATCAGAGTAAGATGAAATGCATCAGTGCCCTTGCCCCTCTGACCAGCAGCCAGCAAGGACCTTGGCATACTGTTGGGGTCAATAGGTATCTGTTGACCGACAGACAGAAATAAAAAAATGAAATGCATCAATTCACTAAAAGTTTAAGATGGAACTTCTGTAAATATAGGTTATTGGTAGTTTTTCCTACTTTGATTAGGCTGTACATTAAGGGATTTTTTTTTTAAGTTATAAAGGGCATTCAAAGATGACAAAAGATATGATGATGAGTATCTAATTACCAAGTACCTTACAGATGCAAATTCGTTTGAAGCACAAGGGCACAAAACCAACAGATCACAATTAATAAAGAAAAATAAATGAGATATTGTAACATAGAAGATGAGGTATTTATAGTGGCAATCTATGCTACATGATTAGTCCATGTAAGGAGTAAGTAATCTATGCTACATGATTACTCCATGAAAGGAGTAAGACTACCTTTGACAGACCCCTGGAAAGCATCCTTCTAAGCCTGCATCTCACATCCTAGGCATCAGAAGTTCACAGATACAGGGGGATGCCCATCAGATACGGAATGATAGGCTCAAACCTAAATCCCAGTTTTCAACAACTCCTTGCGTGTTTGATTTTCCAGCTGTGTTGGAGAAAATGCACTCATTCTCAGATAATTCTACACTAAATGTACTAAGCCAGACACTGAAGTGACTTGGCTTGCCTGTTAATACTTTGCACCTAAAACAATGACAGCAAATCTCTGGCGCAGATTTAAGCCTCAATTCCTCAGCCTTCTAATCCACGGTCATGATGGTCATAAATTTCACATGGGTAATGCTGGAAGTAATAATTAGGGGAAGGCATAGTTAATACGCTCAAACAGTCACATGAGAGAGGTGGTGCAGACAGCAACCTACCTGTAATCAAAAGAAACAAATTGCAGCTCAAGGCCTTCTGGTTACGGGACTGAATAGAGTCACATCCACAGACAGAATGTCTCATCTCTGCCACTTCAGGCTGACATGCATGAAGCATGGCTTCAGTGAAGGCACAGATTTCAGAGTGGATGTGACACAGAGAGGCACACAGCAAGGGGAAAACCACGCTCTCCATTTATGATATTTTCTGTCCGTCAAAATAGGTTAAAAGATGCCATATCCTTTCAATAGCCTCCATAAATAATTTTGGAATCTTGCCACCATTCACCAGTTATGATTCTGGTTCCAACTCTCATGCAGCTTCAGGCAAAATTTTCTTTCCAATTGCTTCCACGGATGCATAAGTCCTTAGCCCAGACAGGAATGTAAGAAGGATGAAAAGCGATGCATCACAGATAAAGCATCGCATTACCAACTTACCTCAAAAATACTAAAAATTTCTTATCAGTAATTTCTAATTTCTCATGAGACCCCAAAATGAGGAACATTAGAAATAATTACATCTTAAAGTCGTACACTTTTTCACAAATATAAGTAGCTGTTTAGTATGTCAAAGACCATGAATAGCTTTTTGGAAATTTGCTATTTCTAATAACTATTTCTTATTTAAGTCCAACCCTCAGATTTTTTTCCATATTACATTTCCTTAACTAAAAGACTATAACTGAAGATTTATGCCACCAGAATATCTCATTTTGATTTTGGCAAATACCCAGGCAACTCTAATATTTCTCAAAAGAGGAATTTCAAAATTCCTTCTGAATTCTGAAAATTACCTAAAACCCTCTTTGCCTTTCCCCCCTAAGCTGCTTATCGCTGTAAGCTGTCATTAAAACAAAAAGACTACCCCCTTTGAGAAGTAAATCACTGTTTAACCATTCTTTTAGAAGGAATAGTCCTTCTAAATTAATCACCAGTTGTTTCCTTCTACAGGGGATAACAGTAAAGCTGATTCTTGAACATGGTCCTCATTCATCCCTAATGCTCTAATCAAACGCCCATAGCCACATTCACCTCATCTCTAGCGGAAGATTAACTGGAAGGACCAAAGCTTGACACAGATTTCCTGGGTGTCTGATCTTCACAGACAGACTTGTTTCTGTCAGTAGATACTGCTTTAATAGCTGCTCACAAACATAGTGCATGACTTTGACCTAAGTGGTAGCCTTTCCTTTCCACCAAGAAAGTCACCATTTAACAAGAGATTTGCTTATCTGATCCCTATAAACTCTGAGAGGGTGCAAAAGATACTGTTCTTGGGGCATCTGGGTAGCTCAGTCAGTAAGCATCCAACTCTTGATTTTGGCTCAGGTCATGATCTCACAGTTTGTGAGATCAAGACTTGCATCAGGCTCTGTGCTGACAGCATGGGGCCTGCTTGGGATTATCTTTCCCCCTCTCTCTGACATTTCCATGCTCTCTCTCTCTCTCTCCCCCTTATTTTTTAATAAGGGAGAAAAAAAAGATACTATTCTAACCTACCCAGATCTGCCACCTCCAACCCTTTTATCAGTTCCATGTATCCACCGCTCACTTCTACATGCTTTATTCTCAAGAGCGTATACCTGCAGCCTTCTTTGAGGGGTTTCCTTGGTCTCCTGAAGCTGCTGTATCAGCATGAAGAGCTGGAAGTGCCTGGGAAGTTACCAGGGCAGCCCATAGCCAATGACAGACAGGTGCAAGATTATGAAAGGAAAGCTCCCTTGAGTCAAGGCAGGATGTATTCTGAGGTAGGGTTATGCCCTAGAGCACCCTTATGGATCATTCAGAGGTTGGGTCTCCCCTGACATGGAGTCTTTATTTGGCTTCTTCCCCATCCCTTACCCACTCCCACCACTCCCTGGTCATTCCTTCCTGGGACCCTTCCCGAAAACTCATCTGAACACAACCCACTTCTTAGGGTCTGCTTCTGGGGAATCCAGACTAAGACAGAGGGCTGGTGTAAGAACTGTTCAGTCACCAGGAGGAGAGGGAAGGCAAGAAGAAAAAAGCTAGTATTTACAGTGTTGACTTTTTCTAGACCTTGCAAGAGGCACGTCACATATATTATCTCATGGGATCTTACCCAAGGGTAATACAGGTATCATCTGGACACTTTACAAGAATTTAAGAGCTAAGGTTGAAAAACCCCAGGAAGCCCACACAAGTGATCTTCTGTCCTATAGTGCCACTTCTGATCTAAGAAGTTCATTTCCCCACTCTGCCTCTTGTTTTTCTTGTTTCCAAGAGTAATACTAATGATTTTTTATTGAGCATTTACTACAATATGCCAGCCTGCTATGTGTGTATGAGTGTGTGTGTGTGTGTGTGTGTGTGTGTGCGCGCGCGCGTGCACACGCATGTGTGGGTGTTGTATTGAATTGCCTGAGGTCACACATCCTATAAATGATGGATGTGTAATATGAATCCCAGTCTGGCCAGTTCCTGAATCCATGCTTTGACTTACTGTGCCATGTGACTACAAACAAAAAAGGAACATGCACTAAACACCTATTAACATGGTTTCCAATGGCTTCTTATGCAAAGACACCACGACTTCTCTGTAGCCACGCCTCCTAGAAGGAATGTTATGTTGAAAGGATGAGTTAATGAATATATCACTTTAAGTCTTCAAAAAAATTAAGAGATGGTTCCTAGAAAAACCTGAAACAACCTGAAAATCAAATTAGATGATGTACAGGGCTGAGGGCCAAGAAATGAGAAACTCTTATATCTTAGTCGAGGAACCTGTATGAAATATGATACTTTCCTGTGCCTCAGCAGACTCACTTACTAAATGGGTGTCGTTCTTTAGCACAATGGAGCAAGGATGCTGAGAATTGACGTATGAAGGGGTAGGATGCCGAAGGTGCAGGAAGGGTACCCCTCTTGGAAAGAAAACATAGCATGCTCTTCAGGAAGTGTACACCTTACACACATTAACAGCCAACTGAGTTAGAGAACTGGGTTTTGATACATCGATTATGTAGCCAAACACTCCCGTTCCCTTGAAAAGCCACAACACAATGTCATGTTCTCTGGCTGCCGGAGAAATAGAGATTAAAATCAGTCAGTGCAGGAGTACTTCAAGAACATGAGAATAGCTCTAAAGCACAGGGAGATGTGGTTCAGCTTAAATATTCAGAGCAAGTGGACCACTATTTCAGAAAGAAATATATCCCCCAAAACCACAAGCTGTTTGGCATACTAAAGGATAGATATATAAAAGATATCTCAGAAGAAATCAACACACACTAACACACACACAGTACTAATAAGAAATCGGTGTCAGAGCTCTGTGGGATGAATTAAACTAGTAGGAATTGTTTTCTTTTTGTTCCCACACTGAATGGGATAGCTGCAATTATTCATTACCCTATATATATGCCTCTCTGCCATGTTTCTTGGCAGTAATTCCCAGAAAGTGGCTGAATCTGGGTTAGCCTTGTGACTTGCGTTGACTTCGAGAATGTGGTAGAAGCCATGATGTGCCGGTTCTAAGTGCAGGCCTCCAGAATTCTCATGTTTCCACTCTCCCTCTAGAAACCAAACCACTGCTATTTGCATGAGCTTGCAAAGCCAGATGGAAGATGAGAGTCTCATGGTCTAATCGCCCCCATTATCCTAATTTAAAGTCAGCAGATCTCCAGAGCAGCCTTACCAACTGACTCAGCAGCTAACCACAGATGCCTGAGTGAGCCCAGATAAAACCAGAAGAACTACCTAGCTGAGCCCAGCCCAGATTGCTGACTCACAGAATCATGACCTAAATACATGGCTATTGTCTTAAACCATGACTTGGGATGGTTTCTTACACAGAAATAGCTATCTGATATAATTCTTTCTTTTGTTTTTAAATTTTAACATTGTTCATGATTTACAATGAAATTACATAACTTTCTTATTATATTTTATATTATCCACGCTAATCATGTATAAAATAAAATGACCAGGGAACATATTTGAGAGGCGATGGTGCATGAAAGATAAAATCACAGGCTGTCAAGTGAGATATGCAGGATTTGAATCTGGGATCTCCTGCTGACCTTGTGTAAGCTATCTCAGTTTTTCTCAACTAAAAAATGGGGGAAAAATAATACATAGTACCTCATTTGGTGCAGATTAAATGAATATGCCAAAAGTTCTTGGAACAATGCCTCCCATGCAGTAAAACTGTGACAGTTAACAATGGCAAAGCTCTCCCCATCGGGCTTGCTACTCTAACCTCTATCACCATCTATTAGTTTTGCCTTTTTTTGAACTTCATACGAGAGGAATCACATCATTCTTTTGTGTATGGCTTCTTTCCTTCACCATGACATTTCTGAGATTTCATCCATATGTATAAATAGTCCATTCTTACAACGTGTTTACAATCTGTCCTCTTGTTGATAGACAATTGGATTTTCTGCAGTTTGGAGTGAATGCAAATAAAAATGTTCTGAACACCTTCTTTTTGATTCTTAGCACTTGCCTATAATGCAGAGAAAGATATATATTTATCCTGCTTTGATGGATGAAAAAACATGGGCTCAGATAATTTAAGTGGCATAACTCTGGTTGCTGTTTCCTAGTCTAAAACTCTCCCTGAAGGTCACTAAAAGACCATGCCCAGTCAAAACTCACACACAAAGGGTAACTGAAGAAATCACAGTATATCCAAAATTATTAAATCACGTATATCCAATTGGTATATCCAAACCACTATTAGGCCCCCATGACATAAAAATTGACTTGCAGGGATTTCCGTGGAATTTTGTTGGGAGGATAAAAATAAAATACAGAGAAGTATGTATGATATACCATTTTTTTAGTGTTTATTTTTGAGAGAGAGACAGGCAGGCAGCGTGAGTGGGGAAGGAACAGAGAAAGGGAGACACAGAATCTGAAGCAGGCTCCAGGCTCTGAGCTGTCAGCACAGAGCCCAATGCAGGGCTTGAACTCACAAGCAGTGAGATCATGACCTGAGCCAAAGTCGGATGCTTAACCAACTGAGCCACCCAGGTCCCCTGTGATATACCATTTTTGTAGCACAAAGAAACTTGCACTTATCTATGGATGTGTATGTGTGTGTGTGTGTGTGTGTGTGTGTGTATCCATACACATATCTCTCCATGTATATATAATAATTGTGCTTTATTATGTGAGCTTAAAGAAAATTATGTAGGGCACACAATAGGTTGTCAATAATACGGGAAGCAAAATGGGTAGAAGAAACAGAAAAAACATCACCCCAAAAAATCTGCCCTAAAAAAAACCAGGGGTGCCTGGGTGGCTCAGTTGGTTGAAAGTCCAACTTAGACTCAGGTCATGATCTCACGGTTTGTGGGTTCAAGACCTGCATCGGACTCTGTGCTCACAGCTGGGAGCCTGGAGCCTGCTTCAGATTCTGTGTCTTCCATTCTGTCTTCCCCTCTCCCGCTTGTTCTCTCTCTCTCTCAAAATAAATAAACATTAAAGATTTTAAAAAAACAGAAGCATTCCTATGACCTATTTACAGGAATGGTTATATAGATATAAAATTTTTTAAGGATTAAAAAATACTTAAAATAGAATTTTTTTCAACTCAACTGATTTAATGTGGTATAAAAGATAAAAATATTATTACTTGTTCTACAAGCCAAAAAAAAAAAAAAACAGACCTCTGCTAAACCACGTGATTTTACTACCTTCACAGTAGAACAAATTTACCTCTTTGCAATAAATACAAGTTAAAGCCCCTTTGTATTTCTCTCAATACTTGAATTGCCTCATCTCCTCCCCAGTTTGGCCCAGGATTAACTTTCTGCACTACAGTTAACCTCTCCCTTCCCTGAGGAATCAGAAAGAAGACAGTAATTTGTTGTGAATCATTTTGTGTCATGAAATGCATATTCATACATTTACTGAAGTAAAACAAACACATGGTTAAGTACACTAACCTCAAGTGCACAGTTGAGTGAATGAATGAATGTTTACATCCATGGAAGCCCAACTTAGACTAAAATCTAGAACATTTCTATAGGACCCCAAAATTCTCAGGTGCCACTTTCCAGCATTACCCTCCCAGGAGGAAAGTGGCTTACTACTCTGACCTCTATTACCATCGATTAGTTTTGCCTTTTCTTGAACTTCATACAAGAGGAATCACAACTATCTTTTCTGTATGGCTTCTTTCCTTCAACATGACATTTATGAGATTTCACCCATATTATAGCATGTATAAATAGTTCATTCTTACAACGTGTTCACAATCTGTCCTCTTGTTGATAGACCATTGGATATTCTGCAGTTTGGGGCGATTACAAATAAAATGTCCTGAACATTCTTCTAAATATATTCTGAAGAACATATATGCTCGTTTCTTTTAGGCTCATACAGTAGACATGTGCATTGCTTTAATAAATATTAATAAACAGTTTTCCAAAGTGGTAGCAACCAATTTGCACTCCCACCAGCAATACATGAGAGCTCCAGTTCAGTTATGCACATCTTTGCCAAAGCTTTAAATTGTCAGTCTTCACAATTTTCCTCATTCTGATGAGCGTGCAGCACAGTTTAAAGTATTTACCATTATGTTTGCTACATTAATTTTTACCATAAAAATTCTCTGATACAAAGCAGCATGAATATGGTCCTAATTAGTCAAAACCAGGTCTTTTAATTCTTCAAAGATTAGAAAACTATAGCATTTGCCACATTTAATTTTGAGGTGATACATAAAAATAATGAGGAAACTGAAATTATAGTATACAAATACATTATTAACAATACACTACGTTTTGGGTATGAGATAACATTTGCTTTCAATTCTAAGAGAACAGCTAAAAACAATTATTATAAGCTTTTAGTAGTTGACCTTATTACAGGTTACGGGGAGGAAAATTTTCTTGGTTTTTGATTCCACAGCCAAGTTACAAAGCATTCTTACGGGCAATGCATATTGTTAATGAATAAAATAGAGCGGTTTTTAGGAATTAAAGTGATTGTAAATCAGATCTGAAGTTAAATTAAGTAACCACTACAAAGCATATGGCTTGTCTCCTTAAAGGTTCTATTTATATCCCCTGGATGACAACCATTAGGCAGTACATAGTTCCCTTAGCCCGAGTTATAGAGTTCTAAAAATATATTTCCTGGCTTCCACCAGGAACTGGCAGAGTCTCAAAACGGAGTTCGTGGCTTGGCCAAAACACAACCATTCTTTCAGACCAGTGTTGTCTGCATTTGGGAATGGCTAGATCCCATTAGAACAAGAGGAAGAAATATTTACCTCGTGATTGAAAATTTAACCTTTTCTTGTTTGCCTTTGTGGTCTAAGGCACACTTCGGGAATTGCTGGCCATGAGCCAAGCATGGGCTCTAGAGTAGGTTAGTTTTATCCACAGTAAACACTGGACTAGCTTCTAGGATCTTCTATCACATTATTAAGTCAGGATTTTTTTCAGGTGTTTCAGTCTTGAACCACCACTTCATGACTTGACTTACCCATCTGGAAGTTCATTAAAATCCCATCACAAACTCAGAGACGGCATGTGCCACAATGATGTAAATTTGGATGGAAGATGATCAGCCACTGACTCCCCCATTTTCCTCCAAAGCCCATCCCCCATCTCATTTCTCTAACTTCAAGCTAACACATCTTCATGTCTTATTTAACACACTTTGCACACCTCACCTGTAGCCTTATGGCTGGTATTGACTTACCATGGTGGAATCTGAGACATTTCCCCTAACAGATATGTCCTCTCTCCTCACAATCAGATTCCTTCTCCCTCTCCGTTCTTTATCTCCCAAAGGCACACAATCTCATCCTTATCCCTGAGGCTACAAGCTCTCCTTTCTTTATAACCAGTTAATGAATGTTGCTTGTCCTTCTTTCCAAGTATCTCCTGTCTCCTCTCAAACCACCATTTCTCACCAGAATCTCAAAGTCTAGTCATTTTGCCCTATGCTACTATGCCTTAGCTCACCTCCATGCCTCAGTCTCGCCACCCTTTCAACTTGCCTCACATGAACACCTTCATCTTGCAACCCTTCCGCTCTCAATAAGAGAATCAAGTGGATGTGTTTCCACAGGGCCCTCAATATACTCCATAGTTAGTCTGACCATATGGACTGCCTACTTGCTCCTTGCGATTCAAATGCCAATCATTTCCTTCTTAGAGAAGCTGCCTATGCCACACAATCAAAACCCCTGCTCCCAGGCAAAGGTGAATGAGCACTCAAAGTCATTCCCCTCATCACAGCTGATTGGACCAGGGATGGACATCTGGCCCTTTGAATCTTGCATTGAGGTTCAGTGATACTAGTGCATCTCTGCCATAGTGAGGTGGCCACACACTGGGCAAAGAAAACAAACGATTCTGCAGACAAACCAAAATGTATGCAGCAGTAAAATCAAAAGAACTAGGAAAGAGACACTAAGTTCTCTAGAGACACATGGAGAGTCATCTGAGCTCCTGACTCCTAATTTCTGGCTGCTGTTTTTCATGAGGCCCCAGTGACTTTCTTGCCAAAGTCTTTCATCCTCCAAAATTACACCTTCCAAAGCTAGCTGGACAGGGCTCTGTTCCTTGTAGATAAATCTGAATAAACTATATTTGAGCACCATGCCTCTCTTGTACAGATTCTCTTCCCTTCTTTAAACACTATCTCCTTCCCTCTTCGTCTTACTCTTGGCCACATTTTTGGAGTTAACTCAGGCTCTGCTTCTTCCAAGAGGCTCTCTTGCTCCAGCTTTCATTGATTTCTGCAAAGGTGGGAGGCAGGGTGGTGGAAAGAAAGAGGCTTGGAAACTTCAGTATTTACTTGCTATGCAACCCTCCCCTCTCTCAGCCTCCATTTCCTGATAGGGAAATTGAGTAAAATATAATTTAGTGTATAAGTTTCTTGTGATGCTATACTAGATAGCATACATGAAAATGCCTAGTCCAGTTTCCAGCCTCTACTCAGTGCCCACTGAATATTTCATTGAATTCTTGTATTTTTTTTAATTTTTTACAGAATTTTCATTCATTTCTTGTATTCATTCATTACTGCATGTTTTTACTCTTACAGAAATTTTCTTCAATATCAAGCTGATACTAGCTGGTTACAAAGGTATAGTTAGTTATCCAGAACTACAATGATGTAGGCCCAATCATCCGCAAATATGGGAGAGTTCAAGAGATGTGTTCTTCCAGTTCAGGGGGCAAACAGAACCCAAATGAAGTTAACTGAATGCTCAGCCTGGATCACCACATGTTTATGACCTAACCTGACCTCAGGATATGGAAGGACCCTTGGAGAGTGAACCCAAACTCAATTAAAATTATTTTTTCTAGAAAATAAAGACTCAATTTTTCAAGTATATTACTTGTATTTTTTTTCATCAATTTATCTGCATATTTTCTTACATTTGGAAACACATCAAGTAAAGAAATAAAGATGATTCTGTTGATAAGTTGATGAAAATGAAATTTCTAAGCCAGGAGAAGTTCAATTACATTAGGAAACACTTGAACCATGAAAATTTTAGCAGATGTAAGAGTACAAGATCACACAACCTGGAAAAATAACTTAAAACAGACAAGTAAAGAATCTGTGTTTATAATCATTTCCCATAACCCCTAAATTGACAAGTATACTTCTGTTATTCTTCAACTCGTGGATTTAAACGACTCTCAGAACTGGTTTTGCAAAGTTGCTGAAGGATAGAAAAAATACAAGGCAAAGTTTCAACGGGGTTAGTCTCATATATTTTTTTCTTCTTCTATAAATTTGGAGAAAATTTGGTGTAGGCATTAGAAATATATCAGAATACCTGATTTCCATTCCTTAGATTAATATGGTATTTGGCAAGCTATATAATCTCTGTGTCCCACCTTCCTCTTTCCTTAAATTGAAAGGGTGCTGGTGGGAAAGAAAAGTAGTACCTTAATAAATCACTTTGGAGGGTACTTTGGTAATGCTTATTAAAATGTAAAATGCATACACATTCTGATCCAGCATTTCCCTTCTCTGTGTATCTTGAAGAAAACCAGCACAAGGAAGTATATACATTTAGAAGCAACAGGAAAATTTTTGAAACAAACCAAATGTCCATCCAAAGGGAATGACATGAAACAAACGATGGGACATCCGTAGGATGAAATATTCTGCATTAGATAGATACAATGTATGGAGTAACTTAATGTCTAGTAGTATGCAAAGGTCTCTAGCATGTATCATTAAAGATAAAAAGCAAATTACATAAAATGCAGTGCTATTTATAGAAAATACACTAAACAACATTGCATATTTTCTGCAGATACATATATTTGTATGTCAATGTTCACAAAAAAATTGGAAGATTGCACAGAAAACTGATAAAACAGTTAACCTGTGTACTCATTTGGGAGAACAAAAAGTGTCAAAGGGGACACTGATTTCATTTGTACGGTTTTCAGTTTTTCACAAAGAACTAAGGAGGTATTCACAGATTACATCTGCAATTGCAATTAATGTTTTAAAAATCAGAGTCATAATCTTAGTCCTTTCCTAGTTCTATTTATATTGGAAAATTATGGATAATTTATTATTTAGAAATCTTAACTTATATGTGATATATTAACATATGTAAATGTAACTAGTATCCTTTAGTCTACCAAATATCCCTTAGTCTATGATTTTGTAAAGCCATACCTGTTTTATAAGCAAATCGTTGGGAATTACCTATCATCTCAAAAGGAAGTAACATAAATGGGAAATGGCTTTATAGATTTGTAGCCAAATATTTAGAGCTGTCGACAAGATATTTAACACAGTCTCCAAGTAAGAATCAATAATGAACCCGTTTTACAGAGGATCAGTGGCTACACTTCTGGGGCTCTTCTGAACTGAAAGAGCTCAAAGCATAGTATTGTCACCAATTCTATCACAAAATTCTAAGGCATAGAATAAAATGCTATGTGTTTAATATAAAGAATCTGCTATAAGGCATCATATCATTCTAAATGGTTAACCAGCAACCCCAGTATCCCATTCAATATTCTTTTCCCAAGAGCTATCTCCAGGTATGCCTGGACACCTTTATATTTTTCCCCCAAGTATTAAGAAGAGGAAATGCAGTTATAGAAAACAAGGAAGCACTATTTGGTAAAACTAAATACAAGTTAGTGGAGGCAAAGCCTTACACTTTTGCCAACTGCATTTGGCTCTATTTCCAATTTATCCAAAGCAATCACTAGCCTATTGACCAAAATTGTTAAGATGGTACCCTATTCCTTACATCTGATGGTGACTTTACTTAAAGCATATTATTAGTACTGCTACTCGAATAAGATAACTTCAAATGATTTCTGTATCTACACAGGATAATTAATGACTATGAAAGCTCATGAGAGGGCTTTTAATGACTTGGGGTCTGTCCCTTTATTTCACATTCCAACAAGATTTTAAGTTGAATTTGAAAATATTATTCATTTCTCTTCTGGAAGGAGTTAGTTCCTTGTCCACCTCAGTCTCATCCTGAGAAATTGGCATTCCTTCCCTTTTCTAGGGCCAATCCTGGTCGTGGCATATCGATCCCACCCTGTCCTGCCTTCCTCAGGACTCTCTGTTTAATTAACCATCCCCTCTTCCACTTGCTTTTCCAATTCCCCCCCCCCCCCTTTTCCCTGATTCCTTTTGCTCTACACAGCAACACACACTCAGGTTTCCCCAAACAGAAAGAAAAGTCCTTCCACCAACGATACCACACTCTGAACCCAGAATCTTCCATTCCTCCCCAGGCACCGGCTTATGCTTCCAGATGCCTTGATTTCTTCTTCTCCTTTACTCAGTTAACTCCACCATCTCCAAGATATAGGTTTCTTTAACTTTTAGGTCCACTAGCCTGTCTCAGTTCTCACTGCCTTAGGTCTGTCTAGAACATTCGACACCATGGGTTATATATTCCCTGAAATTTTGCCCCCTATCATTCTTCCTCTTTTTACCAGTTCATTGACTTTCACTTCCTCCTTTTCCTGTTTGCATGTAAACCTGAGTCTTGTACAGCCCCTGTATTGCTTCTCACAGGCACATGTAAGTGTGACTCTTTCTACCTCTACCCTGCTGAGAGATCTCATCTAGGTTTGTGCCACCTTGCATGATGAAGGGATGGAAGGGATGTTGTTATTCATGTAGTTTATGTGAGTGATTTATGTGAGTTGCATAACTCCAGGAATAGAACAAGAAGCACGTTCCCTGGATTGAGGCTGTGCAAACAGGGGGTTCTGAACTCACCGGAAATGCATGCTTGCAGTTGTTTCAACTGTCACTTCTGGCAACTGACTCCCACATCAGTATCATCACCACCGTTATGTCTGATTCAAGGGTCAATTCCATATTCCCAAAGGCCTGCTAGACATTTTCACCTGGGCAACCCGCCAGCTTCCGAGGTCAGTTCTGAACTCAAAGCTGTCTATCTTTCAAAGGTCATCCTTAACTTGTATATTCTAAATCTTTCCTTGATACATTACACGGTGTTTTACAAGTTAAAAGGATCAATTTTAAAAGTTGGTACTTCATTCGATTTGTAAAGAAAAAGACATTCTTTGCATAGGTATGAATGTTGAATCTGGATCTAATTTACATAATTAGTTAGTTAATTAATTCCATAGTTGGTGCTTAGATTATGCTGTGGATGCTGTTTGTGTCTGCCTTGGAGTTAATGAAAAATCTAGATTATCCAATTAAGTGTAACAGAGAAACCAGTTAATAGAGACTCCACTTTCAAATTCCGAATTAACAAATTATTCTGATCATTCAATTTCTGATTCCTGTTTTTAAAAACCAAAACAAATCTCTAATAAAATAAAATATAATATGATTTTATTGTAATGAATTTTGAACGTTATGTATGGTCACTGTAGAAAAATCCTAACTGTGAGGCAAGTACAAATAAGCAAAATGAAATCATTCATAATTCCACCAGCCAGAGAAAACCACTGTTATTTTGGTGCTTATCCATATACTTCTAGGCATTTTCCCTTTTTCAAATCTTTTTGTTCATTTTCCTTTGTCATCTGCATATTTTTCTTGACAGCAGAACATGAACATTTTTATGTATGATTTCATTTGGCAACATCATTTTTAATGCCTGCATGGGATTCCATTATAAACATACAGCATAATTATTTAACTGATTTCCTATTGTTTAATAGTTAGTTTAATGTCCAATTTGTCAGACTGCTGATCAGTATCATGATGAACTTCTTCATAATTTCTGCCCATTTGTATGATAATTTTTTAGAATAATGCATTAAAAGTGAAGCTGTAGGATCAGACGACTTGAGAACTTTTATGCTTTTGATAAATATGCTTAAAGCCACCCAGAAAAACCTAAACAATTAAATTCTCTTCAAAACAGCTTGAGTGGTGTTCACCCCCACCATTGTCAACCACCGGATCTCTTAGTTTTGGAAAAAATGAAACTTTCTGGGTGAAAATAATAATTTTTTTTAATTTGTATTTCTTTGGTTAGTAGTAAAGTTAATAATTTTCTTATATGTTTTTGTGCTTGTATTCTTTTCTTCCCTTCTTTGTTTTGTTTATTTGCTTGCTCACTTGTTTTAGTTAATGGTACCTTCATATTCTTTGGTCATTTTTCTGTTTTTCTTATGTTCTAGTTATGGAATAAGGATTTAAAGCTTCTAAATGTCACCTGCTTTGTTTGTTGGGGCACCTGGGTGGCTCGGTCGGTTAAACATCTGACTTCGGCTCAGGTCATGATCTCACATTTTGTGAGTTGAAGCCCCACGTTGGGCTCTGTGCTGACAGCTCAGAGCCTGGAGCCTGCTTCAGACTCTGTCTCCTCCTCTCTCTGCCCCCGTCCTACTCGCACTCTGTCTCAGTCTCTCAAAAAGTGAATAAACGTTAAAAAAAATTTTAATGTCACCTAGTTTGCAAAAATTATTCCTAGTTTGCTTTGTTTTGTTTTGTCCTTACATTTGGTCTTTTAATGTGTGAATTATCTTTTGTGGAAGTATTTTTTTAATAATGTTGTCAAGTTTATTTTTACTTTCCTTTTTTAGATTCTGCCTCTTTTAGAAAAATCTACCGTTCCCAACGAATTTAGTACCTTTTTCATATGTTCACTTTTTTAAAAAATAGTAGTTAGGTGGTGTTTATGAACCTTCTGTTCTGTTTTACTGATGTGCCATTTCCATGTCAATAAAATGCCATATTAATTGTTTTATACTATTTTTCAAATTTGATTGGCAAAATTCCCTCTTTGTGTTTCTCAAGTAGTTTTTTCAAAAAAAAAACACATCAGATTGACTTGAGTTATTTTCCAAATTTAAAAATAACTTTCCAATTTTGCATTTGCATTAATTTAATTTGGGAATAATGTGTATCTTCAAACTGTTATTATTCCATTTAGAAATACAGTATATCTATTTATTTAAAACTATTTTTTGATTCCCTTGAGAACATTTCAGATTTTTCAGAAAATATGAATTATATATACTTCACCAGGTTTTAAAAATATATAAGTATTTTGTATTTTGGGTTGCTGTCTTGAATGTCATCTTTACAAACTTTTCATTATCAAACCTAAGGAAATGTCTCCCTTCACAAATTTATTTTGGAAATACTCTACTTATTGAACCCTGCATTAGGATTATTACTTATTTTGGAAATATTCTACTTATTGAACCCTTCATTAGGATTTTTTTTAGTTGATCCCATGTTTTTAAAGTAAGCAACCATGTCATATGTAAATTATAAAATGGCTTCTTTTTTTCTAATATTTATAGTGCTTACCTCATTCTATTGAACACTGTTCATTAATACAAATAACAATGAAAAAATCTTGGCTTTTTCTCAATTTAATAAGAATGCCCTCAGAGTGTTACTATCACGTATGATGATATCGGTGTCGGCTTGAGATAGTACACTACCATTCTTAATTCCTAAGATATTTTAAAAATTACTAGGAATAGATGTTGAATTTTATCATGTCTTTTGTCTCTTTATTAGTATAGCCATGTGGTTTTCCTCCACATGCAGTGGAGTATATATATAAGTTCTCTAATATTTCAATATTCTTACATTTCAGGATCAATTTCTACTTTATTACATTGTATTTTTATTATACTGTTAGATTTTATCTATAGACACTTTCTTTTTTTTAATTTTTTTTTCATTTATTTTGAGAGAGAGAGAGAGTCTGCACGCATGCAAGCAGAGGAGGGGCAGAGAGAGAGGAGAGATGATCCCTAGCAGGTCCTGTGCTGTCAACCACAAGCCCGACACAGGGCTCAATCTCACCAACACTAAGATTCCCTAACCTGAGCCAAAATCAAGATTTGGATGCTTAAATGACTGAGCCACCCAGGTGCCCCTATCTATGTAGATACTTTCAATCTTATTCATTCAGTAAAATAATTCTGTAGCATGGTTTATAAATAGAAAGCATTATATGAATTAACAGGAAATAAGGCATGTAATATTTTCATTTTCTCAAAACTCCACATATATTTCTACATGTTTGAAACAAAGTCTACAAAATTATCTTAGGTAATACTTTTCAAGAAAGTTGCATATAAAGCCTATGTATATTCAGGAATGTCTAATGGGGCGTGGGACTCTCCCTCTCTCTCTGCCCCTCTCCCACTCATGCTGTCTCTGTCTCTCCCAAAATAAATAAATAAACTAAAAAAAAAAAGAAAAGAAAAGAAATGTCTAATAAACGAACCCTTAACTCAAAAAGGAGTTACATCCATTCAGCTGAGCAAAATGGCACTCCATTGCTACCTTTTAGGGAAAATGACTGACTTAGAAATCACTAACTCATCAGACACACTCACTATGTGATTTTGAAATGCCTAAATGTATATCCTAACAAAAAGTAAAAATTAATTCTAAGCATAATATCATAAACAAAAAGGGTTAAACCAGTCAGCATTATGTTCTGGTTGATACACTAGCATTGTGGTAAATAGAAACAGACGCTCACTCACATTGTCTCTTGAGACACTGGTAATCAGCCAAGAGATCTATTTTTAGTAAAATACTGTTTTTAATCTAGTAATCTTCTACTCCAAAACAATTTATCAATTGTCGCCAGATTTACAAAGTGGAAGCAAAGACAAGGCCTCCCCCAAAATCTGGATTTTCAAACAAAAAATTTCATGATCCCTAGATCTTCCCATGAAAACAAGTAAGTGTATGTCTTTGAAGAGAAGGAGCATTTTGAAGTATTATATCCGGTTCTAGGAACAGTATTTAATAGGATGTGGAAATTTTACAGTTGACCTTTAAAGTGGGACTGCGTTGAAAAGGAAGAAGTTCAAAAAGGGTAAAGTGTTACATTCCATTAGTGGCTAGAAATTTCAGGCAATAATAAGCAAGGCGAACCCATGGCAGGGTTTCAAATACATGCACATGGCTAAACCAATAACAACCAATTTTGACAATCATACACTGCACATTTCTGGAACTCCCTTTCCTGCTGTTTTCTTCTTGTTATCAACATTCTGGATAACTTTCAGTTGCTCCTTACAACTCAGCACGGGGTAAAACAAACTACTTTAGAAAGCTGTTTGGTAGTACCTATTACAGATGGCTATACCCACTGCCTGTAACCAGTAGCGTGCTGAACAGGCTCCCATCAGCTCATTGAGCTGATTGTACACATCTTTTCTCCCCTCTGCATTCCAGCACGTGACTGCTTATAACTCAGCAATTTCACTGTGAGGTACATGCCCAGCGGACATGCCTTCACAGGGGCAACATAGATGTGCACTAGAAAATCAATAACAACACCATTAATAATAGCTCCGAACTGGAAACTATCCAAATGCCCATTACAGTACAATGGATAAATACATGTTGGTACATTCACACAATGGAATATTACATAGCAGCAAGAATGACAACTGCATGTGACAATACAAATGAGTCTTCCAACACTGCAGTAAGAGAAAGAATCCATATGCAAAGAATCCATAAAGCTCAAAAGAGTTAATCTATGCTATTAAAAATGAAGAGATTATTCTTGGGGGGAAGGGAAGTAACACCTGGAAGGGAGCAAGAAAGGAGGACAAAGCTAAGGTTGGGGGAGTGAGTACTCTAGGACTCCATTGAAAAAGTCCTGTTTCTTAATCTGAGTATCAGAGGGCTAGTTACATGGATGTGCTCAGGTTGTGAAAAATCACTGAGGTATACACTCAGGAGCTATGTACTTCTCTAACCATATTTTATATTTCAGTAGAAAGTTAAAAAGAAAACAAAGAAAGAAAAAACTCAGTCAGGTATCAATTTCTGGAGGGGTTTCTCCTACTAGAGATACTTGTCCACCTAACCAAATGGTTATGAGACTTTATTATTTTTTTAAGTTTATTTCTTTATTTAGAGAGAGAGGGAGAGGGAGAGAGAGAGAGAGAGAGAGAGAGAGAGAGAGAGAGAGAGAAAGTGCAAACGGGGAGGGGCAGAGAAAGAGGGAGGGAAAGAATCTCCAAGCAGCGTCCTGACATGGAGAGCCCAACACAGGGCTCGATCCCACAACTGTGAGATCATGACCTGAGCCAAAGTTCAGGGTCAGACGCCTAGCTGACTGAGCCACCCAGGCACCCGCTGTGAGACATTAAATACAAATGTAAACTATATAAACAAATGACCCATGTGGTGCCTGGCATAAAGTACACCCTTAAAAAAGTATATTTATTCTCATCATCATTCTCTTATCTGAGTTACCATATCACTTTGTATATTCATTCTCCACTGTACTGTAATCATGTTTTTGCTTCACTTCTGTTCCCACTAGATGACCAGCAGCTTGGAGCACAGAACAACTTCTTAATTATATCCACAGGGGCTAGAACAGAGTGGGTACTTGGTAAATATTTGATGGAATTGAATAAAAGCCTGTCACAAAGCTCCAAGACTCTGTGATTAGCAGGGTCCCAGGTGACTTGGTGGTCATTCCCTCCCTCCATCTAACTGACCATGTGGTTGAGTCACAAAGGAAGTTAAAAACCGCTGCCCAAGGCCAAGAGTGTGCTAGCACTGAGGCAGGCATCTCCTGGGGTGGGAGAGAGAGCTTATATTTTGTGGTAAAGAAATGTATACATTTTTCCTTCAAATACTGATTGAGATCCTTTAGATCTCAAAGTGAACTTCCATGTTCACGGTAATATTCTTCACAATAACCAAGGAACAGAAACAGCTTAAATGTCCACTAACAGTTGAATGTACAAAGAGAATGTTACATGCATACATACACACAATGAAATATAATTTGGTCTTTAGAAAGAAGGAAATCCTGGGGTGCCTGGATGGCTCAGTCGACTAAGCATCCTACTCCGGCTCAGGTCATGGTCTCGCGGTTTATGAGTTCGAGCCCCGTGTCAGGCTCTGTGCTGACAGCTCAGAGCCTGAAGCCTGCTTCGGATTCTGTGCCTCCTCCTCTCTCTGCCCCTCCCATGCTCATGCTCTGTCTCTCTCTG
Source organism: Prionailurus bengalensis (assembly GCF_016509475.1). Taxonomy (NCBI): domain Eukaryota; kingdom Metazoa; phylum Chordata; class Mammalia; order Carnivora; family Felidae; genus Prionailurus; species Prionailurus bengalensis. Next base: position 34,190,268 of record NC_057354.1, on the reverse strand, counting down.
TCTCTCAATAGTAAATAAATGTAAAAAAAAATGTTAAAAAAAAGTTAAAAAAAAAAAAAGAAGGAAATCCTGCCATTTCAACAACATGGATGAAACTGGAAGGCATTATGCTAAGTGAAATAAGTTAGACACAGAAAATCAAATACTGAATGATCTCACTTATATGTAGAATCTTTAAAAGAAAAAAGCCAGCCTCATAAAAACAGGAGAGCAGAATGATGGTTACCAAGGCTGGAGGGTGGGAGAAAAATGGAGAATAGGAAAAAAAAAAAGTAAGTATGATGGTGGTTGCCAGGGGCTGAGTGGAGAGTGTCTTGGGAGGCTATTATTAATGGGTACAGGGTTTCCATTTTGCAAGATGGAAAGAATTCTAGAGGTGGATGGTGGTGATGGTTGCACAACAGTATAAATGTACTTAATACTACTGAACTTATGATAAAGATAGCAAATTTTATGTTATGTGTATATTAGCATACACAAACAAAAAGAAATATATATACACACTTCCATTTACCATAGACCATAGCATCATGGCAGTGTCAGAGAGAGATACCAGCATAAGCTGATGGAAGGTCATCAGACAACACCTGCTGGGATCCAGGTGGATAAGGTCTAGGAAGGTCACGGAAAAAGTACTGAACCAAGGCAGGAAGAGGACTTAGCCATGTTACCATCAGTCTAAAAAAGAGATGGACAATATCTTGACAATCAGAGCCTGGCATAAAGACACACATGGGAAACCTCTGGGTAGAAGTGGTTCCAAGCATGAAGGACAAATGTTATAAGGTATAGGTTTTCAGGATGTGGAGAGGGGGACTCAGTCATCTGAAAGGATTCCAGAAAGAAGAGCAAAGCAGAAAAGCAGACCTAAAAGCCACTGCAGATCTGGCAATAACTTCTGGGTCCTTTCTACTTACTCGGCTGGTGAGTACTCGAGTGCCAAGCTGGGTCACCATTCCATAACATTGCTCTAGTGCCAAGGGGCTTTCTGGTAGGCAGCAGACTACAAAGCATAGGGTTTTCAGACCATGAACGTCACTGTCCTGTAACTCTGCATTTGGTGGCTGTAAATAATGCAGCCTCCAAACTGTACATTCATCTAGGACACTAATAAAGACTGGAGCAGGACCTAATGAGAGTACCCACATGTAGATAAAATGGGGAGGCAGGAATGCATAATCTTTTAGGTTTCCTACAAATTCTGAAATCCTGTGCTGATAACTAGTTGAAAACATGGTAGGTTTAGAAACTCTGGCTCTTAGTTAAAATAATAAAACTAAGCATCACAGAGAAACTGTCACCTCAGACTCATTTCCAGCCAGTCTTCAGTTTAGGAGGCTGATTTTGTCGGTCTATCTACCTGTGGATCAGCCAACCAAACCAACTGGCCATAATAGATGCCTCTGACCAAGGATTGTCCTTTTGGTGAGGCCCTCTCTTCTAGAGTGGATTCACTCATGAAATCAAATTAGATATGAGAACATGTTGCTCACTGTGTATAGAAACAGAATGAAAGAAAGAAGAAAAAAACAAATGAAGGAAGCAAGGAATGGAAACATGTGATGATGACATTCACCATTTGTGCCAACACAGTGCCATTTGTGTGCAAAAACTGTTTTAAGTGCTATGGATTCAGTGTTGCATAGACCTTGAGAGACTCCCCTTATGGAGTATGTAGGTCTAAACTGGTGGTTCTCAAGCACTGGGGATTTTGATCCCCATTTGACAATATCTGAGGCCACTTTTTTGATGGTCACAACTGGGGATGTGATTGGCATCCAATGAGTAGAGATCAGGAATGCTGACAAATATCCTACAATGCACACAGCAGCTCCCTCTTTCCCAACAAAGAATTATCTGGCCCCAAATGCCAAGAGTAGCTCAAGTTGAGAAATGATGATCTCAAGGGAGAGAATAAATCAACACTGACAGAAAGTGCAATGCATGCACATATAGGCTTCTACCTAAGTAATGAAAGGGGACAATCCAAAGTGTGTATGTGTGTGTGTGTGTGTGTGTGTGTGTGTGTGTGTGGTATATGAATGGTTTGTCAGAAAGTTTTTTTGGAGCAGCTGACCCATGACATGAATTTTGACGCAGATTATTTGAAAAATATGGGGAGATAGGGAAAAAAGAAGGAAACAATTTGTGTTCAAGACAAAGGAACAGCATATGTGAAGGCACATAGGAACTATGTGTTACCATGCTGGAAAGAGGGCCAACCTGAGTCACCATGGGATCTGAAGTTTGAGAGGCAGGCAGGGGCTAGATGATGGTGAAGATGATGCTGAACCAGAGTCTAGATCAGCACTGTTCAATCAAACTTTTTTCAGTGAAAACAAGTGTTCTAAATCTTCACTTCCCAATATGGTAGCCACTAGTCTCATATGACTACTGAGTACTTGCTATGTGGCTAGTGAGACTGAGGAAATAATTTTTCTGTTTTATTTAATTTTAATTAATTTAAATTTAAATAGCTACATGTAGCTAATGGTTACCATTTTGGACAGAGTTAATCCAGACATCTTTGAAATACTAGAAAGGAGGATGATCAGATTTGGACTTTTAAACATTTTTTTTAATGTTTATTTATTTTTGAGACAGAGAAAGACAGAGTGTGAGCAGGAGAGGGGCAGAGAGAGAGGGAGACACAGAATCTGAAGCAGACTCCAGGCTCTGAGCTGGAGTTCAACACGGGGTTCAAACTCATGAGACATGAGATCATGACCTGAGCCAAGTCAGACTCAATCAACTGACCCACCCAGACGCCCCTCAGATTTGGACTTTAGAAGATCTGAAAACATCCTGGAGTATGGCTTCAAAGTTTAAAGCACGTATTATTCATCTGGGAATCACTAAACTCACTAAAATGCAGGTTCTATTTCAGAAGGTTTGAGCCTCAGATTCTACATTTCCAATGAGTTCCCACGTGAAACCAGTATCGCTGGTCCAGGACCACACTTTGAGCAGCAAGAACCTTCAGCAACATTGTCAAATAGAACTTTCCACAGTGCTGGCAATCCTCCATATCAGAAATGTCAATGTAGTGACCACTAGCCACAAGTGGCTACTGACCATCTGAAATGTGACTAATGCAACTGAGGAAGTAAATTTTTAACTGATTCAATTGAATTTCAATTAATTTAAATTTTAAAAGTCACGTGGGCTAGTGGTTATAGTGCCAGATTATGCAGATCTAGAGCCCTGCTACCCAAAATATGTCAAGTTGTTTACCCAGTCCACAGGGAAGGGAGTACAGAAGTGAGAGTAAACATATAAAAACTTTCATAACAAGTTGTGAGGGTAATTTCAGGTCTATTCAACCTAATAATTTAAAAACTGGATGTATAGCTTGCATGTCTAAGTTTTTTTTTCATTTAATTTTTCTAGTAATTCATTTGTATTACATTTTATAAAAGTATTGATCTATGATGGATTGAGCCAAAAACCGGTCTCGTCCAAGGAGAGTTTGTGAAGCACAGCCTAGAGGACAAACATGAAGGTAGGGTTGCAAACAGAAAGCATGAGATGTGCTAGGAGACCATTCCAGCAATCCAGGTGGACAGTGGGGGCAGAGAGGAATTAAAAGACATCATCCACGATGTTTGGTTACTGAGTGGACGTGTGTGTGCACGCTCTCATTCGTAATCAACGTTGGTCATTAAGCCCAACATTCGGTCACTGGAGCAGAGTTACAGGCCAATTGTTATTCACCTTTTCTCTTATTTTTTGTGTTTTCTATATCTCCAAAAGTTTATCATTAGAGTAACACTTCACTCATAAGGGATGGAGAAGCAGATATACTTAGATTTGCTCCACTTATTAGAATACATTTAATTGGAATGATCACTTCTCTATAGCACTGTTATAGATCATCAGACATACTTTTCAATAAGATTTGGAGTAACGCTAGCCTCATTATTCTATTGGTAAGTCGACTTTTGAACAGGTTGTTCCAGCAAGTTTGCTAATTTGATATATTTTATTTTAATTTTCATGGGTGTTGAAAGTCAAAGTGACCATTTCTGACTCTCATTCCTAAATCTTTGGACCATGCTTCATATGAGCCCTATACTTTCACTTTTTATCTCCCAGCTTCCAGTTTTCTTTTGTAACTTCAAACCCTGCATAATGATATGATGTTCTTAAAGTGTAGATATATCGACCTTCAACTAAAAAGCAATTTGAAGTTGTATGTGTTGGAGCAGAGGGAAGGTAGTATTGGGGATGTGCTGTCAGATAACTAAAATGTACTCACAAAGAATAAGAGCTAAGTTGAGCAGTCAAAAGTGTGCCATTCTATGAGTTTAGTTTATTTACTATTTTATTTTTCTTTTAAAGTGATCTGGAGGCTTTCCTATATAGGACCTTGGATTGTCTAGACCTGCATCACCCAATATGGCAGCCACCAGTCCTGAAATGTGGCTGGTCCAAACTCAGATGTCTGAAGTGTTAAATACACACACCAGAATTCCAAGAATCTGTACCAAAAAGAAAAAGAAAAAAGTAAAATATCTCAAAAATGTTTGTACTGATTATATGTTGAAATGACAATATTTTGGATATACTGAGTTAAATAAAAATATTTTTAGTGTTTTTTCTTATTTCTTTTTATTTTTCCAGAATGTGGCAGCTAGAGCATTCAACATTACCTATGCAATTAAAACAAAATGTTTTTAAGTTTATTTATTTATTTTTGAGAGAAAGAGGGAGAGAGAGCGCAAGCAGGGGAGGGACAGAGAGAGGTAGAGAGAGAGAATCCCCAGCAGACTCCACACTGTCAGCACAGAACCCAATGCAGGGCTCAAACTCATGATGTGAGATCATGACCTGAGCTGAAATCAAGAGTTGGACACTTAACAGACTGAGCCACCCAGGAGTCCCAACATTACCTATGTAAGGCATAGGCACTGAATCGATCCTGAAAGATGGAAAAGCACATTTTTGCAACAAGCCAAAGAGAAATAGGAGGTTATGAGGCAAAGAAGATAAAGACAAAAGAACTCAAAGAGTCCTGGTAACTCCTCCAGGCAAAAGCCAGAAGATATGGGAAAAGCACTCAACTATAGTTTAAGAATTCCAAAACCAATGCAACTGGTACCCTACTTCTCTGTGCATGTGTAATGTAAGCTCAGCCATCACAGCAACAGTGTGCTCATTATGATCCAGGCACAATACAGCGGCAAAGTTGAGGGAGATGACTGGCCTGATGAAGTCTGGCACAATGTAGAGAGTGAAGAGAAAGCAGCCAGAAGTGTGCATGTTCCAGGGAAAGCTACAGGATCAATGCACAGATGAAGGTCTGAGGTTGGGGCAAGGAGCTCACAGTGAAAGGTGAGCTTGTAACCAGAGGCACTGGTGGAGGTCATCAACAGGGGGTTCCAGGAGAACCTCCAAATGACACAGAATTCTCAGTGACTGCAGAAGATGTGGCTTGACATCAAACAATACCAGAGCCCACCAGTCACCAACCAGTGACCATTGCAATGACAAGATGCCTTCCTGTGCACCCAGCTCTCAACTTGTGATGGGAAGGACAAAGAGCAAAACTCTTGCACAGGTCAGGTAAGGCAGTGGAAACTTAAGAAGACCAATGGTGACCTGAAGCTTTAATCTGGAAAAGACTGAGAGTTATTCAAATGAAAACATCAAACATTTTCTGTGGTCAGAATATTAGCAGCTTGAAAGTAAGGTAAAATAGAAAAGAAAAATCATTTGAACAAACACTTGATTAAGTCAGCTTTACTGTTAGCTTCGTAAGGTCACTCTCCAGCCCCACTGGCAGAGGTGAGAATTTGAGGGTGAGAACACTTTGGCTCTCTCTACACAGCGCCTTTTAAGGAACATTCTCAGGTCTTAGTGATGAAGTGGTTCACACAAGCACTAGCCCATTGTGCTTGTCATTTCGGAGGAAGATCAAATAAGTAAAACAGCAAAAAAGATTAAGCTAAAAGTTCACCTCCAAAGCACAAAAGAGATTTGAAGTATGCCGAGACACAAAATGTCAGGAAATTAAAAGACTACCCCAGTTTTTAGGATTCTAAGGTATTGTAAACCTTATGTTTACATACCAATGACAGATCTAATTTGAAAATCTGCAGAATTTTTCTCTCCATATATATGTGTCATAAAGAATGGCACTCCCACTCAAAATATTTGGCAAATATAAATAGAACATAGTCCCAACCTTACAACTGGTCATTTAAAAGAAAGTTGTACATACTGTATTCAGACTCACTTGTGAAAAATTCAACTGGAAAAAGAAATCGCTTCTGAGACTATGGGGAAATGTTCATTCCTGACAGGATATTGATATTACTTAATTACTTTAATATTTAGTTGTGACAAAAAGAATCCTTTTCTTGTCAAGATACATACTGAAATATTTGTGGGTGAAATGATAGAATGTTTGGGGAAAATCATTCACTGCTTCAGGGGCAGCAGAGAATTAGGTGAGTATTTCCATAAAAGTATTTATGAGTTAGGATGGCTTTACATCATTACACCATTACATCATTTACACCATCACAGTGGTGGACACATTCTATACATTCATTGCACTTTCTCTTTCTTTGCATAGGTTTGAAATTTTCCATAATAAGTACATTTTTAAAAATGAATATCACAAATATGCTGAATATCACAAAAATGCTGAGAAGAAGAAACAAGACATAAGAGAGTGCACACTACATGATTCTAGGATTATAAAGCTATAAACAACAGACAAAACTAATCTAATGTATGAGAAGTCAGGAGTGTGACAACATTTGTTAAAGCCATATAATTAATGGAAGGAACACGTGGGTGTTTTGGACAGGTGCTTGGAATATCCTCTATTTCTTGATCTGCACAATGGTTACCTGGGTTTGTTCAGCTTGGGAAAACTAGTTTGAATTATATACTTTCTATCTGTATATTCTTCTATGTGAATAACTCCACAAAAAGATTTTTTAAGGTTTTTTTAAAAGCTGATATATTGAGTGATGGTTACTATGAAATTCACTAGTTTCTACATGTATGGTTTATGCCTCATATGTATGGTTTATATGTAACAATAAAATGATTTAAAAATGTATCTCAGTTGTCTCAACCCAGCAACACCACTAAGAAAATAAGGTAGTCTAGAAATTATTAGTCATAAACAAAATGCTTTCATTTTCTAGTCTTGTCTATTCTTAATAATAACAGCATTTATTGAAGACACACTGGGTGCTGGTTGAATCTCTAACCCCCTAACCCACCCTAGAAGATGGATATTCTCTCATTTATAGAAAACAAATTTGTGACTCAAGGAGTTAAGTGACTTGCCCCAAGCCACAGAGCTGATCAGTCAGGATTCAAATCCACACCTACCCAGCTCAAAAGTCTATGTGACTATTTCCATTTCACCATGACGGTTTGCAAACAAACATCCAACAAATGTGCAAATTAAGTTAATGTTTATTTTACATTAAGCAGGCTGTTTGTTTCAATTTTGGTTTCTGTGATTAACCAAAATAACTCAAAAGGAAAACAATTTGAAATCGTAAGCAACCATTTACTTTTTTAAAAATTCCATTAACCTCACACATGCCAAATCTCTGTAATTCACCTACTGATTCTATTCCTCTTGTGCTTTCTAGAGCTTGCTTTGCCTCTTTTTAAGCAGGGACATTAGGGATGATATTAATTCTCCCACCTCAACATCAGGCATATTTCATTTTGAAGAATGGGAGTTCTTTGAATCAGTCTGGGAAAAGACATTAACATAATATCTTCTTGAAAAGAGGTTTCATCTACATGCATGTGTCTGAATTGAGTCACTGTTAAGAATGTATGATCTTTCTAGATTGTACAAGTATTTGGCTGGATGTTTATATACCCAGAACATAATACTTTCCCATGGAATTTAACCAAGATTTTATGCCCTGGGAAATAAAGAGACCTGGACTTAATTCAACAAAAGCAAATGTGCACAGTAAAACAAGTTTAATGTTCAACTGTTGAATTTCAAATTTAGATACATATTACAATCAATAGTAAGCAGTCATTCTTCCATTTTCTTAAGAAAAAGAAAAAAAGAAAAAGAAAGACTAAAAGGTCAGTGTTGGGACTCTACCAAGCCTTCAGGCTTGACTGTTCAATTTGGGTTCCTCCAAATGGCTGGCTTCCAGGGTATTTGCCAATGTGATGGTAAGAATGAGTCTTTAAGTCTTGCTCAGGACAGAAAAGTCTTACAGCCTGTTCTAAATAGAGCTGTGAGGCAATATAAATGTTCAAAGAAGGCCTGGGTTTGAGCAACTTATTTGAAGAACAAATTCCCTAAAAGGGCAAGACGCCTTAGAACCGCACTATGGTTTCTATAATAGAAATGGAACCAAGTCCTTATACGGGTCATAAACAAGAAAGCATAAACAAGAAAGAAATACTGTTCAGAACCACATTAAGGTTGGAATATTTACCTATGAGTAGAAGTTTGCTCATTGTAACTGGAGAAAGTTGTTTGATTTGGAATAGCTAATAAATACTGAAGTATGTACATCGCTCATAAGTAAAGATGATTTAACTAACCAAACACAATAGCCATAGTAGATTTACATAAAAGCCTGGTCACACATACTTGCTGGGTAGTTGAACAGTATTTTTTTAAACAAACAAATAATAACTTACATATACAGAATATAATGAAAGGATTGGGTTTCTTTCAGAGAATGCTAAAGCAACAAAGATCGAGAAAGCAAATTTATTTGTATCTGATTACAACATTGAAAATGCACGTGGAAATAAAATTATTAAAAATAATATAGGGGCGCCTGGGTGGCGCAGTCGGTTAAGCGTCCGACTTCAGCCAGGTCACGATCTCGCGGTCTGTGAGTTCGAGCCCCGCGTCAGGCTCTGGGCTGATGGCTCGGAGCCTGGAGCCTGTTTCCCATTCTGTGTCTCCCTCTCTCTCTGCCCCTCCCCTGTTCATGCTCTGTCTCTCTCTGTCCCCAAAATAAATAAACGTTGAGAAAAAAAAAAAAATTTTTAAAATAAAAATAATATAAATTGGGGCAGCATTTAAAAACCTAACATACATATAATTGGAGTCCCTAGGGGAGAAGAGAAAGTGGGACAAAAGATATTTAAAGGTTAACAGTCAAATTCTTGCCAAATTTGGTGAAAGGTATGAATTTACAGATTGAAGAAGGTCAGCAGAACCCAAATAGAATAAATACAAAGAAAATCATATCTGGACTCATCCTATATCGACGTTAAAAAAGAGATAAGATAAATAGGGGTGCCTGGGTGGCTCACTTGGGTAAGCATCCAACTTTTGGTTTTGGCTCAGGTCATGATCTCACAGTTTGTGGGTTCAAGCCCAACACTGGGATCTGTGCTGACAGCAAGGATCCTGCTTGAGATTCTCTCTCTCCCTCTCTCTCTCTGCCTCTCCCCTGCTCACATGCTCTCTTTCTCTCTCAAAATAAACTTATTAAAAAAAAAGAGAGATAAAGAAAAATCTTGAAAGCTGCTAGAATACAAGATATTTACCTACAGATGAACAGTGATTTGAATGACCACTATGGGAACAAGAAGTAGATAAACATCATTAAGGGGTCAAAAGGAAACAAATATGTCACCCTAGAATTCTATATCCAGAAAAAATACCATTCAACAATGATAGTAAAACAGAGTCATTTTCAAAGCCTACAATTAAGAGAATTTTTCTCCAGCATACCCATACTACAGCAATCCTGAAGAAAAATCTTCAAGCTGAAGGGAAATTACACAGGATGGAAGTTCAAATCTTGAAGAATGAATACCAAGCATTGCAAATAGTAAATATGGGGGGCCGTTTTTTGTAAATCTTTTTAATGTTTATTTATTTTTGACAGAGAGAGAGACAGAGACAGAGACAGAGCATGAGTGGGGGAGGGGCAGAGAGAGAGGGAGACACAGAATCCGAAGCAGGCTCCAGGTTCTGAGCTGTCAGCACAGAGCCTGACGCGGGGCTCGAACTCAGAGACCACGAGATCATGACCTGAGCTGAAGTCGGATGCTCAACCGACTGAGCCACCCAGGTGCCCCTGGGGGGCCGTTTTTTAAAATGGTTTTCCTCTTAATTTCTTTAAAATGCATAATATTGTGGCACGCCTGGGTGGCTCAGTCGGTTAAGCATCTGACTCTTGATCTCGGCTCGGATCGTGATCTCGTGGTTCAAGCCCTGCGTTGGGCTCTGGGCTGACAGTGCAGAGCTTGCTTGGGATTCTCTTTCTCTCCCTCTCTCTGCCCCTCCCCCGCTCTTGCTCCCTCAAAAGAAATAAACTTAAAAAATGTTTTTAAATAAATAAAATAAAATGCATAATACTGTTGAAAGCAAAATAATGACACTATCTTGTACAGTTCAGAATGTATGTAGATATATAATTAACATACCTCTACTATGGAGCCAAGATGAGGTAATGGGCCTATATGGTTGCATGCTTTCTGTATGATGGTATGGCAGTAATGCTCTTTTGCAAACTTTCATAATAAACTTGGAAAAATAACAGATAGCTAAGCCTAAATTTCCAGGTATTTGATCTTTCTGCTTTAATTCAGTCTAACAAAATATACAAGCAGACATTTGGAAGTAAAAATTAAATACACAAGCTTATGAAATATGGATTTTTTCAAGTATCTTTAAATATTGAAACTCTTTGTGAATTTTAACTTTAACCTTGTACTTCTCCAAAAGTTTCTCTTAATACCTATTTTGGTAATGTATTTGGGTTCCTATCTGAGATTTTAAACCAAATGAAGAACCATTCATTGATCAGGGACAGGAGAGCCCAGACTGAGCTCACAGGGCAGTGACTGTGTGAGCATTATATGGCCTGCTCATCTCAAACAAATGCACTGGCAAACAGCCAGTCCAGAACCTTCTCATGATAAGTAACATTTACCTTGCCTTTATTTTGAAACATAAACTGAGTCTATAAAGCAATTGCATGGCTCAAGAACTTTTTTCAAACGGTTCATAACTTTCCATTTCTAGGTTCTTATTAAATAGTGGCAAAATGTTGCAGTTATTTTAAAAAATAGGAAAAGATATCTACAATTGGAATGGAAGTCAGCTAAATGAAGTTAATTGACCAATTCTGGTAATCACCTTCATGACAAAGGTGAATTCAGATGCTCTGAGGAAGATGTGATCAAGAATCCTGAATCACATATAGGTGGAAAAGAAAACTATTTAGAATTATACTATGGTTGCCCCAAGTTACGTAGTCTGCATTGCCTATAGTCATAACCAGTAACCTTCAGAAGGCATTATTCCAAGTTACACGTATGCATATATGCCAAGCTACATATATTACCTCATATAATCTTCAAATATATAAACAGGATACAGCTATTATCACCTGGACTTTACAGCTGGGAGGTAGAGTGTGCTCAAGCTCCCAGTGTCGCCAATAGTGGAACAAGGTTACCATCTAGGTCTGTCCCAAAAGCCCACGCTTTTGAACCTTATGCTGCCTACTTCTCTTTCCATAAAGGTCTGTCCAGTAGTAATGATGCCAGGACACCGGGCAAATTTCCAGAAGCATTATTTCACTTCTCATCCTGTCCCTTTCTTCACAAGGGGAAAACACAATTACCTTTTGCAATGGTTTCGTAAGGCTGTTATAACAAAGTATATTTACAAAGTAAAGCCACCCCATGGCTTTAAACAGCAGAAGTTTATTCTCTCACAGTTCTGGAAGCTAGTGATCCAAAACCAAGGTGTCAGAGGGCCATGCTCCTATAAAGACTCTAGGGAAGAATCCTTCCTTGCCTCTTACTAGCTTCTGGCGGCCCCTGGCAGTTCTTAGCATTCCTTGGCTTGTGGTTACATAAAGCCACTCTGCCTCCATCTTTACATGGGCTTCTTCTCTGTGTGTCCTCTCCTCTTTACATAAGGAACCCGGTCATTGGATTTAGGGCCCATCCTAATCCAGTATGACCTCATCTTAATTACATTTGCAAAAAATGTATTTCTAAATTAGGTTACATTCTGAGCTTCTAGGTAGATGTGGATTTTGGTTTGTTTCTTTTCTTAACTTTAATGGTTTTTTGGGGCTTTTTTTTTTTTGAGAGAAAGAGAGAGAGAGAGAGAGAGGGAGCGGGGGAGGGGCAGAAAGAGAGGGAGACACAGAATCTGAAGGAGGCTCTAGGCTCTGATCTGTCAGCACAGAACCCAGTGTGGGATTTGAACTCACAAACAGTGAGATTATGACCTAAGCCAAAGTAGGATGCTTAACCAACTGAGCCACCCAGGCTCCTGGTAGATGTAGATTTGGATACTAGTCAGCCCACTACATCTTTCATGGATCACTATTCTTCTATGAATAAACTCAAATCTGACTCCACACTCTTTGTGAGAATTATGAAAACTTCCATTTGGTTAGAGTTTTTTGGTGTTTACATGGTTCTGCCTTCTCTCTTTTGCTCTTAAGAACAACTTTATACCGGGGCACCTTGCTGGCTCAGGCACGCAACTCTTGATCTTGGGGTTTTAAGTTCGAGCTCCACGTTGGGTACAGACACTATTTTGAAAAATAAAATCTTTAAAAAAAGAACAACTTTACATATAGTCTGGTCAAGCATTATTAACCTCAGTTTTTGGATGATGATAGCAAGATTTTAAGTCACTTGATCCAAGTTCAAAATTCAGTTCAATGACAAACCTGGAAGTGAAAACCAGAATGCGTGACTTGAACTCGGTTGATTTTCCCAAGTCCACCAACCCCCCACACAAGCGTTCACTCACTCATCAAAGATGTATTGCATTCTTGTTCTATGCCAGGCGCTATTTTAGTTATCAGGGGCACACAGTTATTCAAAATTGACTCCATGTCTGCAAGCAGTTTGCAAACTAGAAGAAAAAAATCACTCGTTAAACTCTCAGGTTGCTTAAACTGGCCATATATACTTATTAGTAGAAACAATAAATTGAACTCGAAAAGAGGAAGTTTTTAGCATATAATTCAATTCAAAATCTCATCTATCCCACCAATCATGGCACATTTGTGTGCAGATGGAAGGGATCAAGGAATAAACACTCTTACATTAGCAATCGAGCTTAACTCCAGAAGTATGTGAGTATTTAAATGGGTTTGGACATATCTGAAGCTAGTTTATGTGCAGTGACTACTTTCCATCAAAAATACATTAACTTCTACCTTGTTTATAAAGGTTTAAAGGCAAGCTAAAACTACACTAAATCCCTCATGTGACAGTTTGTGCCCATATTAACGAATACCTTCTTCACGGACAGCAGCCACTGTCCAACCCCAATGAACACCCAGGGTCCACATCTCTGACTGACACTTGTCACAAGGCATTTGCTTGCACCAGTGATTCCCACCCATATCAGTCGCAGCTCTGCCACTGTCTAACAAATATTTGTAATAAAATAAAATCCACTAACCATATAACTTATATCCAGTGATATAACGTCTTTAAAAAAACAAGATAGTGCCATAACTGTAATACAAAAAAAAAAAAAAAAAAGGAAAGGAAACTCCTCTAAAAGTACATGTGTTTCATTATATCAGTGCTTGGCCACAGCTTCACTGGGAGACATGGGAAGTCTTGGGATTCTTGTACAAATAAGGAAGAACCACAGTGAGGGCCCCACACTGACGGAGGTGCATTGCATCGGGACTCGTATGCTGGGACTGGTGTTGCATTAGTGGCATTCTGAAACGGTGAATAATTCTTGGTAACGTTCTGAACAAAACAAAGTATAATCATCCCTCAATTTACAAGGCAGCAGCAGTGCTGGAAAATTCAGTGTATAATAAAACCCTGTGAAAATATCTAACCCTTGCAAGTACATGTAAAATGGAGTTATAAGTAGCTTCAAACATTATAAACTGCTTTGCCCCCCACCGTTATGGATATCTGCTAGCAGATTTGAAACTTGTGCAGGACGTGCTAGCCCATTCCCACCGTATTCCCCAATTAATGGAACAACTATTCCCTCACAAAATTCTAAAACATATTCTATGGAATGGTACTATCCCCCTTGAGGGCCACTGGTTCACGTTCTCTGTCTAACTGCCTACTTTTATTTGTCAATATTTATATAGTATTTACTACGTGCCGAGACATTTTATAAATAGCAACTTATTTAATTTTCAAAACAACTCCACGAAGTAGTTGTTATTAGTTTATTCCCAGTTTACGTAGGAGCAAACAGAGATTTAAGACGCTTGGCCCCAGACCACAAAGCTAGTAAGCCTTCATTGGGATCTGAACCCAGGTAGTATGGCTCTAGGATCAACATTCTATCCTGCACCAGTGCTTCTCACTCTTAATGTACGTAGAGATGCTCATATCTAACATTCTCCGAAGGGATGCAGACACTGTTCACCTACGCACTGGACTTGGAACAGCAAGGTAACACACTAGATTCCCCATTGATGAAAATAAGGACAACACCTGTGCTACAAGAGCCTTGGGTTTATAATGAAGAGCAATCTAAATATTGTTGAATGGATGGATGAATGCATGTGAATTTAAAATTCACTTCAAGGGGCCCCTGGGTGGCTCAGTCGGTTGGGTGGCCAACTTCGGCTCAGGTCATGATCTCGCAGTCCTTGAGTTCAAGCCCTGCATCGGGCTCTGTGCTGACAGCTCGGAGCCTGGAGTCTGTTTCAGATTCTGTGTCTCCCTCTCTCTGACCCTCCCCCACTCATGTTCTGTCTCTCTCTGTCTCAAAAATAATAAACGTTAAAAAAAAATTTGTTTTAAAGTTCATTTCAATAGTTAGCCCAGCCCTTTTCAGTTCTCTTCCGGACCTTCAGCTCTATGCATCATGCTACTGGCAGATGACTTCATTTCTTATTTCGGGAAGAAGTTGAAGGTCATTGATCTCAAATTGCCACAAATTCCTTCTTATCTCCTTCAGGTTGTTGCTCAGGTCCACCCGTCTCTCCACCTGGAAGTTTCTCTGTATTGTCCTTCTATCTGCTCTCCTTCAATCCTCAGAGAGACATGGGGTGCTTATCTCCTGCCATTTTTCTTTCTTTTTGACTCAATCCCTTCATCTCCTTTGAACTTTCTTTCCTGCCAACTAATCCATCAGCTTACTTTTTCTTTAACTCTACCATCTTCTAACACGCCAACCAGTCACTTCATCCCCACCTGTTTTGGACATCCTATCTTAACACTAAACCTAGACACCTTAGAGCTAAAGGGATCTTTACTAGGAATTACATGACATACTTTGACTTCTTTGTTAAGGTTCCAGCTGCCTTAAAATGAAGATGTGGATAAGGGATGTTTTCTGGGAATGACAGGGAAACATGTCACCTTCAGTCAAGTGGATTTAAACAAGGTTTGGAATGAAACATCGTGTATTAACTATACCCCAATAAAATATGTATCTCACAGCCACATCACAGCCTCATACTGGTATATGATAAACCTGCAATTAATGACTGCTGCATGAATAAATACATGAATGTTAATACAAAAACTAAACTAAACCAAACCAAACTAAACTAAACTAATGTAAAATAAAATAAAATAAAGCAGGGTTTCAGAGAGGTAGATCAAGGCTTCACTGTAGCCATTCACTTTCAAGTAGACTGAAATTATATAGAGAAAGGGAATGAGTCAAAACACCTCAGCAGTGAGTCATATACAGAGGGCACCTTTGGGAAAATGTATCTGAGGAGGCAGGAGGACAGGGGACTCTGCTATTAATTGTGTCATGTCAAGGAAACTGGTTGACGTTACCATTTTGGTTTGTTCAGGCCTCTGAATGTTCCATCAGGAAACTTTAGAGCTCTAAGTAGTTTGGTTTCTATACAGCCACAGTAAATGGCAAATATTTTTGTGTTCACAGACAGCAAAGGAAATAGTCTGAATTTCTCTTATGCTATATCATTTTTTGGGTGGTTCTGTAATTTATGTTTAAATATAGGCATCTGTGAGACCCTTTCTCTGACCTCTGTAAGGGCAAGGATCTTCTGCTTCCCAGGAAAACTGCCTCGAGCTGAGTGGACCCCATGAGTCTTGATCAGATTTCTGTTTCTACTTAAATATACCCACTTTCTATATTTATTCAGAATTTTATTTTTAAGCTCAAATTTATTTCTGAATTCTGTCTCTGTTTTACAAGTTCCTCTCAAACTGTGGAGGCCAAAGCAGAACACAAGAAACTCTGCCTGGTCTCTAAGGAAGAGAACTTGACAATTCCAGCCACAGTCCCTGAATCCCATTTGTCTCAAGGTTTGGAAATGAACCTTGCAGACTGGTGATCCATCTGAGATCCATAATGCCTTTAGCTCTGAATTTTTACTCTGTATTCTTTCCCTAACTTCAAATTCCATACTGCCCAAAAGCTTTGCTAAATTCATTCTGTGACTACAAGTCCATGCACAAAGTATGGTGGGTGCTTTTAATCCCATTATAAAGACTCCCTAAGTAAAAAGCATACAGTTTACATAAAACTCTGCCAAGAACTCCCAAATATGGCAGTTTTTCAACTGTGAGAGCCTTCCAGTTTTTCTGAACTTGTGTCCCCATGTCCTATAATCATGTAAAATGTCAAAAATATCTTAAAATATCAGCTAATTTTAACAAACTCCTCAAAATCATATAAATAGCTTTTTAAAATAAAAAGAATAAAAAGAAGTAACGAAAGTTCAGCACTGAATTATTAAGTGGCTAGGGTATCATCAAAAAAATTCTGCATAAAGTAGATATTTCTCTTACGTATGGTGTGTGTACTGCTCCCTTCTGTGGATTATATATATATACACACATATACACACACATATATATACACATATATATGTATATATACATACATATAAAAATTTATATGTGGGAGATTAATATTTTTTCCCATTCAAGTACTTTTCAAAGATCTTCAGGCTGCCTTTCAGGGCTGGTCATTTTGTGCAAGTTTTGGATCTGAGCCCAGAGTACTTGGTCTGTATAACCAAAACAATACTGCTGACAGTCACAGAGCATCCAATGAAGTCAAGTTTGTCAGGAGAGACCAAAAGCTCTCAGTGTTCAGCACCCAGCCTTAGCCTCAAACTGGACTGCAGAAGGAGAATTCCAAATGAATTGCATAATCCGTGACTATAGAACTCCAAAGGGGGACGGTGGGGGGAGAGGAAGCAGTGAACTGTCAGCTATTTGAAGGGGGAAAAAAAAACTGGCCTTCACCATTTTAAGAAAACAGACTATAGCTCCTGATTGGCTATAATTCAAAGCAATCCTGTGTCCTGCTCCGTGACATGATTTTGCCACTTCTAATCTCTCAACAAACAGCAAAGATGCTCTCCAAACATTGTAGCTTCAAAGTCATCCAGGAATTGGTTTTACTTTTTTTTCCCTCTGTTAGCTATTTAAATGTGCAGGTTTTTATGGCCTTCTGAGATTAACAAATTGATTCAGAAATATAAGAAGCGGATATAACCCGGGGGGTGTATGGGTTGGCTTTTATTTATAGTGAAGTGATAGGTGAGAGGAGAAAGGACTCATGGAAGTTTTCAGGACATCAAGAGATCGGAAAAATAAAATAATCTTCTAAGTGGCCTCAAACACCCATGGTCAACACAGAGCTTTTGCGTTAGGACTAGCTAACCAAACCTACCTCAGTCCTGAAGAAGCTGGGGTGGCTCTGGGAAAGAAAAAGACTTTCTTGAGCCAGTAGTAACACAGAGGAATTAGATGCTGGGAGGATATATTTCAGCAATAAGCGCACCATTTTCAAGTTAGCTTGGCTTTGTCTATAGACTTAGTGCCACAGACACAATCCTCAAGCAAGAAAGGGCAAACAGCACCCCCACCCCTGCATGTTTAGAAGTGGCTCCTGGGCCCTTTATGTATCTGAGAGGAGAAAAAGAAAGTTAAATAGCACATTACCACCAAAACCAACATCCCAAACCCCAAGATTGCTTAAGGGGCAACTCTTGTCCACATCAGAAGATATTGTCACATTAAGAAAGAATGAGGCTTCATTAGTCCTTGAAACAAAACACATTAGTCCCAAATGGAGGGAAAGCAAGGCTGCAGAAATGCAGTCCCTGGTATGTTTCAGTAGCTTTTTTAATGAATGAAGACACAGCCACTTTCATCAGCACATACTGAACTAATTTCCACGAAGACGTTATTTGTACATCATTCCCAAAACTGAAACATTGCCTCGAAACCTGCTGTTTACTTCAACCGCCTTTGTTTAACTTTTGCTTTTTTAGCAGCCTTAATAGGAAGGATTTTCAAAACACATCGGCTACTCAACCTTCCTTTGGTTGAGAAGTTAAGGATTAAATCATATGGAAACTGTTAGTTATGGATGCTAAATTGGACTGAGACCCTCTGCCCAATAGGAAAATGACTTTATTGGTATTTCCTTCCTGAACTCTAGGTCATAACTGCACTGTCAAAGAGAACCACCTCCAAAAGAATTATGAACCATTTACAGGGGTGGCTGGTACCAGGTAAGCAAAATCCTAACTTTTAAAAAAACTTATAGGAAGGCAAGCTGGTGCAGCCACTCTGGAAAACAGTATGGAGGGTCCTCAAAAAACTCAAAATAGAACTATCCTACGGCCGAGCAATTGCACTACTAGGCATTTATCCAAGGGATACAGGTGTGCTGTTTTGAAGGGACACATGCACCCCCATGTTTATAGCAGCACTATCAACAATAGCCAAAGTATGGAAAGAGCCCAAATGTCCATCAATGGATGAATGGATAAAGAAGATGTGGCGTGTGTGTGTGTGTGTGTGTGTGTAGTCCAGTGTGTGTGGAGTATTACTCAGCAATCAAAAATAATGAAATCTTGCCATTTGCCACTACGTGGATGGAACTGGAGGGTATTATGCTAAGCGAAATTAGTCAGTCAGATAAAGACAAATATCATATGACTTCACTCATATGAGGACTTTAAGAGACAAAACAGATGAACATAAGGGAAGGGAAACAAAAATAATATAAAAACAGGGAGGGGGACAAAACAGAAGAGATTCATAAATATGGAGAACAAACTGAGGGTTACGGGAGGGATTGTGGCAGGGGGATGGGCTAAATGGGTAAGGAACACTAAGGAATCTACTCCTGAAATCACTGTTGCACTATAAGCTAACTAATTGGGTGTAAATTTTCAAAAATAAAACAAGTTAAAAGAAAAAAGAAAAAGAAAAAGAAAAAAACTAACATTTTGGGGGCGGCTGGGTGGCTCAGTCTGTTAAGCGTCCGACTTCAGCTCAAGTCATGATCTCATGGTCCATGGGTTCGAGCCCTGCATCGGGGTCTGTGCTGATAGCTCAGAGCCTGGATCCTGCTTTGGATTCTATGTCTCCCTTTCTCTCTGCCCCTCCCCCACTTGTGCTCTGTCTCTGTCTCTCTCTCTCTCTCAAAAATAAATAAACATTTAAAAAAAACTAAAAAATGTAAACATTCTTTTCATATTTTCTGACAATTAATGTTAATGCAAAGCTCACTGTATTGCTTGTGGGTGGAGACAAACACACCCCATCACACCTCTAGTCCACCTTTTGCTTAAATTCTTCACCCCCTTCCTATGCCTCGAAGGTGTAATCAGATCTGACCAACAGGGCAGGCTTGATTCTAGCCCATGTTCTGGCTTTACCTTTCACCAAACTTCACCATCTGTTCTGGGCTCAGCCACATGGCCTCTTTTCAGCTCCTCAAATTGGCTTTGCTGCCTCCTGCCACAGGGCCTTTTTGCATGTTCAGTCTCTTCTGATTAAAAAACTCTTCTTCCCAGTGCACTTTCTACCCACGCCACATTGGGCAGTTAGCTCTTCTTTAGCTTCAGAGCTAGGATCACTTCTCAATGGGTCCTCCACTGAAGGCTCTCTCTCCCTGCCACCTACCACCATCAGACTGCACAGGTCCTCCTGTATTCACAGGTCTGTCTCCTCACATGTGAAATGTACATGCATTCCTGCCATTATCTAAGTTACATCTCCATTCCTGACCTGAACTGTAACTCCATAAAAGCAACTGCGGAAGACACTGTTTTGTTCACTGTAACTCCATTTTGTTCACTACGGTGGCCTCAGCCTCCAGTACAATCCTGAGCCCAATAAATTCTTGGGAGAGTTAATGAATACACTTGTTATCACCATCAAGCTTTGAGATGATAGAGTCCTTGAGTACCAGCAGGAAACATGGGCACCTAGAGAGGATTTAATGAGTGGAGGAAGAGCCTCAAGAAGGAGAGACCTTGTTTTCCAAATCCCAAATTTGCAAAGAAATATTACAAATCCATAATGTCCATTTTTATTATAGTGTTCACGGTAATACAGGTGGAAATTTGAATTTTCACATACTTTCAGGAAGTATTTTCACAAAAGAACTCTAAAATATATGCAAGAATGTTCCTTGGGAGTCTCTGTATGGGGTGGAGGGTGTGTGACTGAAATTTGAAAGTACTCCAAATGTCCTTTAATAAGTAAATAAATAATGGTATACTCATGCAAGGGCATATCATTCAGCCATCAGCAAACAGCAGCAAACAGTGCCTTTTGCCAAGGCTTCAAATTGAATGAGATATTTTGCCCTTTGTGTCATGCATATTTTTATGACTTCTATTTTATATTACTTTTATAAACCTAAAACACAATGGCAATGGAAATCACTACTCCATGAGGACCTAAAATACAGAGCTTGGAATGAGAATAATCACCATGATTCAATCATTTCATTTCATGAATTAGAATGAAGAGACTCAGAGACAGGTTTATTTAGCAAAGGTCACAGAGTGAAAAGGAAAAGTATGTCACTGACTCTTACTCCAGTGCTCCTTCCACCAATCATACATTTCCCTGATGTGAATTTGATTTAGAATAATGGATATAAAATATTTAGATCTGGTTTTTGAAGAAACTATATAGCAACTAATATAATGAACCAAAAAATCAGACACTGTTCTGAACTTTTTTAAGTTGACTTCGTATTTATTTATGCTCAAAAGGTTTTTATGTTCTTGAAAATAAAACAGAGTAAAATTCCAGTTTCTCCAAATGTACCGATAATTGAGTGTCCTTGTGACAATTCTTGAAATTTGCTTCCATGATAAATTAGAGAAAAGAAGTAAATCACCAGAAGTAAAATTAAAACATAAATATGATTCAGTAAATACAGACTTCATACCTCTGTATACTAGAATAAAGGTTGCTGACATCAGAGCAAAACCACTGAAGATAATTCAAATATCAGTTAATACTCAAAGCAATAGTATTCATATTTCAGCTGCTCACAGTTGCTAATAAAGGAAATTAAGAAGTCTTATAATATGAAAAGGATATTAATAGCTTAATGAAGATTGACCTAGAAAGCAGATTTTTATTTTAACTCAGGATAGAATTATAGATAATGAACTGCTTTGAATAATTTATTTTAGGAAAATTGATACACCAAGAGATTTTGCAATCTTTTCCAATCATAACTCATGGAAGAATGGCAATACGTTTAAATAGATTGGAATGAACGTGTCTTCAATATAAAATATAAATTTACTTAAAGAATTTTAGCAACAACAACAACAAAAAACAGAATTTTAGCAACCAAAAACACAGTTAATATTTTCTTATTTTACTTCATCATTAATATCCATAGTTCTGATCTTTTTTTTTTTTTGGAAGACCTTTATAGACTTATCCACAACCTGGACAATTTCATTCTAATATAATTCTAATATAATACAGAGAATCTAAAAGTTCAAAAATCAGTAAAATTTATTAATGCTCATCACTGTTATTTTTCTCATCGTAACCAAGTAATTCTTACACTTCAGTGATCTAGAACGCTATTACTCAAATGGAGATATGAGGGTCCACCAACACTTTCCAAGAGAAACACAGGCATGGAGGGTTTTAAGGGAATGGAATCATGGCAAACTGTCAATGTTTTGAGTCTGATTAGCCTCAGGCACCTTCTCACCTACCCTTTCTTTGGCACCCTCTCATTCCTCACAAAGCAAACAAAGCCATGCCCCTCATCCAACCAGAACCTTACAAAGGGGACATTATTCCAGAGAATAAAATCCTCTGAAGCACCAAAAAAGTGGTATAAAAACCTCCTTCATCCCAGGCATCATAAGACTGTCTGGCACTCTGGATCTTCCCTGCATCTGTTTTAAGTATGTTCTGAATCCAGATATACTGCAGAGTAAGACAGCGGGAGAGTAAATGATTTTCACTTACACACTAGCCTCTTCCATCCCCTACACTTAAGAAGGAGTGTGTCCATCCTGAGGGAGAGTCCCATAGCGTCAAATGGAAAGAAAGTGGTAAGACATCTTGACAGCAGCAAGAGTATTATTTTGCCAAGACAAAAACGCCTGGCAAGGCTTCGTGCGTCTCGTGTCTCACATTCAAAACACCGAAATAAGACGAAGATCATGGCGTGTTATTAACTTGTTTATTTGAATTGAAAAACAAAATCAGACTTGTTCTCTCAACGAGATGGGTCCCAATTAGGTTCTATGATGAATATTCCCCATAAATCGAATGAGTTAAAACTGTAGCTCCAAGGTTCAGCTACACATAAAATTTTGATTAAAGTTTTTCTCAAAAGAAAATGTGACATGGTTAAAGTGTATTGAAGTCACTGATACTCTGATTTCCTAAAACCGTTCTAAGTTACACACACTTCCTCTGTGTGAACTCACTGGTGTAGATAATGGTTTCTTGATGTCTTTCCCAGAAATTGAGAAAGTAAAAGACCTCAATACTGGTAAATGAATCCTTTTACAAGTCAGGCTGTCTCCAATTCTTTAAACTTAATAAAATTGAAGGAACGCCTAATTAACTCGTCAGCTAACAGACTGATGAGATGACTTTTGGTGATGTGTGAACGATGATATTTTTTGGTATCTAACTTAGTATTTCAAAGATGTGAGGAGCACTGCTATAAAAAAATACTTCCATTATCATCCACTTATTGATGTAAGCATATGTCTCAGAATATATGTTAACAAAAGGAATACTATTGACGTCGAAGCTTATTTCATTTTAGAGAAACTGATTTCACACCAGACACATGAACTTTTAAGACACAGCCTTGTTCATCTCATTAAGAGATGTATTTCCAAAAATGTTAGACTTTTTATATTAAAATTATTATAATATATAAAGTACAGGATGCTTAATAATTATTTATCAAGAAACACTTGTTTCTGCCGATCGTAACTAATAGTAATTGAAATATTCCCTCCAGAATAATGTTTTCAACACTAAGAGACTACAGTCACAAAAATTTTTTTCTAATTCCCATATAAACACATACATGCATGTGCACACACACGCGCGCGCGCACACACACACACACACACACACACCTTTGTTGCAGAAAAATATGATAAAATAATCAGTACAAGAATTTCAGGCACAAATATGCTAGGTTAAAATTCTATGGTAGAAATACTGTAGCACATTCAAGTTAAAGCAAAATCAATCATAAATCACTTTTTAAAAGAAAACTGACATGTTTTCTAATTGGATAATGTTGGCATGAAATGGCTATGGCATTTGGATTCCATTGGATATGTTAAGGGTGATGAAATAGTCTTCTTTTTCAAATGTTCGTATTAATACAGCTAGAAGTTACACCTTTTGCAGCTATGTCAACTTCAGATTTAAAGGTGTATTACATTAACTGCAACATTTCCAAAGGGATACATATATTTTCAAAATTACATTCAGGGGTACAGTTAAAATATTTGGTCACCTTGGATCTAAAAGATCAGGCTAAGGGAGGTTTAAGTCTCTGCTGCCCATAAAGTGTGACCTTAGGAGAAATAGATCCACATTAAGAGACCACAAAACATCATTAATTGTGGACTTGCTTTCCTGCACAAATTGCCTGTATTGTTTTGTGTGTTTGGCATCTATAAGTGAATTGGAAGCTTCCAGTAGGAAAGTATCATATTTGTTCTTTTCTGAAAGCACTTCTGAATGCATAGCATATAACTCAATCATTTCTTTAACAAATGATTATATTACTCTCGGATCCTCCTATTACACAGTGCCCTTTGGGTAGGAATGTAAACTGGCAGAGTATCTAAGCAGTATTTTTCACAATTTCTAATCAACATTGTTTTGATCAAACAATTCTACTTCTAAGAAAATACCCTACAGCAGTACCTCCATATGAGCAAAATGATGTATATAAAGTAATGTCCACCCCTCTTTGCCTAGGACTAAAAGAGAAATGATCTAAATGCCTTCAGTAAAAGAAAGATCCCTAAAACAAATGATGGTATATACAAACTGTGGAATTATTAAAATCATTAAACTTAGTTAACAATAAGATAGAGCCATATACATAGACATGGAAAGATGGGCTTGATTTATTGTTAAGCAAACCAAAAGAAAAAAAGGAAATTACAGAAGATATACAGAATGGCCCTCATTTTATAAACAAAAATTCTGGAAATACATAGATATTCAGTTTATTTATTTGGGGTTTTGTGTGGTAACTGGGCATTTTGGCTCAGAGATTCCGGTTCGAATCTCAATTCAACCTTTTACTAACTATGTGAGCTTGTACAAATTACTTTTAAGTTCTCCCTGTCATGTTTTCTCAGCTACAATAGGAGGTTGAGAATAGCACCTATAATCTAGAAGGTTGTAAAATTTAAATACCTAATGTGTGCAAATGCACTTAAATACAGGCAGGCCTAGGATAAACACTCATGAATGTTAGATATGATGACTAGATAGATATAGATGAAATAGATATAGATATAGATATAGATATAGATATAGATATAGATATAGATATAGATATAATGTTTTCCTCTTAGAATAAAATGCATAAAAATGCTATTTTTTGAATAAAATACTATGTACAGCAACACATCAAACTGATTGATCATAATGATGACCTCTGGGTAGGTCAGGAAATGAAGAGAGAACAAATACTTTTCATGTCACATATTTCAAATACAGGTATGTTTGACTTTTCTTTTCCAACAGTAATTATGATTTTGGAACTTGAAAATCACCACCTACTACCAATTAGCAAGTACTACTTTTATAATTTAAAAACATAACAAAAACATGCTTTTCCGTTCAGAGAAATAAAAGTGTAACACACCAGTAAACTCACCATAAGAATTCACATTCCTTTCTTTTGCTACATTCCATTTACATCTACCCATTGTTTTAAGACAACAACTCACTCCTCTGAGAACAAATGCCATATTTGCCACCGCAAGTTATTTCCTACTTTCACTTGCAATGGAAATGTCATTTGTTTCCTGAACTGAAAACCTGCATACTGCTTTGTTCCTGTAAACTGTTCATTTTATTCTATGACTGTTGACAATTTCCAGGTTAAACACATCGTGTAACCTCATTATTTATTTCAGAAAAAAAAAAGCCCTTTTCTTCTGCCCTCAAGTTTAATTAAAATAGCAATCAGAGTTCCTCTGGTCACGGTGGTCAGCCCTTGAAGACCATCTGTACAGTCACTAGAACCAGTTTTTCTTTAATGTTATCTCTGCCCCTACTAATCATCCTCTCCAAAGATAACTACCAGCCAAGCATTTTTAGAAACAAACACATTAATTCAATCTTGACTACCTGATCATAATCTTCACTAAAAATGCCAAGACCAAAATTGAGAAAAATTTTAATATTATTCAAGACCCAAATTCTCCATTTCACTTAACTGATCTGTGGCTTGGGGTAAACAAATTAAATTCATCAATAAAATGCGTGTTTCACAGACTAGTTTATGTGAAACGGCTTTCTCATATTTTATTAAATTATTTTTAATAACCTGTTGAAATAAATGAAAACTAGTGTTTTAGTCCTCACTTCCCATTTGATTTGCAAATTTCCTCATATCTGATAGCTGTACAACATGGGTACCAAAAAGTATATATCAACCCCATGGAACATGGACCATATTTTTATATCCCAAGAGCATTCCACATGACATCTACAAAACAAATTCAGAGATCAATACTTTATTAAGACTTCTGTATGTTTAGTAAGATAATGCTTGTTAAACGCTTTAATTAACTTTAAAAATGCACTACATAAACAAGACACACAGTAACACAGCAACAATATGCCAATGATGGAATGAACCAAGTATGTCTACAGTTTACAAATATATAGAAAAATGACCACTTCTCCCTTCCTCTTCCATTGCCAGTGCCTATCAAAGACTGTGTTCATAATCTCCTTTCAAAAAGTAACCAGTTTTCCAGTTTCTAATTTTAACTTAATTGTAGAGTAAAAAGGAATTAGCTAACGAAGCACCCCATCCAGTTACATGATTTTGCCTTCTGATCCCACACTCCAAGAACGTCTTTAAGTCTATGAAACAAATCATTAGTATCAGTATATCAGAAAAAAGAGCAAAAGAAAAAAAAGTTACCTACATTGGTTCAATACCTGTCTTCTCTTTGGGATCCTAACAATGGGAAACAAACATCCAGATGTTCCAGAAACCCCTCCCAATGGAATAACCCCCAAGAAAAAAGCCAACTCCCTCCCAAACCTCCTCCTTCCACCAGCATGCAAATACCCCCTCAAGAATATTGGAAAATGTGGGACACCTGCCTGGCTCAGTCGGGGTACCGTGGGACTCTTGTTCTCGGGGTTGTGAGTTTAAGCCCCATATTGGGTGTAGAGATTACTTAAAAATAAAATCTTTAAAATAAAGAATGCAGGAAAATTATGATATAAAGATGTGATATATATATATATATATATATATACACACACAAACACACACTATACACACACACACACACACACACACACACACACAATGGGATATTACTCAGCCATAGAAACAAATCAAACCTTGCCATTTGCAACAATGTGGATGGAGCTAGAGAGTATAATGCTAAGCGAAATAAGTCAATCAGAGAAAGACAAATACCATATGATCTCACTCATATGGAATATAAGAAACAAACAAAAGAAAAAAATGAAACAAAACAAATAAGCAAAGGAGAAAAAGAGAGACAGACAAACCAAGAAACAAATTCTTAACTATAGATAACAAAACTGATGGTTACCAGAAGAAAGGGGAGGGATGGGTGAAATAGATGAAGGGGATGGAGAGGACATTTATTGTGATGAGCACAGAGTAATGTATAGAATTGCTGAATCACTATATTGTACACCTGACACTAACATAATGACTTAGTGTCAGCACAAGAAAACATTTATCTACAATTCTAAAGTTGGAGGAGAGAGGCAGTTGTTGAAAAAGGAACTCAATATTAAAGAGAAATAAAGTGTCAGAGAAAATACTGCTTCCGGGAAGTACTGATTAGGAGATAAGGGTACTCAACAGCATCCCTTCAATCATTCCAGTGATGTTTCTTAAGTGCCTACCTGGGGCCAGGCACTGTGCTGGACACCAGGTCATCACTGAGAGGAAACTGGATCAACCCCATCTTTTTAGGATGCAATGATTCATTACAATGCAGGATTTACTGTGCCATTTCTGTACGCTTAAGAACAGACCCATGAGATGCCCCACGTTGTCTATTATAATACAAATGAGACTTTAAAATATGTGGCAGTTCACTGCAATTTATTCACTGCATTTCTTAGTGTTAACTTAAAATTAAACTTTCATTTTCTTCCTTTTTGAACTGTATTTTCAATACAATTAGAGCCTTCTATGGCAGAAATAAGTTTTCTGCCTTATTTTATATTTTATAAATATCATTATACCAACAGAAGGGAATTTTAAAGAAAAAATAAATCACTCTTAATATTACCATTATAATGCAACATCTGGCTTCATCTTTTAATATCCTCTTTCAATCTTTATCTATAAACTAACGTAGTTCACATATTTATTATCGGAGTGAAAGCATAACTTTCTATTCTGCTTGTATTTTCCTAATTTTATAACTAAATATTTCCATATTGCTTCAGTTCTTGAAATTTATTTCTCATGGCAGTTCAATAATTCATTTTGCTGAAATACCATTATTTACTTTTGTTTTACAACTTTCATTATCCAATTCATGTCTAATAATTTTAGTCTTGGAAATAGTCACTACAGTAACTATTGTTGTGCATATTTACTTTTTTTCTTCTTTTGAAATATTTTCTTGGGATATATTTACATGATGTGGCAAAACAATTCTGATAATTCTTAATATTTACCATTCTTAGGAAAGAAAATAATTAAAACCGCAATTGTTAGCTAAGACACAGTACAAGGTATTATTTATTTTGTGGTTCATATTATTTTAGGCAGAAGCAAAAATCTAGCTGTAATACAAAAAGTAAATTTTATTAATTTTACCAAATTATTGTATTATACAAGAGATTGTAATGATTTCCTAGTCAGACTAAGGTTATTTCCTTTAAAAACGTAACAATGGTGATGATACCGTCATCTCTATTATTAAATGACCTATCATCCCAGCCTCGTTTTACTGAATGCTACAGTCCTGAAATTGGGCAAATCTAATAGAGGGGCAGTAATAGACATCATATTCAAGATACTGTCAATATATATTAATGATTAAAATATAAAGAAGGATAACAGGAAAAGGGGTAAATAACACTGGAACAATCTTTACCTTAAAAAAAAAAACCCTACTGTACTAACATCTATACAACTCACAGAAGGGAAAGTACTTGGACAAATGTGTTCTTTTCATATTCTCTTCCCCCACAAGCAAAGGTGAAAGCTTCAAAGCTGGATTTGCAGTGAAAGTTATTACAGGATGATTTTAATTGATTCTTGAACTTGTTTAACCTTATATCTATTAAATAGATGAATTTAAGAATTCGTGGTATTTTATAATAAAAACGTTTAATAGATACATAAACCATGTTCTGTTCATACATTAAATGCATCATTAATTTATATGTAATATCATTTATAATTATATATTATATTACACTATATATTATTAATTTAATGTTCATGCTTTTTACCATGGATAATTTTTAACATACACAAAAGTAAACAGACTAGTATAAAAAACACCCCAGAGCCATTCACCGTCCTTACAAACTATCCACCATGGTCCATCTGCCCTATCCATAGCCCATCCTCTTCTCCCACTCCTCTGTTTTAATTAAGTCACAAATATTATCTAATTGTACCCGTAAATAATTCAGAGTACATCCCTAAAGGTGTGGATTCTTTCCTTTAACATAATAAAAACACATTAAAATTAGCAATGATTCCTAAATATTATCAAATATTCGATGTTCAAAGTAGCTCATAAATGTCACAATTCTTTTTTTTTAACTGCAATCTAAATAAGGGCTATTCACTACAATTGGTTAAAATGATTGGTGCTGTATTTTTTTAAGTTTATTTATTTATTTTGAGAGAGAGAGAGAGAGAGAGAGAGAGAAACATGAGCACATGAGCAGAGGAGGGGCAGAGAGAGAGAGGGAGAGAATCCCAAGCAGGCTCTATGACAGCACAGAGTCAGACACAGGTCTCCATCTCACAAACCTCAAGATCATGACATGAGCTGAAACCAAGAGTCAGGTGTTTAACTGACTGAGCCACCCAGGTGCCCCAAATGACTGGTACTTTATAGTTTCTCCTTCTGTCTTATTTTTTGTTCTTGAAATTTATTTGTTGACAAAAACAGGTTGATTGCCTTGAAGTTTCCTGTTTCCCATACTGTGTGTTATGCCTATCGTATCCCCATGAACTAGTCACATACTTTTAAGTATTTCCAATAAATCAGTAGCTGGACCTAGATGCTTCATAAATGTCAGGTTTTTTCTTTTTATTTTTCTTTTGGCAAGACTACTTCATAGGTAGTGCATCAACAAGCCTTTTAATTATATAAATGCATTATGTACATGCTAATAAACATGAAGCCAGAAAAGAACCAGATAAGAGAGTCAGACAAGAAAAAAAATCATTTTGCTGTATTTTAGACATTTTAGAACATTAATTAACTTCTATAGCCCTGCTGTATTTCATGGCGAAACTATTAAATTGACTATCCTAAGTAACTTTGTAAAATTTGTCTTTACTGATTATTATAATCAATGGATTTCACCACAAAGAAATTAAGGCAACTTTAAGATGAATATTCTATGTCAAGTTCAAAACATATTTCTAGAATAATAACTTATTATCATAGATGGCAAAAGCAGAATAAGATTAACTGAGTTCAATGACGGCAAAGTAGAAACAACCAGCGTTGTCAAATCAGTGACAAGGAAGTAAAAAAAGATGATGAAAGGGAACCCTATCTTCTAAGACAGAAAATTTTAAGTGTGACATATAGTGGAGCATGTGCTTTATAAATATTTTTTAAATGAATAATGACAGTAGACTTAGGATGAATGGACTATCCCAGAGGTGTGCTCAATAAACAACTCTGTCTCCTTCTGTGGGAAATGATAGGATGAATGATCAACAATGAGCACACCTCAAACTTTATTCATTCCAATCTTTTCTCCCCTCATGTCTCAGGGGATGAAGAGTCCCTCATCGTTGTCAGTTCTAATATTACTTACTCAACTGTTTCTCTTTCCCATCACAACCAAGTTCTCTCTTTCCAATTTATCTTCCTTTTAACCCATGCCAGGCTTTCATTTTTTAGGAAGAATGAAACAAACTTCCATTTTGTATCAGGTTTGTTTCCTCCCAGAAATAAACCCTGATTCAAGCATGTGATTGCAAGTAGGTCCTCCTGAGCTGATCCCAGGGAGAGGAGCTGAGAAGTGAGGCAGGAAAGGGAAGAAAGGTAATTAGGGATGTTCTTTTTTTTTTTTTTTAATATTTTAATGTTTTTATTTAATTTTGACAGAGAGAGAGAGAGACAGAGCACGAACAGGGGAGGGTCAGAGAGAGAGAAAGACACAGAATCCGAAGCAGGCTCCAGGCTCTGAGCTATCAGCATGGAGCCTGACTCGAGGTTCGAACTCATGAACCGTGAGATCATGACCTGAACCGAAGCCGGATGCTTAACCTACTGAGCCACCCAGGCGCCCCAATCAGGGATGTTCTAATGAGCAAGTTACTCACTGTGGAAAACTGGAGCTGAATCCTGCAATGTAATTTTTGAAGTGTGTGTGGAACTTGCATCAAGGTCATACCAATGGAAATGCAACAAAATTAGGGGATTTATTTTTAAAAACTCCCATCTATGATCTTGCTGACTATTCATTTTAGACACACTTGCTCTTTGATCTTCAAGAAAATATTCTCCAACTTTTCTCCCACTTCTCACTGACTGTTCTTTAGCAAGGGCTGGCTCCTTCCCATCACACCCTTCAGAAGCTTCTATTGGTCAGGAACCTGGCTTTTCTGTGCATCTCTCCCTGGACAAGGTGACCCTCTCCTTTGTCTACAACCATTGTCACGTCCTGGTGATACACACTTCTCATTCTTTCCCAAGCTGCAAATACATCTACCCCATTGCAAGCTGACATCTCCACCTAAGTAGTTAGGCAGGCTCCTGAACCCTGTAGGCTCAAAACAAAATTCACAGTCTTTTTATTTTCACCACCACACTGGAAATAATTTTACAAATAAAACAAAACAAAACAATGTCTCCTTCCTAATTCTTCACACCATTTAGGACTTCACCTTCCTCCTGGTTACTGAAATGAGACCCACCCCATAATCTTTGCTTCTTTTTCCACCTTCTTCTCCAGATTAAACTTGTCATCAAGTTTATCTTTGTCATGTCTCTTCCACATTCCTATCACTACTACCACTGTTCAGACTCCAAAGTGCATGCTCAACTCTGTAGTGATCTCATTGCAAAGGATACTTCATACAACTGCCAGATTAATCTATATAATAACATTGGATATGTCCATCCAGGATAACCTTTTCTGCTCCATAACCATCATTCACTGTTTCACACACATCCTGTATTATTTACCATTCCTAAAAGAAGCAAAGTGCACCCTTGATTCAGTGCTTTGGCCGCCTTCTACCTGAAATAAAACTCCCTTCAAGAACTAGGCCAAATTCTGCTTTCTCTGTGTGTCCCTCATCTCTGCTCCCACATCCCCCTCAAACCTCTGAAAAACAGATTGATTCCTCCCTTTTGAAAAACAGATGGATTCCTCCCTTGTGCTTCCTCAACACATTATTCATGATATGGAATATCAATCATTATATTATCTGATGTAATCACTGTAGACTGTCTCTGTTATGAGGATTTCACTGTATTTGAAAACCCAGAATGCAATGTATTGCTTAGTATACAAGGTATTGTCAATATAGTCACTGAATTACACAGAAAATCAAGCAACCTCCCACGTGTGATATCCAAATCATCTAGACCAACAAATATTTGAATATCTTCTGCATTTGAATGTCTGCATATCTGTTATAAATACCCACAGACATAGATACCATTATAGTAAGAGACTATGTACTAAATGTAAGCATATGCATGCACATACAATACATACAATGGCTGAACTCCTAAAAGTATAATATTGACATTAACACAATAAAAAAAGTAGGCAAGTGCCAAGAAAACAACAACAACATCCCAAATTGCTGCCTTCCTGAATATACTGGCTGAGGAAAACAATTAATATTAAGACTAATCATGCTGGAAACTGCCATTCTAACACGGGTCCTAAATATGGGCAAGAATCAACGACTTACAAAACCCAACATAGCTAAAAGCTCCACAGTTCTTCATGCATACTATAGGTAAACTGGATTGTTCATGTCTCTGTTCATTTTTTTAGAAAGTTGTTTTCCTTTAAATTCATTCAACATTAATCTAAAATCATGTCATTGATTGAAAAATCTAAAATTTTGCTACACAGGTGCAGAACATCACATTTTTTTGAGCTCTTCACCTTGCTTTTGTATGCTTGGGAATTCCAACTCCTCGCTGAAGTAAATCCTCAGCTCTGGCTGAGTAACAGTCTATATGAATTGGAAGGATTCTTGAATTAAATTCTCTTCCCTAGTTATATTTTGAGATTAAGGCTTACTTCTGCATTGAGTACAGCATCACATTGTTGAATTAGGTGGAGACTTGGATTTATACGAAGCCTGAAACCTATAGCAATTCTCTTAGGCACCCCAGCTGGTACCATGAAGAATATATTTGAGATTTCTTCTAAAAACAGCTTTGGAAATTTTTCTCTGGTTTTTAAATAAGAATTGCATAACTCCATCTTGGTCACATACATGGAGAAGCAAACCCTAAGTTATCTACTCAAAATTTAAAGGCTAACAGAATACAATATATAAATATATTAGAAAGAAAGAGGTGACTATTTTTGTAATGTTGGCAGGGGAGCCTTTTCTTAATAACACACAAGAAAGGGACAAAAGTAAATAACAGAAGATTTGAGAACATAAAAAACATTAAATCCCTAATAAAAACAAACAAATAAGACAATTTCTCCAACTTATTTTATGAAGCTATATTATCTTGATATTGCATACAGAAAATACAAGAAAGAATAAGTCTAGGGCTGCCTCACTTGTGAATATAGAAGCAAAATAAAATACTAGCAAGCAGAGTGCACAACGCACAAGGTAGGGTACATCCTAACATATGAGAAAAGCTCAACTTTAGTATATGCAGAGAAGTCATTTGACAGGATATAACACCTATTTATGATTGTTCTAAAGCCCTTGGTAAATCAAATACAGAAGAAAACTTCTTTAAGTTGTTAAAGGAGTATCTTCTCCATATTTGAAACAGACATCACACTCCAAGAATAGAACATGAGAAGCAGCCCCTTTAAGATCAGGGAAAGTACTCAGATCCAGCTATCTCTGCCTTTATTTAGTATTGTATGCAAGGCCCTAGGTGATTGAAGAAGAAAACAAATAAATAGTAAAAGTATTTCAAAAGAAAAATGTGATTACGTACATATTACATATTTATTACTTTTCTACATGGAAAATCCAAGAGAATCTTCAGAGAAACTATTAGAATGCAAAAGATAGTTGATGTCACACAGGACATTACCAATAGGGAACGATGAATGAGAAGTATACAAGAACGCTCTGTGCTATTTTTGCAACTTTTACATAGCTCTAAGTTATTTCAAAATAAAAGGCTAATAAGTATTCTTTTCCAATCAATTAATGACCAAAATACACATTGTCCATCCTATCAGTTTCATTCTCCTAATTTTTTCTCAGATATGCACTTTTATTCCATCTCTTCTGCCACCACCCTAGTTCAACACCACCCCTACCTCCTACCATTGTTAATTCTCTCTACTAGTTTTCGGCATCCACTCTGTTGTGACCCTTCTGGCTCCCATTTTCTGACTCTACAAAATCTTTCAATGGATTCCCATTGACTACAGAATAAAGACATCCTTAAGGGCTTAAATGGCCTTGCCCCACCCCTCTCTCCCCCTTTATCTCACTTCTCACCTGTTTCCTCTTCTTGCAGTCTAAGCTCCACCTACAGTGACCTCACATTGTAAAGCTCTACAGGTGACAGAGAAAAAGTTCCCCCACAAGGCAAAACTCTATGGAACTCTCTCACCCAGAACACGAGGTACACCCCACCTGCACCCCCCCAACATTTTATAGAGACCTCAGCTCCCACTTGCTCAGTGTACTCTGAACCCACAGCTTGAGGCATGTTCCTTTGTCATTCACTCTTGCAGAATGGCCTTCTCTCCCTCCACACCACCTGTCAATTGCTAATCACCAGGGTTTACTGTAGAATTCATTCATTGTAAGACAACTTTACAAAGCTCTACCATATCAGGGACCAACTCTATTATCTCTAGCTCTGATGTCCTGGCACAAAGTAGATGATCAATCAATATTTTCAGAATGATGAGTACAGAAATGAATGAATAAAGACTATATTTAGTATAAAGGGTCTATCACTTCTATCTGTATAAATTATTGTCTTATGATGAGGAGAATGAGCCTTATCTTGAACAACATAAAGGTAAATTATTAGTGTTTCTTCTAAGCTTCTTTCAAAACATTATTTTCTTTTTTGCACAGTTTCTTCTTTCCTTTCCTAAAAGATTTTCTACTTAATAGCATGTGGGAAAGCCCATCTCCATAATGTAGAATAATTATGTAAAATGTGTTTTAGAATATTTTTTTCTACTGAAAGCAGAGAAAGAGGCTGCTAAATTGGGTATGCAAATTAGATTCAGTACAAGGTTCCCTAAAGAAGCCATCCCAGGTCTAAAAGAAATTAGCTATTATGAAACACCAGTTGAAACTGTCTGCTTTTTCTATATATTAAGATTGCTCTGTAGGGGTTCCTTGGTGGCGCAGTTGGTTAAGCATCCAAATTCAACTCCGGTCATGATCTCGTGGTTCATGGGTTTAAGCCCCGCGTTGGGCTCTGTGCTGATAGCTCAGAGCCTGGAGCCTGCTTCGGATTCTGTGTCTCCCTCTCTCTTTGCTCTTCCCCCGCTCATGCTCTGTCTCTCAAAAATAAATAAACATTAAAAAAAATTTTTTTAAAGATTGCTCTTTAGTGGGGTTAGTATATTACTTCAATGAACAAAAGTTGGTTTAGACAGATGGCACCATGTCACCATTGATGGAATTCTCTCATCCGCCCAATATGAAAATATGTGAGTCTTCTTGCAATGGGATAACAATACCTTTTGGTATCGAATCTTTTTTTTAAAAAAGGCTAATATTTACATAGTGGATATAGTATACTTATTACAGTCACATTAACAGATGTCTTGGCTGAAAATACATCAGCCTTTCCTACTACAGTTCAGCAAATATCCCATGAATCTAAAAAATAAATGTATCCATGTCTCCATGTCTCTTTCTCTTCTCATCATACTTTTGTTGCCTAAATTATAGGTATAGCAATAAAACAGACATACACTTTTCCTAAAATCGATGTATTTCCACATCTGTAAGTCCATGATTGAAAATCTGAACATTTATTTTGACATGGCAAGTATGGTCATTTAAAGTGCTTATTAACTATTAAAAATTCAGCTGTATATCTACATTCAAAAGAAAACTGACAGGGCGCCTGGGTGGCTTAGTCAGTTGAGTGTCCGACTTTGGCTCAGGTCATGATCTTGCAGTTTGTGGGTTTGAGCCCTGCATCGGGCTCTGTGCTGACAGCTCAGAGCCTGGAGCTTGTTTCAGATCCTGTGTCTCCCTGTCCCCACCTCTCCCCTGCTCATGCTTTCTCTCTCTCTCTCTCTCTCTCTCTCTCTCTCTCTCTCTCTCTCTCTCAAAAATAAAAAATAAATAAAAAGAAAATGAAAAACAAAACTGACATGATGCACATATGGAAATCTTTCCAACATTGACACTTAGGACTGTAAAACACAGTGACAGGTAACAGTCATATCTCATGATTCTTCAGAAACATGTATAACAAGCCACATTGTATCAACCCAAAGAAGGACTAGATTTCAAATAAGGTCAGAGGCTTAGAAGGCCCTAGCAAAGGGAAGCCAGTATATCCGCTCCGTAACATTCAGGGATTCATGTTTCTATCTTTCTGCCCTGCTGTCTTGGTAAAGGATTTTCAATATCAAGGTCATTTCATTATCTGAGATGTCTGCTGAGGCTCTGTACATCGAATCCATATTTAGGAAGAAGAAAGCAAGGTAGAAAGGCCCACATGCCTGAATAGACTCATGTATAAAGTAGCAAGATATCTCACACAACACTTCTCACACTATCTCATTGATCTCAGAGCCACATCTAGCTGCAAGAGAAGCTGGAAATTTTTAGTTTAAGCCTATAGGACAGTGTTTCAGTTTAAAATCAAAACAATTTGGAGGGCAGATGTTGGGGTGAAAAATTAGCAATCTCTGTATACATGAATGCAATAGTCCTCTTTTTAATTTCTTGCACTAACTAGTACATGAGCACAGAACAAAACATTTTAAATATAAAAAGGTTTACATGGTAAAGACTTTTACACCCACCCCTGTCTCCATCTGCCAGTTTCCACCCACCATACAACATTTTTATTCTTTTTTATATATCTCCTTCTAGTTTCTTTATGCAAATACATGCAAATGAGATTATTCTTATTTTCCTTCTGGGACTTAGTTCCAAATCAGTGCATACAGCAGTTCTTTATTCTTCTTCTCCTTTTTTTATTTTTTTATATACAGCTGCATAGTATTCCATAGCTGGATCTACCAGGGTTTATTTGATTGGGTCACATTTTCAAACATTTTTTTGAGTTTCAATCTTTTTCTGTTACAAACAATGCACCTAAGTTCTTCTGCATTATGCATTAGTGAAATTGTAAGAAAAAAAATACAGAAGCTGGACTGTCAGGGCAAAGGGCAAATTTGTAATTTTGATAGATATTGCCAAGTTGCTTTCCATGGGTGTTGTAATCATTTACACCCCCACCAGTGGCATATGAACATGTCTGCTTTCCCAAAATCTCTCAAGTAAAATGTGTGTCAAGATAATAGTCCTTTTCATTCTGGATGCTCTTTGTCAACTTCTCATTGTGTCCTATTATTTAAGCCATCAATTCTATATGCAAAGGCAGAAGTTCCCAGACTGGATTTCATTTTTGTAAGAGGTACATGATCAAATATCTTACTCAGCTATAGATGTAATTGAATATTTGAAAGACATCCATCTATAAGGGACAGTTTGTTCTCCTAACTGGATGTTAGAAACCATTTCCTTAGCATGTATCCAATTTTTGTGAGAACAGGCAACAACACATATTAGCCCCCAGGCCCCAGTGCATTTGGCTGTTACCTGTTTCTTTGTAGTCATAAAATTTATTTACACCACTCCTTGGAGTATACTAT
Organism: Prionailurus bengalensis; assembly: GCF_016509475.1. Lineage (NCBI taxonomy): Eukaryota > Metazoa > Chordata > Mammalia > Carnivora > Felidae > Prionailurus > Prionailurus bengalensis. The sequence goes on along the minus strand of NC_057354.1, from coordinate 34,152,564 downwards.
TCCCACCTTTGTGCATATCCAATTTTTCTTCAGTCTTCTGCATTTGTCTAAAAGATTCTCTCCTCATCCCCTGAATCCACAGGCACTTACACACTGATGCCACTCATCAGCAGCATTTGCTGCCATAAATGACATGAGTACAGTCCTGCCTTCATATTTGGCTTAGGGCTTAGGACACCATAACATACTTGATGATGGTGCAAGCAATGTTACATTTATTTTTTTTAAAACTTCCATGCCATCCAAGAGGCTTAGATGTTAAGGTACTCGGGATGTATAGCTGAAGAAGGGGTCTCCTGTATATCTAATCTACTGAGTGATTCTACTCTGATCCTATTCTTCAGTGTTCATCTTCACCCCACAATTTAGCAATCTACAGTTCAGCCTTATACTTGTTGATTTGGCTTCTAAGGCAATAGAAGTCCATCTGGCTTAATATAATTTCTTGAAACAAAGGCTGTAAAAATGAACATGAGGTATTCAAGTGTGAATAAATGAATTTAATAGACAGGCATCTCTAGAAAGTCTTCAGGAAGAAGGCTTTAACCTTCTTAACTATTGCTACAATAGTGCTACATTAGAAAGTCTGAATAAATTGGTGACATTTAAAAAAATCTGACATCCAATAGCATGCCTGTTAGTATTACTTATATTGTTACAATGCTTCTCCTGCACGGTGTGTTGTTAAACGAACAGTTCTCTTTCTTTTAGATGGATTTTATCAGCCTTCTATTGTATCTTAATTATATTTGTACTAAATTCTACACTTAAAACCAGAAACCCAATAAGATGGTGATCAAGTTCAAGGAGGCCAGCAATGAAGTTCACCTGAATATTCATATAAAAAAGTGTAGTTATGGCTGAATATTAAGGTCAAAGCCAACCTTTCTGGCATTTTTAATTGAAACTTGCTTTACAAATGCGATGTGAAAGCTTGAATAAGTGCCAATAATCATCTCCTTGGTAAGTCACTGGGGAAAAAAAGAAACCTTCAAAGTGACTAAAATATGCACAGGAGTTATTGAATAAGTGACCCTTATCTAATTGGCATTTGGATCATCTAGCAACTTTATAAGTGAAATTTAGCCTAACGTGACCATTAAGTAATTGAGCTTCACTTTACAGTGATGTAGCCTAACAATCTGCCCCAGAGAAACTAATGTGATGGTATTTTGGAATTGAAGTCATTCATTTCCACTTTCTTGTTTCTCTCCAAATAATTTCTCAAAAAAAAAAAAAAAAACAGAGAGAGACAGAAAGAGAGAGAAAGAAAAAAGAAAATACCCATAGTCGTGTAATAGTATGTATATATCATTATTATAGTAATCATTATTAAATTTCCTGATTTCAATAATTATGTACTGTGTTTATGTTTTTAAAAGCCCTTGTTCTTTGAATATATACACTGAGTTATTTAGGGGTCAAGGGGCATTATGAATGCAACCTACCCCCAAATGGTTCGGGAAAAAACATTTTATGTGAATCAGTAGCTTGGTAGATAGAAAGAACAATGAAACAAGTGGGAAAATGATAAATAATCAGTGAATATGTATAAGGATGTAAAGCTGTACCTTGTTTTAATCTTGAAAATTTTCTGTATGTTTAAAATATATCGAAATTAAAAGTTACCAAAGAAATATCCACAAACGTATTTAAATAAAACTCCTTATGCATATATACACTCTCGTCTAATGAGGTTGCTTTGATCATATATCAGATTTATTTTAACCTCTCTGAACCCCTATTGTGTCTGCTGATCAGCTTTTCCTTGCCAGAGTATAATAATTATGAACTTGATTTTCTTACTATGGACTGGCTGGCTACAAATAACGAATCAGCCCCTTGTCTACCAGACCCGGGTCACTCACTTGGGAAAGGACATTAAATATTTGAAAGTGTGGAGTGACCTTCAGTGAACTGCACCAGTAACAAAACCAGGGCATTTAGAGAAATACATGAACATCTCCAGGCCTTTAGTTACTTATTAAATGGTTCCCTGGTGACCCACGAGAGTTAATGCTCACTCTTAAATACCCAACTTACACCAGCAAGTGACTTGGGTGCTGAGAATAGAAAGCAATCGGAGCATTATGTTCTTCACAGTTTGCTCATAGCCCAGCGTCCAGCTTGCTTTGCCTATAAACACAGCAGCCAGCAGACCTGGAGGCCTGACTGTCAAGATAATTGTTTGAATCTTCCCTTTGTTGTATCACCATAAACACAGAGCTGCCTGCGGGTGTTGAGCTCACTGACTACAAAATATAACTTTTCCATGATAGGGAAGTTTAAGGCATTTCAAACTTCAAAATCACCATATTGGTGCTCAAAAACAATTTGTTTAAAAAGAAGGTGTAAAAGTGAACAATTTCACATAATCAAGCAAAAACAATGCTAACAGCAAATAACAAAAAGAAATATTAAAAAACTATTTACCCGAGAATTTCAGGCGGTGTGTACACTCTGACCTGTTTAATGATTAATCGGGTTTCACAAAAGGGGGATTAAGAATGTGTGCGAGAACAAAACGGGGAACACAGACCACACTGAATAACATACTGGTGTTGGTGCCACCTGCCATTTAGAAATCAGTTTTTCAAAGACTGGACGTTACATAAGAACTCTGACTTAAGTGCTTGATATGGAATCCATATCTCTCATATACTTATATATCAGTATATGGGAAAAAGAAAATCAGTGAAGCCACATGTTCTCTATTAATTCAAGATATGCTCAGAACATACTATACAGTTTTCACATCATGACCTTTTCTTGGATATTCTATAAAAATTCTATTTTTTCTTCTCCTCCACACTTGTGCAAAATTTGTTTTCCTCGTGAAGCATTCCCTTAAAGCATGGTAAATGGTTGAGTATTGAGGTTTCTAAGGGAATCTGAGGGTGACAAATATCAAAGAGGTGGGAAGCTGTCAGTTCCTAAATCCTTCCAAGTTGAAACAGAAATTTGTTGAATGAATTTCACCATGAATAATACAACTGTACAAAATGAGTGACTGAAAATTAAATTCATTATCATATCCATGTTTCTTAAAAAGATATTGATGATAATGTATTGCAGTTTTGACAAATTTTACAATTTGATAAAAATTTCTAGCACATTCAACCACAAGTTCATTGTATTTCCTATGATTGGATAAAAGTATGCCTGCCAACGTTTCTAGTATAAAAGTAAGAGACCCATTTTCTTTGTCTCCTCCCCTCTTTTACCTTTGTTTTTCTTTATCTTTGCTTCTATACAAAATTAAAATAGAAATGTCTTGCATCTACATAGGCAATTACAATTCTCTTAACACTAATAAAAGAAAACTTACATCATGTTCATTTAGGTAACATTATTTTTAAATATTACAACTACTCACCTATTGAGACACTTCTCATTTTAATTTCTAAATCATTTGCTTTACACAATTCTCCTCTGAAACATTTATAAGATATTTTAATTACCAATCCAATCACAATAACACATTCATATACTAATTTTAGCAGTCAACTACACAATACTTTAAGAATTACAAATTCACCTCTGGGAATCCATTTCCTGATATACTCAATGTTTATGGGTTAATGTTTGACCAGCTCATTTTATAAGATCCTAACAGGGTTAAGACTAGTGTTAGAAATAAAAAACAATACACTATACTTCACTCTTTGAATATGTCAGAGATAACAAATATGAATGAAAATGGACAATTCCCAGGAAATTTCCAAAAGAACTGTGAAAGTTGTTTACAAGTGGTGTGGTTACTCTTATCAGAGGATTAGCATGCAATAATGCCATAAATCTTCTGCTTAGAAATCTACATTACCCTTCTGTTAGTTTCCAATTTAATATTAGCAGGAATATATGCATCTACCTCCCCTCCTAATGAGATTAAACATACAGTATGAAAAGTATTCATACACAAGAGGGCTCAGGTATTTTTATATTTGTTTTCTTTTTATGGAAAGCAATCATTACAATTGTGTTAGATTGCATTATTGTTCCCAGTACTTCGCCCCTCCCTGTGTCTACTTCCTTTGTGGTTCCTCCCACTAGACTCTTTGATGTTGGGCTTGGCCATGTAACTTGCTTTGGCCAGAGGAATGTTAAAGCAAAGACTTTAAATGTACTTATGCAGTTGGTCTTGCTTTCTAGCACCTCTGCCATCACCACAAGAAAAGCCTCTTCTATCTAGATGGCTTTTGGCTCCTAAGCCTGGAACACACAATGCATACATGTTGGGAAGGCCAGAGCCTAATCCACAGCCAGAGCCTGGAGCAAGCAAAGCCTAGAACTAAACTGAAGTCAAACCCGAATGAGCCAAGCCTATAATCAGCCAAACCGCAGCCAACACACAGGCAAGAAAGCTGGAAATATTGATCACTGTTGTCTGCCACAGAGATTCTGTGGTTGTTTCTTACAAAAGTAACTTACTGAGGCAGTAATCAATTATGCCTTTATTATGTCTATGTATTTATACACAAGTACACCACCACCACCATAAAATGTGTAACAGTCCTATATATTTACTGATTTAGTTACCTACTTTAGATACTTTTTGTACTACTATGTGGGCATTAGGCATTGCTGGCTCTGGTACTGGAACTTCCCCATCATAAAAATGTGACTAGAAGAGGTGGGAAAATGGCCACTAATTTGCCAGCATCCATCACTACAGATTTTGACCATTTCTACAAGCATAAGTGCTGAAGAACTATGGCAAAGGACAATACCAGCAAGGGAAATTCTAAGAAGAGAAGAGATGCTTACCAGTCACTACTGTTAGAAAATAGAGTGGCAGACCCCATCCATCCCACTCTATTCATACATGTAGCAACTTAGGAAATGGAACACTTATAAACCCTCCTTTAAAATTAGCTGGATGACAAAATCCAGCTAGCCAAAAAGTGAATCAAATTAAGCTAACTAATTTAATTAAATCTATTAATTATAAAAAGGAACCTGTGGAAGGAAGAAGGGACCAAAGTCTAGAATTTTAGATACATGCAAAGGACATGGTGGCAGGCTGGATGTTTGAGGTGAAGGGGAGGAAAAGGGACAGATGACTCCGAAATTTTTAACTTGGGAAAAGGAAGGAAAATGGTGTGGTAAACTAAGACAGGGATAGACAGTCATGAATCATGAAGGAAGGATAGATCACGAAGGATCACAAGTTAATTGTGGTGTGTTGAGTTTGGAGAGTCTGCAGGGCAGCAAAGTGGAGACGTACAGAAGGCAACTGGGAAATAGGTTTGGCATGATCGGGACTATAGCTGGAGATTAGGTGACGGTCCACATGCTAGCAGCAGACAAAGTCATCCAAGAACAAATACACAAATACCAATGTAAGCCTTGGGAAGATGCAGGCTGAGCCTGCTCATCTCTGAAAGCCATCACCACACCTATGGCAAGGGCACAGCCTCTACTGGTGCTCCCAGCCAATGACTAATCCCAACAGAGATGAAGGCAGGCCCATTCTTGGCACAAATGGGACTCCTCTAGTAGTTGACTTTGACTCAAGGATTTTCCTTTAAGTTTACTGTACCTTCCTTAAAATGTGTGCTAGTCTGGGACACTTCCAACCAATGTCAAACTTACATCACAATGAGAAGGCTATCTCAGCCTCTCCCAGCCCCACCTATTCTTACAGAGGAGCTTCCCCAATAAAATCTTTGTACCATTGATGTTATCTTGACATGAGCCCCTCAGAGAATCTGGACTACCAGTTACACAGAGGTAACTGGATGACTTTCCTCCCCTATTGTTTCAGATTGATTTACTATCATGGAGGCAAAGTCACAGAACTTTGCAAGGCATTTTGTACCTTCTGCACATAGAAAAATTTTATATACACAGCTTATATCACAGTCAATAAAGAATAAAGCTATCAGGTAGCCTGCTTCCCCTTTAAAGAGCACTCATCCAATTCAAAATCTAAACAGCAAAGAGTTAGGAAAATTAATATCATTTGCATGATACATGCAATTAAAACATGTACAAAACTTCAGATTATTCCTACACTTCACTCACATATTCATGGAGAACATATGAATAAGTTCACATACACACAAAAAAAGTGAGTTAAATCTCTCAAGAGCTAAAATTCCTCCCTGAATATATGCCACAATACAAAGTTAGAGATAAAGTTAACATCAACAAAATAATAAAGCATTAAGAGATAATCTAAAAAGAAACCCAAACTTCTGGGTAAGATTAAGGAGTGTAAGCCATTTTTAGTGAACTCCTCCACTTTAAAAAAAATCACTAAAACAACAACAACAATAACAACAACAACAACAAAAGTAAAGGGTAAAAAAAAATCTCCGCTTTGATGCAAATGCCATAATCCTAGTGTTAGGGCAGAAAGAAGTGAGACCAAAAGATTTTTAAAGGTTTTCAAGTAAGGATTCACAGACAAAATTGTGATAGACAGATATTCTCATTCGTGCAGAAATTTAAGACACAGAATACTCATGAATCCCCCTTTTAAATTAGCTGGATGACAAAATCCAGCTAACCAACTAACCAAAAAGTAAATCAAATTGAAGAAGTCACAAATGGAGAGTCCAAGACAAAAAAAAAGTGCTGTTGAGAGTGGAATCCACTTAATTAATGCTTTAATTATCTTTTTGTAAGTAATCATCACTGATTACTAAAATAATTCAAATTGCTAGAGTCTACCAATGCCCCTTTCTCTCCCAGCCCCTACTATACTAAGTAAACACTTTCTTTAATGTCATATATATTTGTCTATATGCAAATACAAACAAGTATATTCATTAATTCCTTTTATTACACATTTTCTGGACATGAATATTTTACTGATCAGTAGATCTTAGAGATCTTTCTACATCAATACAAAGATGTATTCTACCTTCCCTTCCTTCTCCCCCTGCTTCTGCTTTGCTACAAAATACTTCCCTGTAGCACTGCTTCGAAATTTATTCAACTGGTCCCCCATTGATGGACACTCCAGTTGTTGATAAGATTGGCTTTTATAAGCAACTCTGAAATGAATTACCTTGTAAATATGTCACTTTGTACATGTGCAGATACACATAAAAAGATAAACACCCAGAAGAGAAACTGTTGAGTCAAAAGATAAAATGCATCTATATTTCTGGTAGATATTACTAAATTACCCTCCATAAAAGTAGTGCTTAATTGCCCTTTTCCCAGCAATGCATGAGAAGGCCTGTTTCCCCACAGCCGTACCTTTAGAAGACGTTGTCAGACTTTTAGATGGTTGACAATCTGATAGGTAAAAAATGGAAATTCAGTGTGGTTATAATCTGCATTTTGACTATGATAAGTGGGTTCGGGTTTCCTTTCTCATATCTAAGCACATTGTGTTTGCCATTTTAATTGGATTGCTGGTTTTCTTATAGAATTAGTTTTAAACAATTTCAAGAATTACTACAACAGAGTATCATGGCATGGTAGAAGCCTTAAAAAAGTAAAAGTAATATTATAACAAATGCATTCAGGGGATGAGATAGTAAAGTGGAAAAAAAAAGCATACATACTCTAATTTCCTCATCTTTCATAGCAACAATTAAATATGGTTAAAAGGTAAAATTTTAGTTACATAAGTAATATCTTGAACTTCAAGTTTTTTACAATCATTACTTTTTTCTTAAGAGAGATCCTTTAGCAACAACATACCCTGGTAGTGACACTGGGATTCAGCCTTTTAGAATATATTCAGTTTTGCTTTTTATGCCTAATTCCAAGTGAAATTAAATCTAAAATGTTAATTGAATTAGTATGCATGATATGTTCCAGTTGTTCCAAAAGTATTTCCATTTATGCATTATCTTTCTATATGTATAGATGCATAGACTGGTATCTGAAATTATAGTCTTTGAAAGTTAACAGTGTGTTTTCTGGGTGAAGGTATCCAGAGAATGTTGTAGTTGTTGTTTTTTTTTTAATGTTTATTCATTTTTGAGAGACAGAGACAGTGTGAGCAGGGGAGGAGGAGAAAGAAAGGAAAACATGGAATATGAAGCAGGCTCCAGGCTCTGAGTACAGAGCCAGAAGCAGGCCTTGAACCCATGAACCAGGAGATCACGACCTGAACCGAAGTTGGATGCTTAACCGACTGAGCCACCCAGGGGCTCCTGGAGAATGTTGTATTTTATTTTATTCATTTATAATCTCTTTATTACTTCAAATTCTATAATGATTATATATCGTTATTATAAAAGTAGACATTATTTTAAAATTAGAAATATTCAGAATTTTCAAGATAATATATGCAAAGAATGTAATCTACAGGCAAACCAAGAAAACCATTTTCCTTTCTTGGAAAGATAAAGACAAAAGAGTAGTACTTTTGGTTATTCTAATAATAAACTAGTTAAAGATACCAAGAGTCAACTTTTATCTCTGTGACTGCAAATGAAACAACTCTGAATGTTGATGAGATTTAATTTGAGAAATTCTTTCTCATATTTTAAAGTCATACAGTGATCTGTAGGCTGCAAAACAAAAAGTGCAAATGTATTTAAATAGAGCCAATTTGTAATTAATTACCTCTTTGCACATGCCATTACCCGATTAGAGCATGCAAATTTTACTTCCAGGGTGCATCAGGTTCACACCTTGATGTGCCTGGAGACTCACAGTCATATCTGACATTCTGCACTAAAAAGTTGTTTTGAATAAGTCAAAGCTTGTTTTGCTTCATTTAATTTAAATACCCCTTCTGTAAGTCATATTTACAAAAACCAAAAAGCTTTGTTCTCTACTTAATTTCAAATTGAATATTGGACTATAGAAATATGCCTGGATTAATTTCACACTGATTGTCATGGCCTTAAAAATGTTCTTTATGTTTGTTTTATGTAAACTAAAAGATCAACTGCATTGGAAAGAACTTAAACATGGTATGTTGTTGTAAGAAAACAGAGTTCTAAATAAACTGAATTTGAATTGTACTTCACAGCTACTAAATACTTTCACAAATATTTCATTTCCATCTAGCAATTTTGAGTTAGGCAGAAAGTCACTTTTTTCCCCCATTTTACATACACTGCTCAGGTGTGTATGTAAACCCTAAAGGCTATATAGTTCATATCTTTCTGTACAATGGATGAAGCCAGATGTATCTGTTATCTGTCACCACAAAAATGCTGTGTAACAAACAACTACAAAACTTCAGTGACATGTAATAACTATTTAGCTTTGCTGATGAGTGTACAGTTTAGATCAATGGATCTCCTGATTTGGACCTGCCTCAGCTGAACTCAAATTGTCTCTTCATGCACATCTGATCAACTAGTGAGTCAAGGGCAAGTGGGATGGTCTCGCATGATTCATCTCTGCTCCATGTGGTCTTTCGTCTTCTATCAGGCTAGCCTGAGCTTATTCTCTCAACAGAGGATGAAGCAGAAGCACAAAAGACCTCTTCAGGTCTAGGCTCAGATAAGATACATCATCACTTATAACACTGTTTTGGACAAAGTCACAATGCCAGCCCAAATCCAAGGGGTGAGGAAATAGTCTCCGCCTTCCGATGGGAGGATCTATAGGGTGAAATGACAAAGAGATGCAGATACAGGGACGGGAAAAACTGGGGCCACTAATCCTCCACACCAGACACTGTATGGCTTACTGCACACCTGGTTCACATGGTTTATTTCTCCTAGAATGGCTAGTACTGTACAGCTTTTGACCTGTGGTTCCGATGAATGATATGACACAAACTCTGTGAATACCATTGCTTCTGTGTCTTACAGAGATATCAATGCAGCCATCACTCACTAAAAGAAGAGATGGCATGATCTTCTCTATAGGGACACTAGGAGCACACTGGAGAAATGTCTTAGGTGTCAGTATCAATAGTAGCTGTATTAGTAGATACGGTAGCCATGAGACTTCTGAACACCTGGTCTGTTTTCTCTAATCAACATTGAGAATCTTTGTATGTGCAGCCAGAAAACCCAGAGCCAACCTGGAAATCTCTGAGTAATTATGCAAGCCCTTTCCATGTGCCAGCTCTACCTCTGACTTCATCTTTTTTCTCAAATCTTCGTTTTCCCTTTGCTCTAACTTATTTCTTCTTTAAAAATAACACTTACTGTACTGTTTTCTGACTTCAAAAATAATATAAAGTCATGACAGGGGCGCCTGGGTGGCTTGGTCGGTTGAGCGTCCAACTTCGGCTCAGGTCATGATCTCACGGTCTGTGGGTTTGAGCCCTGCGTTGGGCTCTGTGCTGACCGCTCAGAGCCTGGAGCCTGTTTCGGATTCTGTGTCTCCCTCTCTCTCTGCCCCTCCCCTGTTCATTCTCTGTCTCTCTCTGTCTCAAAAATAAATAAACGTTAAAAAAGTCATGACAAGAAAATCTGAATATACAAAATAGTATAAGAAAGAAAATAAATTCCACCCATATTTCTATCAGCACTCAGAGCAAAGCAGGGCTAACATTCTGGCATATTGCTATGGACTGATTGTGTCCCCCTCGAATTCACATGTGGAGACCTTTTTTTTTTAAGTTTTATTTAAGTAATCTCTACAGCCAACGTAGGGCTCCACCTCACAACCCCCAGATCAAGAATCACATGCTCTTCCAACTGAGCCAGCCAGGTGCATATGTGCAAACCTTAATCACTTATATGATGGTATTTGGAGATGCAGCCTTTGGAGGGTAATTGTGTCATGAGGGTAGAGACTTATAAGAAGAGACAGGAGGGAGTTTGCCTCTTCTCCATTTCTTCCTCTGCCATATGATGACACAAGTAGACACCCATAAACCGAGGAAGAGAGCTTAACAAGAAAGATAGATAATCATAATCATAATAAAGATAATAGTAATACATGGGCACTGCATGGTACTCTTCATAAGCAGTGGTTGGAGGTGCTAATTTCTGCCCCAGTGTTTTATAGAAGAGTGTAGCAGCCCAGAATAGGAATACAAACCATAAAGCCATATTTTCCAGAATCATCTCTCATAGCAGTTATATTTATCTGGATTAATGTCATTCTTTCTCTAAAATGTAAACATCCCCCCTAAAAATTAAATATGCCTGTCATTTGCACATTCATGTGAAATTATTTTAATTTGATTATAACTAACACTTAGTGATACACCATGAGTTATTTTTCTATGAACATCATACTGATTATTGAGAAAGGAGTAGTGATAATATCACTATGAAAAACTCCTATTAAAGGGACACTCACTCTATCATTTTTGTTTAGAGATGTTCTGGGATCAGGGATATTACCAAGAATCCTCAGGTGCTAATTTGAGTGGTCCTTTTTATTTCATTGAAATTTTTATTGAGATCATTATAGAAATAATACAGAGAGATGTACTTGCCTAGTTTCCTCTAATGGTAGTAACTTGCAAAACATAGTACAAATATCACAACCAGGATATTGACATTGATATTATCAACTGATGTCATTCAGATTTCCCCAGTTTTACTTGTATTCATATTTATATGTGCACGTGCATGCACGCACGTCATGTGTGTGTGTGCATTTAATTCTATACAATTTTATCATGGGTAGGTTCATGTACCTATCACCACAGTCAAGATACAGAACAATATCTTCTCCACAAGGATTTCTTATGTTACCTTTTTATAACCACACCAAATTCCCACCCTCCCTATACCCACAATTAATATCTACAAACCACAAATATTTTACCCATTTCTATAATTTTATCATTTCAAAACACTTAAATAAATGTAATTATACAGTACATAATCTTTTAGGATTGGATTTTTTCACTTGGCATACTGGAGATTGTCTAGGTTGTTGAGTGTACAAATACTTCATTCTTTTTTATTGCAGGGTATCATTCTATGATATGGATGGACCACCATTTACTTAATCCTTCACCCATAGGACATTTGGGCTGTTTTCAGGTTTTTGGCTGTTGTGGATAAAGGTTCTATGGACATTTGTGTGCAGGCTTTTTGTGTGAAAATACATTTTAATTTTTCTGGAATAAATGCTCTAGACATTGACTTGTCATATGACAGTTACATCGTATATAAGAAACTGGCAAACTTTGTTCCAGAGTTCTGTGCCAGTTTACATTCCCAGTGATCCAGGAGTGATCCAAACTCCACATTCTTGCTAGCATTTGGTAATGTCACTATTTTCATTTTAGCCATTCTGATAGGTATGTAGTGATATCTTACTGAGATTTTAACTTGCATTTCCCTAATGGCCAATGATGTTGAACATCTTTTCATATGTTTATGTGCCTCTGTATATCCTCTTGGGTGGATTGTCTACTTATGTCTTTTGTCCATTTTCTAATTGGATTGGTTGGTTTTGTTGAATTTCAACTATTGAGTTTAAGGTTCTTTGTGTATTCTAAATACAATTCCTTTATCACATATGTGGGATGCAAATACTTTCTCCCAATCTGTAGCTTGTCTTTTCACCCTCTTCTCAGAGTCTTTCACAGAATACAACATTTTAATTCTAAGGAGAGTCAACTTTTCTTTTTATGTATTATGTTCTTGGGGTCAAGTGGAAAAACTCTTTGCCTGGTCCTAGATCCAAAGATTTTCTTGATTCTTTTTTTCTAAAAGTTGTATAGTTTTATGTTTTACATTTACGTTCATAATCCATTTATGTTCATTTTGTATAAAATGTGAGGTGTAGGTAGAGTTTCATTTTATTTATTTACTTATTGCTTATGGATGTCCAATTTCTCCAGCATCACTTGTTAAAAGATTATCTCTTCCCCCATTAAACTGGTTTTGCTCCCTTGTCAAAAATCAGTTGGGCATAATTCTATGGGTCTGTTTCTGGGTTTCCAATGCTATTATCTTTAAGGTAATTATTCTTATGTTAGAGCTGGATTCTGCCATATTATTATTTGTTTTCTATTTGTTTATTCTGGTCCTCACTACTCTATTTTCCTTTCTTCCCTTCTTGGAGGTTACTTTACACTTTAGGATTCCATCTTTATTTTAAGTGGGTGTCTATACAGTTTTCAGAGTGGTTGCTCTGGCTATTACAATATATATATGTGACTATTATCAAAATGTGCATTTTTCAGTTTCATCGTTCCTATGAACGATCGTTCTTTTTTAAAACTTCCATGTCTTTGCTGAGGTTTTCTACTTTTGCACTTGTTTCAAAAGATTCTTCAGTTATTGAAGTATTTTTATGATGGTTACTTTAAAATCCTTGTCAGGTAATTCCAACGTCTAATTTCTCTCAATGATGGCATCAGTAGATTGTCTTTTCTCATGCAAATTGTGACTTTGCTGGTTCTTGGTATGATGGGCAATTTTCAATTATATCCTGGACATTTTGTCTATTACATTAGAAGACTCTGAATCCTATTTAAATCTTTTATTTTAGCAGGCAACCACCCTGCTTAGTTTATCATGTGGGCCGTGGTATACTTTTACAGGCTGTGGTTCCAGTGACAGTTCAATTTCCAGAGACTTTGCTGTTATTTTGGTCCAGTTGGTTTATCTGATCCCACTGGGGCTCCCACAGGTCCTTGTGTCTGAGGGGGCAGAAGAGGTTTCTTCAGTCCAGATCCCCAGCATCTCTGGGCAGGGGAAGAAAGTCTCAGCCTCATGGGAACAAACGGTTCCCCAGACCAGGTTGCTTGTGGGGGGCTCCCTTTTGCCAGAGCCAGCCAGCCACGCCCACATCGTGTCTCTTAGTAGCGAGGTTTGAGGCCTGATGAGGAAGGACAGCACTGTTTCCTGGCCACTTATTGTTAGCTGAGATCTCAATTGATCCCCCTTGCCAGTGGAGCTGGGCTCTCCTGGTGACAGCGGAAGGGCTCCCATTAGATCCATGAAAGGAAGGCCACCTTCTATTTCTAGGTAAGGAGTCATGAAACGCTGGGCCTGGGTTGTTTGTTGTTTGGGGGGAACGGAAGACGCCCCTGCCTCCGTGCTGTTCCTCTAGACCTGAAAACAAATTTGTTTGCCTGCCTCTTAGGGACTTTCAGAGTTCTCTGCTGTTTGCCGCTTGCATTACTTCCAGGATTTATAGTGGTACTTAGTGTAGAAGAGCAGAGAGAAACAAATCTATGCCCTCTTGTCAAGATCATAAGTTTGAATGATCCTTTTTTGAAACACAAGTTACTTACATCATTCCTTTGTTTAAAACCTTGTAACGGCTTCAGATTTCATTCAGAGAAAAGCCGAAGTCCTTAAAATGATCTTTAAAAACCAACATAATTTGCCCTTGCCTTACAGTGACCTCTCTGACCTGGTCTCCTGTTTTTGCCCCAGCACCCCATTTACTTTCCCCAGCCAAATGGCCACTTTCCTGCTCATGAAACTCTCCAGAAATCACACAACTTCACACTTATTAATTCTTTTGCCTAGAATAATCTTCCTCCCGATAGTCACATGGCTGGTTGCCCAGTTCCTTTAAATCTCTGCTCAAAATACCAGCTTTTCCGAGATGCCTTCCCGGAGTACCTTCACCATCACTCCCACCTTTTTACTTACTTACTATGCATTGAGGCAGCTTTGTGTTGTCTAGAAAAATGCCTGACACTTAGTAGGTGCTCAGTAACATGGCACTGAACAAATAACAGGATGCATATTCATGTGCAGTGACCCAGCTGTCACTTACCGTGGTTCAGAATGCTTCTGTTGTGGGAAAGAAATCACCCGGAAAGAAAGTGTACTTGAACCACTAGAATTTACAAAAGGCAACAGCCGGTGGGCTAGCTCCTGGCCAAGTGAACACTGAGAAGCACTTTATGCCCAGCGAGCAATCCTCAGTAAATGTAAATCCACTAAGGAAGCCCCACCCTACAGTCACCTGGCTTGTGTGGACTCTATGTTGACACAGTGGTACTCCCCATGGATGAAGTTCTGGCACAATAGAAGAATTAGTATAGCTTCTCGCTTTGAAAGATAGTAGTCATTCTTCATAGACCATGGACACAAATGACATAAAGAAGACAATAATGAATAATAATAATAATAATAATAATAATAATAATAATAAACATAGAGTGCTTCCAACATGATAAGCACTGGTCAAAACATATTCTATTAATTTATGTACTTTTCACAACAACCTTTCAAGGAAATGCAATTATCATGGTCTTTTTATATATGTGCAAACTGAGGTACAGAGAGGTTAAGTCACTTGCTCACAGTGACACAGCTCACAAGCTATAAGGCGAGGATTTGAACCTGGCAGATGGGTTTCAGAGTCTGTACTTTTAACTACCACCCTACATTGTAAAAGAAACAACATAATTTGTTTGTCTCCTACACATGAAGAAGAAAGAACTTAACTCATGAGCAAATAAAATGATAAATATATGGGAACTTCATTCCAAATTCATTTTCTCCAAACTTGAAGTTGAAGCTGACCTCTTAAGTAAAAGTTATACTTGCACTCAACTAAATGCATACAATTCAGAAGAGGAGCCTATAAAGATTTTTAAAGGTAGCATATTGTCTGTTATTTATGAAATGTCTACGTATACCAATGCAGTAGAAGAAAATCATATCCATTAACAATAGAGGAAGTTAACTCCCATTTGCCACATCGTTGTCAGGTTCCACATTGTCATTGTGAGAAGGCCAATTTAGCAAAAGCAACACTTGCTCTCTATGTCTTGTTGAAGCTATGTGAAACTGCCCTGCTTGATCGTTTTTTTGACCTACAATTATGGCAATTTCACATGGTTCAGCCTAATAGATACAGGCCTCTTTTTCTTTTCCTTCTTGAACTAAGTCTTTTTTATTCATGTTTTTATGTGTATATAGTCAGAGATTAAAGGTCACCTTGATTCTATGTAACTGGCATACCCTTTTAATATAATATGCTTCTCCCAGATCAGAAAGCAGAAACCAGAATAATGCCCACTGCATAGGCTATTTTCTCCTGGTGTATTGATTTGTTTTCCTAAGAAGTTCAAAGCAATTATACTCTTTTTTCCACCCAGACTTTGCATGATTTAAAACTTAAATAGGATTTAAAATAAATCTGCAAATGGCATTATTACCTATTCCAATTTTCCCACTTACATTTGAATGAAACTGTGATTTACTCTGAAGTTATACTTTCACATGCTTCCCCTTCTTACCTCTGTTTTTAGACAGAGTTCATTACATGTGTTCTGTAAATACCTAAGTGTCACTACTTTAGGCTTTGAGATACTCTCTGAAAAAAAAAATACATGCCATTTTTTCCAGGGTCAGTAAGATTTTCTATCTGTCGTTAGGCAGACAGAATCATTTATTAATGTGAACAGGCCTCTCCAGCTAGAGTTCTCAGATAGAGTAAGGAAGAACACATGGTAGGCACCCCAAAGGATGGGTGCATAGGGATCCCGGGAAGCCTGGGTGGAACACTGACACTGAGTAGTAGAGTGACAAAATCAGAGTCCTCTGACTGTTCAGGCCATCTTCATGGCCATTCTTTTTTTGAAATTAAAAAAATAAATGTTTATGTATTTATTTTGAGAGAGAGAGAGAGAGAGTATGTGAGGGGCAGAGAGAAAGGGAAAGGGAGAGAATCCCAAGCAGGCTCCACACTGCCAGCACAGAGCCCAATGTGGGGCTCAACCTCACAAACTGTGAGATCATGACCTGAGCTGAAATCAAGAGTCGGACACTCAACTGACTGAGCCACCCAGGCGCCCCTGCCATTCTTTTAATAAAAGAAGCCTTATTGAAAGCTACCAGAGACATGAAGAAAATCAGACATGGCTCCTGTTTTCAAAAAGGTACAGAACCTAATCTCATTTTCCAGAGCCAACCTGGCAAGTGGGCCCATCAAGATTGTCCAGAACCCTGGTTTGGGTCACCAACTGTTTTTCCCCCCTCAGCCTTCCATTCCTAAGGTTCACTGACACAGGTCACAGGCTCCATGTCCTTGCTGGGTTCAGGCATCTAGATCTGAATGCCAGAGCTCTGGGAGTCTAGTGGATATACTAGACTGTTATAGCCACCTGATCTTCACTTACTCAGGAATACATCTGCAATCTGAGGCACTGGCGTTCCTTGGGCACCCCAACTTTTCAATCAAATTAGGTACAAAAAGATTTAAAACATGAACCAGAAGTACCTGAACACCTGTCATAGCTCAATAATGCACACAATATATATGCATTTGAATTTTACTAAATTTGATTAAAAATAGCAAGCAGACATGGAGCATTTATAGTCTATGCTGTGCCAAATGTTTCACATGTATTATCTCATTTCATGCCCACAAGATTCTTATGAAGTAGATGCATTATTCCCACTTGCAGAAGAAGAAACAAAAGCTCAGAGAGGTTAAAGGCTTCCTCAGAGACACATACAGTGTTTGAGCCAGGTTTTAGACCCAGGGAGTTGGATTTCAGTGTCCGTGATCGTACACAGGGTATCTCACAAAAGAACAATTACGGAGGTTATGCACTGATTCTACAAAGTAAGTAAAGAGATGGTAATGAACTGAACGTTTTAACCTCAGTGACTCCCCACCCAATATACATTCACCAGATAATGGCCTTCCTTCCCTTTCACTGCATGCTCTGTTGGCTCAGTGGGATATAAATACGCTGATGCCTGCATCTTCCCAGAGCACACTCAGCTTAAAAAAAGATGAGCTCAGAGTAAGGACTGATCCCTTCCCGTGCTTCATTGACAAAACCTACCGAACTCTCCCTCAGTCAAACTCATGTGTTTCTCATCCCAGAAAAATGCACGTTGCGGCCCAGGCTAGAAGAAGAGATCTGGAATGATTTCCACCTCTCTACTATGGAAAATTCCCCATGATCATTTTCCTACAGTGAAGAATTCTGAGGTTTAATTTCCACTTTCCCAGTGTTCCTACAGATTTTGAATTGTTTCCATGTTCCCAACATAGGGATACTTTTAAAAAAGAAAAAACAGACTATATCAGGTACAGAAAAATCACTTAGAAAATTATTTAGGAAGAGAAAAACTAAAAAACATAAAAAGTGAGAGTGACATGAGCAAACTCTAGCCTTGAACATGGAAGAGTTCCCTCTTGTATTGCAATGGTCCTCAGCCAGACTCATCCTCAACACCTGTGAAAACACTTTTTGGTTTGAAGAGCCATTGCTAGGAGGGTGCTGCCCAAGAGCATCCTGAGTTGGAATGTGGCTCTACCTCCCCAACACCTCACAAGGATCTTTTCCTCTCTGAACATCAATTGAGGACCCCAAAGTCTAGGGTATGTTAAAAGACCCCCTTACTCACAGCTGTATTACACAAATAACACAAATGCTTGGCTAACATATTTAGCATTGCCTCGATACTTCAGGAAGGTGAGGAACACATCGGTTAGTTCTGCCCCATTGAGACACTCCACTCTTACAGACAGAACCTTCCCTAGTTTGAGGAAACAATTCCTTTTCTGTATTTAATTGCAAAAGCAACCGCAAATCATTCCCTTATGCATATACATGCCTCTTTGCAATGTGACTTTGCAGACCTTGTTATCAAGAATTAGCATCTGTTTCCCCACCGTATGAATGATTTGATTTGGCATGCACAATATGGCAGAAGTGCCGATATGGCCATTTTGAGTCTACGGGTGGGCAGCTTACATCCATTCTCAGAACTCTACCAATCCACCAACCTGGACTACTCTGCTGGAGAATGAGGGACCACATGGGCCAGATTCATGTCAGCCTAGCCATCCCAGCAGCAGCCTCAGTCATGAGAGGGCAGCCCTGATCAGCAGAGCCACACAGCCATTCCACAGCTAACTGTAGATGCCAGAGGTGCCCAGCAGAACCAGGAAAACAACCTACCTGAGCCCACACCAATTTATCAACCCATACCAGAGTGATCTAAATAAATAGTTGTTGTTTTAAGGCACTAAGTTTTGGGGCTGTTTACTACACAGCAAAACGTTGGCTAATGTACGTATTCTATAAATAACTATAGCAGATAAGGAAGGTGGAAACATGATATGGGGAAAATCCCGCTCAGCACACAACTTAAAATTTATTAAGGAATGAGCAAACATTGCTCTTTCTTTTATAAAGTAGATTTAGTTATGATATGTTCAACTACACCACTATATAACAACACAACTTGAATTTAATCACAAGTATTAAAAAAAATTACTTCCCTTTAGAAATGGCAATGTGATATAAGGGAATGAATGTTGGTTGGTAATGAAGAGATGTGCATTTTAACTTGGGTTCTTCTACTAGAAGCTGTGTGACCATGCCAGATCCCACTCCCTGACCCTCAATTACTGGAGACAAAAATGAAGGGATTGGACATAATAACATTTAAGGCCTGTTCCGATTCTAAAATGAAGGGGTTTATGGCATTTTTTTTTTGTCTGAAACATGAGCATATTTTTTATCACTACATTTCTATGATGGAATAAGAACACTTCATTTAACTCTCCAAATAAGCCATTATCTTCAACATGCTCAGCACTGCTCCCAGTCATGAGGATATGGCAGTGAAGAGGACGGACATGCTTTAGTGGTATGCTGGAGCTTTCTTTTAAGCTCACAAGAACCAATTGTGTCCTTCTGTTCCCAAATTTGTGGTCAGTGATGATGCATTGGTAGCTTGAAATCAGACGCTGGGGGGTGAGAGGGAGAGGATATTTAAACCACGGAAATCAGCAAATGCTACAAATCAGTTTTCCCACCAGGACAGCCAGCCAGTTGTTAAACATTTACCAGGACAACAGTGGACTCTTCTCTCATTGAGTCAACATCCTACTAGGGGAGCTAGACATTACATTACGAAATATTTTATTACACTCGAGAAGTATGGTGAAGCAGCAGAGAGGGGAATGCATAAGGCAACCACACATACTCTCAGCAGAGGGAGGATACTGTAAAGACTTCATACAGAAAGGAACATACCACGTGGGAGGAAATGGAGGAAGGCCAGTGTGGTTAGCGTGGCTGGAGCACAAGAGCTTGAAGGCAAGGTGGAAGGAGGTGTTAAGAAAGACTTCCATGATTCAGACTGTGCAACTCTGTGAAGGGGGTGCCTTTCATAAGGCAGCAGGACCAAGGGGTAAGGGAGGGGTAAGGGAGGAAGAAAATGAAGCCAATCTTAGCACTGGGTTTCAGGTATCTCAGGGACCGGGTGTGGGGTGGTGAGGTAAAATGTGGGCTGCTGCGTGCAGGTGGTAAATGCAGCTGGAAGTACAGATGAGATTCTGGTGAGTGGAGGGACTGCAAGTTCGAGCCAGCCAAGCAAACTGAGTGGTCATGGAAGTGGGAAAAAGCATGTGAGCAAAGAAGTCAAGAAAATGGGGCAAACAATGTAAAATTCTAATAAAAGATCAAGCCCAAAGAGAGCTAATATGGCCAATAGGTTTTACCATATGAAGGTCATCGGTGGCTTTAGAAAAAGGTTTGGAGGGGTGCCTGGGTGGCGCAGTCGGTTAAGCGTCCGACTTCAGCCAGGTCACGATCTCGCGGTCCGTGAGTTTGAGCCCCGCGTCAGGCTCTGGGCTGATGGCTCAGAGCCTGGAGCCTGTTTCCCATTCTGTGTCTCCCTCTCGCTCTGCCCCTCCCCCGTTCATGCTCTGTCTCTCTCTGTCCCAAAAATAAATAAACGTTGAAAAAAAAATTTTTTTAAAAAAGAAAAAGGTTTGGAGCAGTGATGGGGACAGAATGCATACTGACACGGGCTGAGGAGCCGGTGAAAGGTGAGAACAGAGAACAGAGGCAGAGCGTATAGGTAAAGTCTTTAAAGATGTTCTCTCTGAATGAAAAGGAGAAAGAAAGGAAAGCAGCCAGCTAGGGTCAAGAGAGGGTATACGGTTTTCTTTGAAGAGAGGAGAGGCCTGTCATGTTTAATATTGATTGTACAGATCTGGTTAAAGGGAAATAGTGACAACACAAGAAAGGGAAGGGATTAATGTTAGTGTCAAATCAAGTCAGGGTCCAGGGCCAAAGAGGTAGGGATGGTCTGGGAGAGCAGGAGGGAAACAGGAGGAGAGAACAGCCAAAGACCAAGGTGGGCTGCCTGGGTTGATGTCAGGAAGGAGGTAGAGATGTCCTCCAGGACTTTCTCTCTCTTATAAGAGGTAGGAAGCCACATAAACTACTAGGAGTGAGGCAGCCAGAGACTTGAACAAGGAGAAGGTTTTAGTGAATGAGTAACAGTAGGACAAGTCATTATCTTTCAATCCTGACAGACCTGGGTTCCACCACTTGGTAGCCTGTAACCTTAGACAAGTGATACCACCTTACTAAGTCTTACCCGTTTGGCCACCAATGGTTGAACAAGTACTATATACTAGCAGTGTACTAGAAATGCCAACAAAAATCTGATAAAGTCCTTGAATTCAAAGACTCCATCATCAATTGGGTGAGTAAAATAAGTCAGACAAAATTAACACAGCATTAAAAGGGCTACAGTGAAGGGAAGCATGAGGTATTCAGGAGCACAGAAGTAGGGAGCATTGTAGACTGGCAGGGTTAGAGACGACCTTCTAAGGAAAGAACCACTCTAGCTATAGCCTCAATTTCCCAAAGCAAAATGGAGAAAACAATCAATTGATTAATTAATGAGATAGTCAACATAAGGCACGTTGGCATTATGTCTACAACACAATTACCAATAAGTTCTACTTTCTTTCTCTAGAAATCCTTCCGGTACGATTGAGACTATTAGACTAATCTACAGAGTTGTTACAGACTTCCACTTTTTGCACACATTTTCAATTTTCCCCATGTTTCTCGAAACGTATTCTTCCCTAAAGATGGTTAGAAGCCATTAAAATTATTCCTCATAGTGAAACTCCAACTTAGAAAAACATATAAAACAACTAACAATAATGTCTTACACAGGGAATTGTAGACACTGGGCATATAAAAATTTCACAAGTTCTATCTCTTCTTTTATTTCTCTTTCATGTTTATGAGCCAGATGCAGCTGGATTCTCGATACCTGAGTCCTTGCCTTCCTTTAAATAAATGAATGCTCAATGTATCAGTTAGCAATCTTGACTGTAAAAAGACAATATGCCATCTTAAACTGACTTAGACAATGAAGGAATTGATTAGCTCATGAAATAGAAATGGCCTGATCTGGCATCTCAGATGACATCAGAAGGATTTGGTTCTTCCCTGGCTTCTCCCCTGCAGGGTTAGTTTACCATTTAAGCTCCCAAGGTGACAATGGAATTATCCCAATATCTGTATTCATGAGAAGAAAATAACAAATTTGGGTCCATGTAACATCCTTGCAGCACACGATCTAACAAAAGAGAAAAGTTCTTTCCCTAAAAGTCCAAGGAAACTTTCCCTTACTTTGGACTGGTTCTAAACAGACTATTCTGGAGCCAATCTCTATGCAGTGACCTCCATAGAACCTTCTGTAATGATGGAAACGTTCTCTAACTGCACCTGTTCGCAGGTAGCCACTGAGCACTCCAAAATATGGGTAGTGATTGAGAAACTGCTTTTTTATTCTATTTTAATTAATTAAAATTGAAATGTAAAAAGCAACATGTGTCTAGAGGCTCCTGTGTTAGACAGCACAGTTCTACAGTGAGGAAAGGGTGGGTTACACTGACTGGCTAAACTAGTCAGTGCCCACTGCCTTAAATTGGGGGTGAAGTTAATCCCATTCATTCCACAAAGGTAAGTCATTCTGCCTGGTGTCCCAGAGCCCACCATTTTTATTTCCCAGAGATTAATGGCCCAATTCAATGTGAAATCCTTTGCCGAGGAGTCATCTTTATAAATCTTACCTAGGACAATGCCACGTGAAAGTCACTTTGGAATAATAGCCTTTTAAAGCTGAGAGTGACCTCAGGGCTTACACACTTTAGATCCATATTTCACAGAGAAGAAATGGGCTTGAAGCATCAATTGCTTTGATTATGGCGGTTATGAGAGGGCCTGAATGTGCTGACCTTCAGCCATTTTTTTCACTGTAAAATCTAGTCCTTACGCTACAGCACTCCAAAAGGCCCACTGTGACAGAATTAACTTCATTCTACATGAAGCTTCATAATCATTGGTGTATTGAAGCTTCCAGGAAAGATTGTTACCACATAGGTCTTATATTTTACACTCAAAAGTCTGAAGGAGCCTAAGAGGTAATATAAATAAGGTGGGCCAGCCAGTTGTGACTGTGGCTGAGTGGACACCACCACACGTTGTGTCTAAAGCAGGCAGCCACCACCCACTCCAGCCAAATGTGGCCATCGGGGTGGGTCGGCCAGTATTGCCATACCTTCAGATGAGAAATCCAGATTTGTGTATGCACTCCCCAGATTTTTTTAAATGCTGGCCTCTCACAGGGATCCTGGGTGGCTCAGTTGGTTAAGTGTCTGACTTCAGCTCAGGACACAATCTTGCGATTCATGAGTTCAAGCCCCACATCAGGCTCTGTGCTGACAGCTTGGAGCCTGGAGCCTGCTCAAGATTCTGTGCCTCCCTCTCTCTCCAGCCTTCCCCCGCGTTCTCTCTCTCTCTCTCTCTCTCTCTCTAAAAAATAAATAAACATTAAAAAAAAATAAAATAAATTGGGGTGCCTGGGTGGCTCAGTCGGGTGAGCGTCTGACTTTGGTTCAGGTCATAATCTCGCGGTCCGTGAGTTCGAGCCCTGCGTCAGGCTCTGGGCTGACAGCTCAGAGCCTGGAGCCTGCTTCGGATTCTGTGTCTCCCTCTCTCTCTACCCCTCCCCTGCTCATGCTCTCTCTCTCTCTCTCTCTGTCAAAAATAAATACACATTAAAAAAATTTTTTAAATAAATAAAATAAAACAAAATAAAATAAAATATGGTGGCCTCTCATGTTTTACATTTTTAATGATTTATGCAGGCTAAACAAGATCTGTGAATGGGTTTAACTTCCAGTGTGTACCCTGTGATAGAAATTTATGAAGTCTGACCTGCTGAAAATGCAAGCCTTCAGAGTAGTTGCTGCTGGAGTTGTCCATGTGCTCCCATGAATGCCAGCTGACAGCTTCCAACTACAGCTATGTCTGAGGGCTTTCTTGAAGCCTGGGGCCCACTGCTGTAAAGCCCCCTTGGCCATGGAGAAGGGCTGGTGGAAACTTTAAGGCCCTAAGAGCCCAGGGGAGAGCTGCCTTCAGTCACTGACAGTTGAGAATTGGTGGGTAAATCCCACAGCTCCCAGGCCCCTCAACTGGGACAATTCCGAGGTGTGCTCTGCGCTGTCTCCCAGAATTCCTCAGTGGTATGGAGCTTCAGATGCCCAGAGTGTAAAGTGGCATCTACTCTGGTATTCAGATAATTCAATATTCACAATACGGTGCCGAAACTGCTGCCCTCTTGCATAATGATGCCATGCTATAGGAACAAATGTTCGTCTAAAAATAGAATCCATTATGTATACCAGCAGAGTCGTTAGTTTCTTAGCATAGCAACTAGTTCTGCCCCATAAAACTTTTCATGGAGGCATTCTCTTCAAACAGGTGCAGTTGGCCGTGCCGCAATTCAATTTCCAGAATGCGGAGCCTACGTCAGCGCGGGGGGGGGGGGGGGGGGGGGGGGTGGTTTTGCATGCACCAAAGAGAAATCTCATGCGAAATCATTCTCATGCCAATCCATGTTCCTCATAGAAGACAGAACTGAAAGCCAAAAATTCTATTGGGAGACACATGAATTTTACCACTCTCAAATGTATTATGTAGGGGTGATTAAATCACAAGCTTCCTGTCACACCTGCATAGGATCTGGTTCTCTGGTTTCCCTGGTGGGCTTATGTGTCAATAAAGGAAGAGCCCTCCAAATTAATAAGAAATGACACGATGTTATAATTTAACAAGGTGATATCTGTTTTTGTATCGGTAATATAAATTTAAGTTATAAAATGACATAATTACATAAAATAATTTTTACAACCACATTTGCTTATTCAAGAGGGCAGAGAATTTAATTAAATATTGAATTCCAACAGCCACTTGGTCTAACAGAGGATCTAGAAAAACAAAAACATAAAGGTTAATAAACAGGGCTTCATTGCTGAGGACAGGTTTGGTAAGGATAAGACAAATAGCTCATACCTGGAACATTCAGAGAATGTAAAATGAAATGAATTTTAATCAACTGAATATAAAAAAAATATCTATTTTGATTCAATCTTGGATACTGAGATTCTAAAAAATGTTAGTAATTTCCTGGCTTCCTAAGTACAGTATAGGGAATATTGTTCAATCATAGACAAATAATTCAAAATCTTGTAGGGCCTCTGGGTGCTCAGCTGAATATTACTTCTGACAAAAATTAGGCCATGGACAGGAAAGGTAGAGTGAACGCAGCCTCTCAGGAAGTTTACTGACTTAATTTGTGATGTCAACTTGCTTTCTATCAGTGTTCACCTTGGCTGCACATTAGAATCAGATGACCACACCCCAGAGCAATTAAATCAGAGTCTCTGGGGAGGGGTCCAGGAACCAGCATTTTTGAAGCTCTCTGCATGATTTCAATGTGCAGTCCAAGTTGAGAGTCACTTCATACAGGCTGCCTCTTCTCACGAATGTAAGAAGCCTACTGAGGTTTCTTTTTAAGCACATTTTCCCAGAAAAATTAACCTTATACATTAAACAGATTCTTTAAAAAGCCAAGACATACAGCCCAACTACCTGGGTTCTAATCCTGCCTCTGCTAGTAACCAACTGCATGACCAGGGGTCATCATTGAAACTTTGTGTGTGCATGTCAAGGTCAATACCTATAAATGGGGCTAATAATAGCACTATCCTCAGAGGCTTTTGGAAAAGATTAAATGAGTGCATTTGCGTGCATGTGCGTGCGTGTGCGTGTGTGTGTGTGTGTGTGTGTGTTAGCACAGTGGCATGTGGAAGACATTCCTTATGTGTTTGCTGTTATTGGTGATGATGGTAGCCATGATAATAACAACAAGAATTCAAAGGTGTGTGCAAATTGAATTAGCGCATATTTTAAAAAATGTATTTATACAGAGAACAAACTGAGGGTGTATGGGGGTATGGGGGAGAAGGGAAAATGGGTGATGGGCATTGAGGAGGGAACTTGGGATGAGCACTGGGTGTTCCATGTAAATGATGAACCATGGGAATCTACCCCAAAAACCAAGAGCACACTTTACACACTGTATGTTAGCCAATTTGACAATAAATTATATTTAAAAATTAATTAATTAATTAATTAATTAAAATTTTAAAAATGTATTTATAATATTTTAACACCAACTTCGTAATAAATTGATTGTTCAATGTTGGTTTGTGTTTTCGTCTTTTTAAATAAGTTAAATAAAATAAACGATGATAAAATGGGAAAAAATGGGAAATAACTAATCATATTCTTTAGTCTATTTTAAGTGTTTAAGTGATTCAAACTACCCATCTAAATTTATTTTACCAAAAGGGAGAGAGAAAAAAATTGTCTTTCTGATTAAATATCGAAAAGGCTTGATGAGGACCCCATCTGTAGGATCAAACCATCTTGGATTGACAAGCAAATAAACCAGAAAACCACCAAAAACGCTCATTCTATCTAAAACACCCATGAAGCGCCTGGGTGGCTCAGTCGGTTGAAGAGCCGACTTCAGCTGAGGTCATGATCTCGCAGTCTGTGAGCTCGAGCCCTGCATCAGGCTCTGTGCTGACCACTCAGAGCCTGGAGTCTGCTTCCGATTCTGTGTCTCCCTCTCTCTCTGCCCTTCCCCTGCCTGCTTGCTCTCTGTTTGTGTCTCTCTCTCAAAAACAATAAACATTAAAAAAAATTTTTTAATAAAAATAAAACGAAAATGCTGGTAATTCAAGCAAAGGAGCAAGACAAGGATCTGGGAATTCTATCCATAACAAAAGCAAATGGGATTTTTTATATAACAGAAAATAAAATTATGAACAATGTACCAAATGTATTTCCTCCACCCAATCCTCCAATCCAGTGTCTCAAACTAATTTTGGTATCATACAATACAAATATCCCATTTTATAATAGCTTCATAGCATGGAAAGCATCCAATTTAATTTTTCCTTACAAGACTGGGAAGAGCTAAATATAAGCAACTCATAAAACTGAGGCAAAATTTTTAATTAAATTATATTAAGAGTAAAGTGTTTTGAATTAAGGCCAGAGTGTTTCATATTTCTAAACTCCGATCACAGTGTAGTCAAAAGAGCATCGCTGTCGTTATTGGTATGATGAAGTGGAGTGAAGGTGACTTGAAAATCATGTCAATGCACTTACACCCTACAAATAATCCCAAAGAAACTGCAATGACGCTGTTTCATAACCAGCCTGATTTTAAAAGACATCTTGAAGAGGTTACATTTCAGTTAGAAATCTTACTGAAAATCTATGAATCACAACCTCCAAGAAGAATTTGTGAGAGATTCCATCATAATAACATTTCTTCTTACGTTGCATCTACATAGCCTAGGCAATCATAGTATTTGGTTATTCTACACTAGCTGGAGTTACTGAGGAAAAACCTTTGGGCTCAAGGCAGTAGCAAGAAGGTAGTGTTGAGAATACATGGAGCTTAATCTGAAAGTGGATTTGATGAGGGGAGATTCGTTCCTCAGCAATCAGACAGACCAATGAGTAAATTACACTTGAAAACACTACAAGTTTAATCTCTAAGGATCTGATCAGTATAGAGGAGGAGAAGCTGCTTGATGTCAATATAACTGTGATAATCCAAAAGTGATTTATATTAGGAAAAAAGACACAGACAGCCATGGTGGAGTCCAATTCTTCTTGTGAATAATACCTTTTTCTCTTATCCAAGACTTTAAATCATCTTAAAGCTTATTCCATGAGATGCTTTAGATTCCCGCGGGCCCGAGAAACTTTCATCTATGATGGAGTATTTATTAGTGAATTATCCTCAGAGGAAAATTATTCTAAACAATAAATCCCTTCTTTTGCCTTCCATGGCTCTGTTCCCAAAACATTATGAAATACATAAATAAACATCTTGTGTGCCCAAACAGACCTAAGCTTCAGTGCTTCAGATCAAAAGACCACAGCTGAGTCTAAACAGAAAACAAGTCACTAACACCTTGAAGACGAAAAAAATATATATTTAAAAATATACATAAATAGATGGTCAACTGGCTTTTGAAACAGCACATTTATGGTCCTTAACAATTAGTTAGAGACTAATTGCTTAGTCAGAGACTAGTTGTTTATTATATACCAATAATAAAAAGCCACCACAAATGACCTTGAGGGTGTTATGCTAAGTGAAATAAGCCATGGAAAGACAAATAATGCATGGTATCATTTATACACAGTACCTTAAAAAAAAAAAAAGTCAAACTCTAAACTCCTAAAAACACTACAAAAGTGGATGCCAGGACTGGGCGTGGTGGGGCGTGGAATAGGAAGAGTTTGGTGAAAGGGTACAAGCTTTCAGCTAGAAGATCAATAAGGTCTGAGGATATAACATAAAACATGTGACTATAGTTGAAGATGCTGTAGTATATAACTGAAACTTGCCAACAAAGTAGAACTTAAACATTTTCACACAAACAGAAAAATAAATAAATCTGTGAGGTGATGGATGTGTTAATTAACTCCATGGGGGTTCTTTTCACAATGTCTACAGATACCAAATCCCCAAGATGTACACTTCAAATATCTTACAATTTTATTTGTCAGTAAATTATTGACTAATAACTCTACCTCAATAAAGCCGAAATATTTAAAACTAAAATGAAATTTTAAAAATTAAATTAAAAAAAGACCCCACAAAGGATCTAAAGTTTACAACATGCTAGGCATTGTGTCAGGCACTTCACATACCAAGTTTAACAACAGTCCTAAGGAAGTTATACTTCATCTTACAGCTGAAGAAATCGAGGCTTAGCTTGAGAAGAAATTCACCTGAGGTCACTCTTAATACAAGGTAAAGCAAGAGCTCGAACCCACATCTATCTGACTTTACAGATGATTTCTTTAACTGGCTTCCAGCCTCCCAAATTAGGGTTGTTTTAAGAAAACTGCTTGGCTTAAAACAAAAGTATTCTTCTAATAGTTTCAGTGCCTCTTATGAAGAAATCTTTTTAATGCCCTTAATTAGGGGGCATCTATATTAAGATATCAAGCATTAAGCATCTATATTAAGCAGTTCCTAGAGACAGATTCTAGTAAAATTAGCTTATTTTAGAGGTGGTTCCAGGACAAATCAGGAATGAGGAATTGAGAGAGGAAGGGAAGGAAGGCCATAAATGATGTATTTGCATGCCAGTTACTGCTGTGGATGGTGGCTTAATCCCACCAAAGAATTCTGGGGGAAAAAACATAAAGCTTGCACCTTTGCCTTATCCCACCCAAGAGCTGAAGGAACCGTGGTATTTGTCTATCAAACTCCTTTGCTTGGGGTTGTTGTTAATTCTCAGCAACTTCCAAGCAGCATCATGGGTAACAAAGTGAGCACTAGAGATCAGAAAAAGCAAAAGAATACAAGCGCTGGCCCCTAGGGTCCAATATGTGGCTTCTGGAGTCATAAGGATGTGGGTATAGACTTCATGCCACATCTACTCTATGAATCTCTTCAATAATGGGAATCGAATTCAGAAAAGTGAAGGAAAAGATTCAGTCCCTAGATGCTGCTGGTTAGTTAGTTGGCGATGACTGGTGTACTGCTCCAGGCCAAAGAATGTTGCCAGCCCTCAGAAAGCAATCCTCACATGCATCGTGCTGTTTTCTAAGTAATTTCAGTTATTGTTTCAGGCTTAGGGGAAAATTACCAAATAAAAATGAATGGAACTCATCTTTTTTAATTTATAACCTCATCATTATGCTCAATAGACTGCTGAGTATCCTACCTCATTTACCATACACGAGAAAGGTCAACATTGATGCTTCTGGAACACACTAGAGAAGTATGTCCCAAAGAAGAAGCACCATTGCTAAATGATTAATGAAACAAGTGGTGCCTGGGGATTTTTTGTGGAAGCCAGACTAAGTTTTTAATAGGATATTCCTAGAGTTTCCTATGGAGGTCTATGGTTCATCATTTATAATATTTGTGAACTCTGGACTCTCATGCTGAAAAAAATGTCATTGAGGCTTGTGTAAATATTTAATTTCTGAACTTTGCTTTTGAACTCTGTATAGCAATATAAGATTACCGTAAGAGAATGCAGTCTATACTTGCCATTAAAAGAAACTTAATTATTTCTCTGTACAAGGATTCCAAATGGCGTCTCATGCAAAATCACAGATCAGAAGAAAATGGCAGATGGAACAGATGGTAGAGCCAATCGCTCCTGTCTCAGGTCCCTCAAAAGGACTCAACATGCAGATGTTAATTTACATCTATGAACTAGGGTCATGGGTAAACAAACGGGGTTGCACTTATTAAATAAGAAAGTACGAAAGGCAGAAGATAAATGGAACAAAAATAAAGTGGGAAATAACATCTCAGAAGCCCACAGGCATTAAAACATAGGAACAGATCTATGGGCCATCTAACCAGGTGGTGGAGGTGTCCGTCAGTAGCAGGAGCACAATGGGAATATCATCTCAGGTCAACCTGACACCTCAGCTCCCTCCTCCCGCAGCCTCCACACCCTGAACTACAAAAATCCCACAGAAAAAAGGGTGCCATCATAGCTGGCACCAACCAGAAAGCACAGGGAACCACCAACACGTAAGGCACCCATTGAAAGAAATTAAATTTAGGGGCACCCAAGTGGCTCAGTCTGTTAAGCATCTGACTTCAGCTTAGATCATGATCTCACAGTTTGTGAGTTTGAGCCCCGTGTTGAGCTCTGTGCTGACAGCTCAGAGCCTGGAGCCTGCTTTGATTCTGTGTCTCCCTTTCTCTCTGCCCCTCCCCTCTTCATGCTCTCTCCCTCTCTCTCTCTCAAAAATAAATATTTTTAAAAAATAAAGAAATTAAATTTAGAGTCCCACCTCACACTAGTCCTCAAAACACATGACATGACTACTATGGTCTGAAAGTTTGCGTCCTCCCCACCCCCTCCCCCAAATCTATACTTGGAACACCTACTGTCCAAAGACAAGATTAGGAGGTGAGGTCTTTTGGAGGTGCTTAAGTCTTGAGAGCAGAGTCCTTGTGGATGTGATTAGTGTATAAAAGAGGCTCCAGAGACCTCCCCAGCCCCTTCCTCTCATGAGGATACAAAGAAAAGGCTCCAACC